>NC_137722.1:1081986-1460360 GCF_964034855.1 Anser brachyrhynchus | reverse complement strand
CCAGGCTCAGGGGGGGGAGGGTAATGGGGGTCAGGGGGGTCTGGGGGGGGTCTGGGGGTGTCAGGGGGGTCTGGGGGGGTCTGGGGGGGTCAGGGGGGGCCCACCTGGGGGGTGTCACCCATGGGTACCACAAAGGATGCTCGGGGTGGGGGTGGGGGGACAGGAGGGTGTCACTTGATGCCAGGCTCGGGGGGGGGTAATGGGGGTCTGGGGGGGTAATGGGGGGGTCTGGGGGGGTCGGGGGGGGGGGCCGGGGGGGCCCACCTGAGCGGCAGGGCGCGTACTCGACGAATTTGGAGAAGTTGCCGATGGAGAGGAAGCAGGTGCCCACGGGGGTCCCGGCCCCCCTCGTCCTTGGTGGGGCGCCAGCTGTACAGGGGGGCGCAAGCCTGGGGGGGGGGGGGCACAGAAGAGAGGGGGGGGGCACGGCAAAGGAGGGGGGGGGACACGGTGGGCACAGCGAAACGGGGGGCACGGGAGGGGGTCCGCACGCAGCCGGACCCCCAAACCCTGCCCCAGGCACTCTGTGCACCCCCCCCCACCATGTGCCCTATGACCAGGACCCCCCCCCTCCCCATTTTTGTGTGCCCCCCCCCCCCCCCATTTTTGTGCCCCCCCCCAGTACCAGGATGGAGGCGTTGTGTGCCCGCACGGTGGCCCCGAACCACTGCAGGGACTTGAACTCCAACGGGGTCGGGGTTCTCGGTGCCGTTGCCCCCAAAGTCGTGGCTGCGGGTCCCTGCGGGAGGGGGGGACGCAAGGGTCAGCCCCCCCCCCCTCTCCCCCCCCTCGCCCCCCCCAGGCCCCCAATTCCAGCCCCTGCCCCCCCCCAGCCCCCGGGTTTATCGTTAACCAGCCGGGCGCAGCGCAGCCGCGGGGCCAAGGCCGTGGGGGGGACACCGCGGGGACGGGCGCTGGGGACAGGCTGGGGGGGCGCGGGGGGGGGGCACAGGGTGGCACGGGGGCCATAGGGGGCCATAGGGGGCATGGGGCCACGTCTCTGTCCCCAGCCCCGATGCCCACGGCTCCCGGCCCCAGCTGTGCCCGTTCCCACACCCAGCGGTGTCCTTGTCCCCGTGCCAGTCCCCGTGCACAGCGGTGTCCCCGTCCCCATGCCCATGTCCGGCTGCCACCCCCGTGCCCTGTCCCCATCCCTGTGTCCGGGTGCCACCCCCGTGCCCTGTCCCCGTGCCCCGTCCCCATCCCCATGTCCGGGTGCCACCCCCGTGCCCTGTCCCCGTGCCCTGTCCCCGTGCCCCGTCCCCGTGCCCCGTCCCCGTGCCCAGCGGTGTTCAGCCCCTGTGCCTCGTCCCCACGCCTGGCCGTGCTCCGTCCCTATAACCTGAACCTGTCCCCTGTCCCCACGTCCCACCAGCCCCATCCCAGTGCTTGGCTTTGTCCCAGCCTTGTCCCCATCCCTGTCCCCATCCCTGTCCCCATCCTCACGCCCCCATCCCCGTCCCTGTCCCTGTGCCCCCGTCCCATCCCTGTGCCCCCATCCCATGCTTGTGCCCCATGCCCCTGTCCCCATCCCTGTGCCCACGTCCATGTGCCCCTGTCCCCATCCCCATGCCCCTGTCCCTGTCCCCATCCCCCTGTCCTTGTCCCCGTGCCCATGCCCCTGTCCCTGTCCCCATCCCTGTGCCCCTGTCCCCCGTCCCCCTCTCCCTGTCCCCCATGCCCCTGTCCCCATCCCTGTGCCCACGTCCATGTGCCCCTGTCCCCATCCCCATCCCCATGCCCCTGTCCCTGTCCCCATCCCCCTGTCCTTGTCCCCGTGCCCATGCCCCTATCCCTGTCCCCATCCCCCTGTCCCCATCCCTGTGCCCCTGTCCCCGTCCCCCTCTCCCTGTCCCCATGCCCCTGTCCCTGTCCCCATGCCCATGCCTGTGCCCCTGTCCCTGTCCCTGTGCCCATGCCCCTGTCCCTGTGCCCATGCCCCTGTCCCCATCCCTGTGCCCCTGTCCCCGTGCCCCTGTCCCTGTCCCCCTGTCCCTGTCCCCCTCTCCCTGTCCCCATGCCCATGCCCGTGCCCCTGTCCCTGTCCCCATCCCCCTGTCCCCATCCCCATTCCTGTGCCCCTGTCCCCCTGTCCCCATCCCATCCCCATCCCCCTGTCCCCGTGCCCTCGTCCCCATCCCTGTCCCCAAGTCCATGTGTCCCTGTCCCCATCCCTGTCCCCCTGTCCCCATCCCCATCCCCATCCCCCTGTCCCCATGCCCTCGTCCCCATCCCTGTCCCCAAGTCCATGTGTCCCTGTCCCCATCCCTGTCCCCCTGTCCCCATCCCCATCCCCATCCCCCTGTCCCCATGCCCTCGTCCCCATCCCTGTCCCCAAGTCCATGTGTCCCTGTCCCCATCCCTGTCCCCCTGTCCCCATCCCCATCCCCATCCCCCTGTCCCCATGCCCTCGTCCCCATCCCTGTCCCCAAGTCCATGTGTCCCTGTCCCCATCCCCGTCCCCGTCCCCTTACCGATGTGGTCGAAGTCAATGGGGGTGCAGTCAGCGCCGGGGGGCCAGGGGCAGTGGTAGACGGCCCCCCCCTGGGTGACGTTGGGCTGGCTGGTGTTGGCCTTGGGGGCCCCCACCAGGATGCTGACACTGGGGGGGGGGGGACAAACAGCACGGCGACACTCAGGGGTGGCCGGGGGGGGGGAGGACAGACGGACGGACACACGGCTGCCACCCACACCCCCCCGGGGACACGGCGGGGACTTTTGGGTGCCCCCCCCCCCCGGGTGGGTCCCGCAGGCGCCTCTGAGTCAGCCCCGCTCCGTGGGAGAGGAAGCTCCAAAACCACCGGGGGGGGGGGGGGGGGGGAAGGACCGGGGGGGTACGGAGGGGTGGGGGGGGGCGGCACCCACCGGGGAGGGGGGGGGCAGGGGGGGTACGGGGACCCCCGGGGCTTCGGGGGCACGGGGGTGGGGGGGTCCCCAAAAGGTCGGGGGGGGGGCAAAAGCGGTGGGAGGGGAGGGGGCAACCGGGACCCGGCCGAGCCCCCCCCCCCGCCCCCGGTGCCCCCCCCCCCCCCCGGCCCGAGGCCGTTCCGGCTCCGGTTACAGGAAACGCTCCGGGACCCCCGGCGGGGGGGAGCCGGCGCGGCGGGGGCCGGCGCGGGGTCCGGGAGCGGGGCTCAACCCCCCCCCCCCGGCCCCGCTTCCCGGCCCCGTCCCGTTCCCGTTACTCGGCCCCCGCTTCCCGGCCCGCCCCCGGTTCCCGTTCCCCCGGCCCGGTCCCGCCCCGGTTCCCGGTTCCCGGTCCCGTTCCTCGCCTCCCGGCCCGGTCCCGGTTCCCGTTCCCAGTTCCCGGTCCCCGTTCCCAGTTCCCGGTTCCCAGTTCCCGGTCCCGGATCCCCGCTCCCCGCCCCCGGGGGCCGCTCCCGGTCCCGCCGGGCCGCTCCCTCCCTCCCGCCCCCCGCTCCCCGTCCCGGTGGCCGCTCCCCGCTCCCCGGTCCCAAATCCCCGCTCCCCGGTCCCCCCCCGCTCCCCGGTCCCCGGTCCCCCCCCCCTTCCCCGGTCCCCTCCCGGTGCCCTCCCGGTGCCCTCCCGGTGCCCACCCCCTCGCCCCACGCCCGGTGCCCTCTTCCCGGAGCCACCCCCGGTGTTCGCCGCCCGGTGCCCTCCCGGTGCCGGTACCGGTACCTCCGGGGTTTGGGCAGGTAAAAATCCAAAGCGAAGCCGAAAAGGGAACCGGGAGCCCCTCGGAAGGCGACGGGCCTCGACGCCTCCAGGTTGAAGGCGGCGGCGGGGGGGGGCGGCGGCAGCAGCAACGGGAGCAGCACCGGGAGCAGCGCCCGGCACCGGCACCGGGAGCGGCGGCACCGGGGGGGGACCGGGGCCGCGGCCGGGGCCATGGCGGAGCGGGGCTGGCCGGGCTCGGCGCTGCCTCCCGCTCCCGAGTCCCCTCGGAAAGTGCCCGGGGGGGGGCCCCGGCCGCTCCGCCCCGCCGTGACTCACCGGGGAGGAGCCAGAGCCCCGCCGGGCACCGGCACCGGCACCGGCACCGGGCAGCGGGGAGGGGGGGGGGGACGGGGGGGTGGGGGAGGCCCCGGGGGACGGGGATGTGCCGGGGCGACGGGATGGTGCTGGGAGGGGGGGGGGGGAAGGGGGCACCGGGAGCTGGGACACCGGGAACTGGGACACTGGGCTCCAGGACACCGGGCACCGGGACACCCCGAGGGGACAGGGACACCGGGAACCGGGACACCGGGCACCGGGACACCCCGAGGGGACAGGGACACCGGGAACTGGGACACCCCGAGAGGACAGGGACACCGGGAACTGGGACACCGGGCACCGGGACACTGGGCTCCAGGACACCGGGCACCGGGACACCCCGAGGGGACAGGGACACCGGGCACCGGGACACTGGGCACCGGGACACCCCGAGGGGACAGGGACACTGGGCACCGGGACACCGGGCATTGGGACACCCCAAGGGGACAGGGACACCCCAGGGTTACTGGGACAGCGGGGGGGGGGGACAGGGACACCGGGAGCTGGGACACCAGGACACCGGGACACCCTGGGGGCACCGGGACACCCCAGGTGGACAGGGGCACCGGGCACTGGGACATCAGGCACTGGGACATCAGGTACTGGGACACCCCGAGGGGACAGGGACACCCCAGGGGTACCGGGACAGCCCGGGGGGACAGGGACACCGATCACCAGGACAGCCCGGGGGGACAGGGACACTGGGCACTGGAACAGTCTGGGGAGACAGGGACACCGGTCACCGGGACACTGGTCTCTGGGACGCCCCAAGGGGACAGGGACACCAGGCACTGGGACATCCTGGGGGGACAGGGACACCCCAGCGGCACCGGGACACCCCAGGGGACAGGGACACTGGGCTCCAGGACACCGGTCACCAGGACACTGGGCACTGGGACAGCCTGGTGGGACAGGGACACCGGGCACCGGGACACAAGGCACCGGGACACTGGGACACGCTGGGAGGATGGGGACATGGGGACACTCGAGGGGGACGGGGACATAGGGAGAACCTCAGTGGGATGGGGACGCCGGGGACTGGGAGAACTGGGGGACACCAAGAGGACGGGGACACTGTGGGGACACCGAGGCACTGTGGAGGTGGGGACGGGGACACCGGGCAGTGGGGACACCCAGGTGGACGTGGGGACACTGGGGACACGGGACACTGGGGGGGTGGGCCCTGGGGCAGAGAGCTGGGGGACACTGGGGGATTGTGGGACAGCGGGGGACCAGGGGACACGGGACACGGGGGGACAGGACACCGAGGGGACAAAGGGACGCGGGATACTGGGGGGGAACTGGGATGCTGGGAGGGCAAAGGGACACGGGGGGCAGTGGGGGGACCCAGGTGGGCCAGGCACGAGGTGACAGCGTGGGGACACTGTGGGGGCTGGGATGGGGACACGTGTGGGGACAGGGACACTGGGGGACACGGGACATGGGGGGGGGGACACGGGACATGGAGGGGGGGACAGGAGACGGAGGGGAGCAGCGGGGTGGGACAGGGGGGACACAGGACACGGGGCAGACGTGAGCGGGACGGGGACAGGGCCGCAGGCCTGGGGACAGCGGCGGGGAGGAAGGGGACACGCTGGGCCGGGGGGGCCGGGGGGGGCCGGGGGGGCCGCGGCCGTTTCCTGGAAGGAAGCAGCGGAAACGGAGCTGGAGCCGTTCCCACGCGGCTGCACCGGGGGGGAGGGACCGGGACCACCACCCCCCCCCCTCGCACGAGGGACACGTGGGGACGCACCAGCACCCCGGCACGGGGCCGGCGTGCGAGGGCGTGCGAGGCGAGCACCCATGGGTGCTGCCGCCCTCGAGCGGCTTTGGGGCGCGCAAGCCTGCGAGCTGTGCACGTCTGGGGACTCGCGCCCAGCGGGCGTGCAGATCGGCGTGCTCACCCTCCTCCACACGGGTGTGCAAGCCCGGGAGAGCACGCGACCCCGGCTGCGCGTGCAAATCGGCACGCTCGCTGCCCCCCCCCCCCCCCGTGCAAGCGGCGCACGTTCCGCCTCCCCCCCCGCGTGTGCAAATGGTGCACGCCCGCCATGCCCGAGCGTGCAAGCGGTGCCTTTCGCCCCCCCCGCCCCCCCGCCCCGGCTCGTGCAAGGGGTGTCCCCCCGAGCCCCCCCCAAGGCCTCCCGTGCGAGGGGGGTGCCCGGGCGTGCGAGGGGCCGGGGCGGGAGGGGTGGGCGTGCGCAGGGGGGCCGGGGCCTCGCACGCCTGCCGCGGGGCCGCCGCATTCCTGCGCCGCTGATGCAATGGCGCCCGCCACAGCTGGGCTGGGGTCGGGGGGACGTGGGGGGCTCCGGGGGGGACACGGGGGGGGGGTGTCCCCTCCTCCTGTCACCCCCCCGAATCGGGCCTGGGTCCCCCACGCGGCGCCGTGCGAGGGGCGCTGCTCCCATGGGTGCCAAGCGTGGGAGCTCGCCCGCGCCGGTGGGCACCGGGGGGGGGGTGCGTGCCCCCCGTGGGCACGGTGCCCGCGGGGACAGTGGGGACAATGGGGACGTTTCCGCGGGCTGGGGAGGGGGGGAAGTGACAGGCGGGTGGCGAACAATGAGCTGGCGCCGGGGCCCTTCCTGCCCTCGCCCGGCCTCGCACGCCCGGCCCCGCGCCGGCCTCTGCCCCCTCGTGCACACGCGTGTGCCCTGGCACCGTCTGCTTGTGCCCCCTTGTGCACGCTCCCCCCCCCCCCCCCGTGTCCCCGTGCCAGGGCCGTGCCGGCTGCCCCGCTCGTGCCTCAGTTTCCCCCACGCTCTGGCCTGGAGGAGCCTGATCCTGGAGCCCCCCCCCCCCCCCCCCCCCAGTGCCGTCCCCGTTGCCCCCATCCTGAGGGCACCCATGGGTGCCAGCCCCATGGCCCCCCACCCCCAGGTCCCCCACCCCCACGTCCCCCACCCCCACGTCCCCCACCCCCACATCCCCCACTCCCAGCTCCCCCATCCCCACGGCCCCCCATTGCCCCCCCACCTCCCTGTCCCCCATCTTTGGGACACCCCACGGGTGCCATCCTCGTGGCTCCCCACCGCCACGTGCCCCCCCCCCCAGTCCCCATGCCCCCCCCCAACCCCTCTCCTGGCCCCCCCTTCCCCCCCCCATCCCTCCCCGGGACACCCCCAGCCCCACCCAGGGATGCCGGCACCGGGGTCAGGGCTCGGGTGCCCCCGGCTAAGTATGGCCAGGGCGTCCCTGAGTCACTGCGGGGCCGGGGGGGGGCTGCGGGTGCTGCGGGGGGGGGGCCCCGGGCCTGACTCACCGCCGCCGTCAGCCCCTATATAGCCTGGGCCCGCGCCGGGGCCACGTCACCCCCAGCACCCCCCCTTAACCCCCCCCCCCCGTCTGGGGCACCCAGCACACGTCGGGCTCAAGGGGGGGGGGACCGTGATTGAGGGGGGGGGCACGAGGGTGGCCACGGCGCGGCATCCCCATGGGTAATGGGGTGGGGGCACGGGGTGACATAGGGACATAGGGCAGGGGGTTGGCACACGCAAGTGACACCGGGGGGGGGGCACGCGGGCGCCCGTGTCCCCGGGTGGGGGGCGCGGGGGCTGGCGCCGTTCCCCGGGGCTGGCGCGGGGCCCGGTGCCGCGCGGTGCAGCCCCGCGCCGGCTGCTTCCCAAAAAGGCGCTGGCGGCTGCAGGCGTTGGGGAGCCGGCACCCGGCCAGCACGGGGGGCCGCCGCCGCCGCCGCGGGGGGCAGGAGGGGCCCCGGAGGGCGCAGGCACGGGTGGAGGGAGGGCGGGAGGGGGGCACGGGCAGGGGCACGGCAATGTGGAGGGACACGGGCACGGGCACGGGCAGGGACACGGGTATGGGCACGGGCATGGGCAGGGACGCAGGCAGGGACATGGGAATGTGCAGGGACATGGGCAGGGACATGGGCACGGGCAGGGACACGGGTATGGGCATGGGCAGGGACAGGGGAATGTGCAGGGACACAGGCAGGGACACGGGAATGTGCAGGGACAGGGACAGGGACACGGGCAGGGACATGGATATGGACACGGGCAGGGACACGGGAACGGGCACGGACACAGGGAGGGACATGGGCATCGGCAGGGACACCGGGAAGGACACGGGAATGCACGGGGACACGGGCAGGGACACGGGAACGCACAGGGACATGGATGTGGGTACGGGCAGGGGCATGGGGACGGGCACGGACAGGGACACGGGGATGCACGGGGACACGGGCAGGGACGCCAGCAGGGACACGGGGATGGACACGGACACCGACACGCCCAGGGTGCAGCCCTGGTGGCACTGCTGTGACCGACACACGCGTGTGCCTGGGACCCCCCCGGCCGTGCCGTGGGCACCGTGGGGACGCGGAGTTGTGAGCACGCGCGTGTGCGCCCTGTGTGAGCACACCCGGGGCAGGACCTCGGGACACGTCACCCCCCGCCCCTCCCGCACACACTCGTCACCTCCTCCACGCGCACGCACACACACGTGTGCGCTCCCAGCCACCCCCTTGAGCTCCCCCCCATTTTCGCTCCCTGCCTCCGCTCCTCCTGCGGCGTGGGGCGTCCCCAGGACGCTCGGGACCAGCCGCCCCCTCCCCCAGGCGCCAGGCCCCCCCCTTTTTGCCCTTTTTGACCCCTTCCAGCTCCCAGGCGTTGCGCAAAGCACCCCGCAATCCTCCCCGGACCGCGCTTGGCGGCCTCGATTAAACACCAAGCGGCCACGGGGCGTTTTTAAGGGCTTTAGAGCCGTGGAAGGGACACAGGCAGGCGACAGACGCTGGCCGGCCCTCGTCGTCCTCGTCCCTGCTGTTTCGGGGCATGTGTTGTTTTTCCGCCCAATTTCCTGCTTTAACGAGCCCCGCTCGCCCCGCAGAAGCGGTGCGGCGGACGGCGGAGCTCTGGCCAAGCCCCGCCGTGGGGCGGCCGTGCCCCTGGGGCCCCCGTCCCTCGAGGCAGGGCCCCGTCCCTTCGCCGGGCACCGCTCGGTACCCGAATTTCTCCGGCTCTCCCCGCGAGGCTGTAAACACGAGCTGGGGAACGCCCTGGCTGGGGGAGGAGGAAGGAAGCTTCTCCCCGCGGGCTGGCGGCCGCCGCGGCAGCGCCCGGCCCCGCTTTTGGAAGGGGCGAGGGTCCAACAGGTAGAGAAGCGGCCCGGTGGCAGGGAGCGATCCCGACACCCGGCTCCTCCGCTTCTGCGCCACCGTCTGCGGCCTCCCAGCCCGCCCGGGCTGCGGAGATGAAAGCAGAGGTGCCAAAACTCCCCCAGGGGCTCCACAGGGAGCGATTCCTGCAGGGAATCCCCCCCCGGGGCCGGGCTTCTCACCTCCCTGGGTGCCGAGCAGAGCAGAAGGGGGCTCCTCCTGCAGCCCCCCCCCCCCGTGGGCAGCAGCTTTCGGAGGCGTCAGCATCGCTGCTCCCACCCCGGCGACTTCAAAGCGCCCCCAGCCCCTCGGCGAGGGCAGGAGGGGCGGCTTTATGGCCGGGGCCTCGCCGCTGCCATTTGCCCGCAACCGCCGGCCACCCTCTTCCTCTTCCTGCTGCTTTCGGGAGCAGTTTGACGATGGATGTTTTTCAACCCCCCCCCCACCCCCCCTCTCCAGCAGAACCCCCGCCGGCCTCTCTCTGCCTTCGCTGGGCCGGCCGGCGGTGAATCACAGTGGGGAGACGGCGCTGAGTTAAGGCGAGGGGAATTTTTAATGGGTATCGCGCAGGCGGCGCGGAGCTGCGGGGACTGAAATCCGCGTGTCTCCTCGTCGTCACCGGCGCCCGCCGGGCAGGGGGCTCCGTGGACTTCCCCTGGGCGCGGGGACTGCAGGGAGCCGTGCCGGGACGCTGCCTCCGTCGCTCCGGGCGCTCGTGGCGTTTTCTCGCTGCGTGGAGGAGAACTGGGAGAAGCGGTTAAAGCACCGGGGGCAGCTCCGAGCGGGCAGAAAACCTCCCCAGAACACAGCGCGGAGAGGCCGCTGCGCTCTCCCCGAAGCACTGCGGTGTCAGGGCAGGGCTTGCTGCTTGACGGTGGCGGCCAGGAACACGACGGGGGGGACATTTATTTGCATTTCCCAGCCCGGTGCTGCAGCCCGGCCCCTAAATCCCCCACGTGCTGGTCAAATACTGGGCCCCGGAGCAGGAGAACATCCCCTGCATGCCCCCAGGAGCCGTCCCCGCCACCCCAGCAGCTCCTTCCCCTCCTCAGCCCACGACGGGCAGGTAGCGGCACCCCATGAAGGGCTTTCCATCAGGCAGCAGCGCCCCGCAAACACCTTTCCGTCAGCTTTCCAACGGCTTTTCGTGCCCCGGAGCAACCCCGCCGCCAGATGGGAGCCGCAGAGCCCCCGTCTCTGTGCCAGGAGCAGGCAGCGACGTTCCTCCGGGCGCAGCCCAAAATCCCGGCCGCTCTCCCTCCCTCCCTCCCTCCCTACCTCCTCGTGCCCTCGTTGGCCGCGGCCCAGGCGAAGGGAAAATCCGACGCTGCGACGGCCCTGCCAGCAGCGGCAGCCGAGGAGCTCCGGGAGCGCTCCCTGCGCGCGCGGAAGGAAACCGGCGCTGATCCGACGCCGGACACGTGTCTGCTTCGCCGTCGTTGCGCTGCGGGGTGTAAAAGCGGAAAGGTTAAGCTCGAGCTTCCGTTTTCGTCCCAGCCCAGCTGGCTCGCTCACCTCTGGAAGCGGAGCTGCAGCCAAAGCGTGCTCCGAGGGGGGGAACGGCCCCCCCGTGGCGGGGGGAGTTTGGGGTTTGTTGAGGGGTCCGGCAAACAAAAGTTTGGGGAGAGGCACCCCCAGAACCTGCTGTGCCTGGGGTCTGGAGAGCCTGCTGCACCCCGGGGAGGTGTTTGGTGCACCCAGTGCACCCTGTGGAGGTGTTTTTGGTGCCTGGTGCACCCTACGGAGGTGTTTGGGGTGCCTGGTGTGTCCCGTGGAGGTGTTTGGGATGCCTGGTGCACCCCGTGGAGGTGTTTTTGGTGCCCAGTGCGCCCCGTGGAGGTGTTTGGGGTGCCTGGTGCATCCCAGGGAGGTGTTTGGGGGGCCCGCTGCACCCCAGGGAGGCGCTGGAGCACCCGGTGTGCCCCATGGAGGTGTTTGGGGTGCCTGGTGCGCCCCGTGGAGGTGTTTTTGGTGCCTGGTGCGCCTCACGGAGGTGTTTTTGGGGTGCCTGCTGCCCCCCGGGGAGGTGTTGGCGGCGCCCGGCCCTGCTGCTCGCAGCGTGTCGGGGGCTGCAGTTCGCCCACCCTCGGCCCTTCCAGCGGACGGCCAGGGTCCCCAACCGCTTCCAGCGAGAGAAAACAAGGCCGAAAAGGTGGAAAACGGGGAAAAACGCCCGTCGTTCGCCACCCCTGACAAAAATAACCCGGCCCTTGAACCTACCCGGCTGGATCCACCCTCGGAGCAAAACTCCCGGCAAGTGTTGCAACGCCGTTATTGGCACGGCTCAGAGCACACATGAAACTGCTCTGGAAACCACAGGGGAGAGATGTCAGGCAAAGCCGAACCAGTCAGAGGCTTTAAAACAAGCGAGGCACAAAAAAAAAAATAAAAAAAAGCCCGAGAAATTCCTCCTTAACCCTTGCGGGGCGGGGAGGGATCGGGGGCCGGCTTCCCACCTGCGGGCTTCCCGCTGGAAATGTTTCCGCTCTGTCCGGCGAGGAAAAAAAAAAAAAAAAAGGATCAGCTTCGCGGCCGGGGAGGATGCGGGGGTAAAAAAAAAGAACAAAAAAAGCTGGGAAAAACTCAGGAGGGAGTCCTGGTTCTGCACGGGGAGGTGCTGGGGGGTTAACCCCGCTGATGAAGTCGGGCAAGGGGGGTTCGAACACGGCCCTGGGGGAAAAAAAAAAGAAAAAAAAAGGCGGCTTCGGGCAAAGGTAGGTTAAATCCTGGCGAGGAGAGGGGAGGAAGCAGCGCCTCCGAGCATCCCGGCTCTGGATAGGCGATGGAGGGAGGAAAGGAGTCTCCCAGATGGGCCGAGCCCAGGATGTGCGGCTCCTGCCAGATGTGCGCGGAAAGCGCTCCGCAGCTGCGGCTCCGGCCCTGGCAAGCGAGGAATTAATTGCAGCAGCAGATCGCTCCTCCTCTGCCCGGCCAGCGGGGACGGGCGTGACCCCCTCCTGCACGCTTCCCCCCCAAAGCCAGCCGCAAGGCGCAGGATCTCTACCTGACCTCTCTGTGAACCGCTGCAAAAAAAGAAAAAAAGAAAAAAAAAGCAGGATTTCCCCCCAAACCGAGCCCCGCGGGGTCCCCGCCGCTGCTTGCGGCGTGCCGGGGGCGGCCGGGAGCCAGCGTGACACACAAATTCCCCGTTTCCACACGTACTGCCCCAAATCCGCCTCGTCGGCGAGCCCTCCTCACCTCCCGGCGCCGCCGGGGCTCCCTGGGGTCCCCCCCCGAAGGGCTCGGAAATATCCTGCGGGAAGGAAAAGTAAAAAAAGGGGGGGGAGGGAAGGGAAGAAATTAAGGGATTGAGAAATTAAGGAATTAATTAAGAAATTAAGGAATTAATTAAGAAATCAAGGAATTAAAAAACTAAGGGATTGAGAAATTAAGGAATTAATTAAGAAATTAAGGAATTAATTAAGAAATCAAGGAATTAAAAAACTCAGGGATTGAGAAATTAAGGAATTAATTAAGAAATTAAGGAATTAAAAAACTAAGGGATTGAGAAATTAAGGAATTAATTAAGAAATTAAGGAATTAAACTCAGGAATTGAGAAATTAAGGAATTAATTAAGAAATTAAGGAATTAATTAAGAAATCAAGGAATTAAAAAACTAAGGAATTGAGAAATTAAGGAATTAATTAAGAAATTAAGGAATTAATTAAGAAATTAAGGAATTAAAAAACTAAGGAATCAAGAAATTAAGGAATCAAGAAATTAAGGAATTAAAAAACTAAGGGATTGAGAAATTAAGGAATTAATCAAGAAATTAAGGAATTAAAAAACTAAGGGATTGAGAAATTAAGGAATTAATTATGAAATTAAGGAATTAATTAAGAAATTAAGGAATTAAAAAACTAAGGGATTGAGAAATTAAGGAATTAATTAAGAAATTAAGGAATTAAAAAACTAAGGGATTGAGAAATTAAGGAATTAATTAAGAAATTAAGGAATTAAACTCAGGAATTGAGAAATTAAGGAATTAATTAAGAAATTAAGGAATTAATTAAGAAATCAAGGAATTAAAAAACTAAGGAATTGAGAAATTAAGGAATTAATTAAGAAATTAAGGAATTAATTAAGAAATTAAGGAATTAAAAAACTAAGGAATCAAGAAATTAAGGAATCAAGAAATTAAGGAATTAAAAAACTAAGGGATTGAGAAATTAAGGAATTAATCAAGAAATTAAGGAATTAAAAAACTAAGGGATTGAGAAATTAAGGAATTAATTATGAAATTAAGGAATTAATTAAGAAAGTAAGGAATTAAAAAACTAAGGAATTGAGAAATTAAGGAATTAATTAAGAAACTAAGGAATCAAGAAATTAAGGAATCAAGAAATTAAGGAATTAATTAAGAAATGAAGGAATTGAGAAATTAACGAATTAAGGAATTAATTAAGAAATTAAGGGATTAATTAATAAATGAAGGAATTCAGAAACGAAGGAATCAGGGAGGGGGAAGAGGATCGCGGGGATCCCTCGGTCCCGGCGCTGGGGTTGAGCACGGGGTGGGTGTGACGGGTCCGTGTGCCCGCGGGGGGGTGGGGGGGGCACAGGGTGACACAATTTTTTGGAGGGCCGCCCGGGGCGGGGGCTGGCGAGGCTCCCCCCGGCTGCCCCCCCCCCCCCCCCCCCCGCCGGGTGGGGAAATCCTGCGAGCCCCAGGGACGCGGCCTGGGTTGTGCAAGAGGCGCTGAAATTAAATAAAATCCCCCCCCCCCGGGCCCAAAATCTGGGCAGTGCCCGCTGGCGCCAGGCTAGGGAGGCTCCTTTGGTGGTTTTTGGGGTGAAATAGGGGGGATTTGGTGCACAGGGGGGCGGGAAGCAGCCCCCAGCGTGTCGGGGGAGGGGGCGTGAGGCGGGTTTTGGGGTTACTTGGAGCCGTTTTGGGTCACGGGGGGGCGGTTTCAGCCGTCCTCTTCTGAGCTGTCGCCGTCCAAGGATGAGTTAAGGGGAGGGGACCTTGGGGACGGGGCCGGGGGGGGCAGTGGGGGCCTGGGGACACACTGGGGGGGGGCAGGACACAGGCATTGCAAACGAGGGGGCGGGGGGGACGATTTTGGGGGGCAGCAGCGGGATACAGCTGGCCCTGGGCTCATGGGGACAAACCGAGGGTGTGGTGACACCGACAGACCCCGCAGCGCTCGGGGGGCTGCTGCTGCGCCCCCCCCCCCCCCCAAAAAAATTTCATCTGTGCCACAAGCAGGGGACACAGCACGGAGCGTGGGGGGGGTGGGGGGGCAGGACAGCGTGCTCGCAGCACGGGGCCCTCCTGGTCCCCGTCCTCGTGGTCCTCACCCCGCGGCGGCCCCAATTCCCCTGACGCCCCCCCCCCTCGCGACGCCCCCCTCCCCTCACAACGCCACAGGGCCCCCCCCCCGCCCCGACAACAGGCACACTCGCAGGCGGCGTTATTTCAAACATATATTTCAAACCTCTCGCTATCACTATTTCCCCAGCGGTCACTGCCCCCCCCGTGCCCAGCGGTGCCCCCGCCCCAGGGGGGCTGCTGACGAACGCTGCCCCGGCCCCCCCGCCGCCATCCTCGGGCCCTCGAAGTCCAGCTCCGCGCCGGGGCGGGGCACCGTGCCTCGGGTCCGGCGCTGGGGTGCTGCTGGGGCGCGCCTGGAGGGGGGGGGGGGGGGGGAAAGAGCGGGGTGTCAGGGCGGGGAGCACCCCGAGGGGTGCACCCCGGGGTGGGGGGGTGGGGGGACACGTCCCCTACCTGTCGCTCGGGAGGCGCAGCTCGCCCGTCGTGACTTTGAAGATAAACGGGGGGGCGTCTTCCAGCCCTTCCAGCTCTGTTTTTTTTTTGGGGGGGGGACACACAAAGGGGACGTGGCAGCTTTGGGGGGACGCCGGGGGGACGCCGGCGGGCTCTGGGGATACTCACCTGCGTCCCAGTCCTCCTGGCAGGGGGGGCTCTGCCACGCCGCGGGGGCCTCGGGGCTTTTTCCGTCGGCGCTGGGCTTCATGGGCGCCTCTGCAGGATAAGGGGGGCGATTGGGGCGGGAGGGGGGCCGTGTAACGGGAGGGGGGCTGTGTAACGGGGGGGGGGGCTGCGTACCTAGGGGGACGTCCATCGGGCGGCGGTCGGGGCAGGAGGCGAGGTGTCTCTGCAGCTCGGCGTGCGGCACCCTGTGGCGGGCGTTGAAGGGGCAGATGGCCAGCTGGCGGGCGACCTGCGGGTTGTTCTGCGGGACGGGGGGGGGGAGGAAGGTGAGGAGGAGGAGGAGGAAGATTAGGAGGATGATGAAGATGAGGATGAGGAGCCCCGTGCCGCCCCCCAGCCCCCCCCGCTCACCCGCTCGCACTTGACGAGGTGGTAGGGCAGCCACGCCACCCGCACCCGGTGGCTCTTGTCGTAGGGGCACTGCACGAGGGCCTGGGGATCCGGCGTGTCCTCCTCCATGGCCGGGTCCCCACCGGCGGCCCCGGCCCCGAGCTCCTCGCACCGGACGCGAACCGGCCCCGGCCCTCCCCGCGTCGCAACGGCACCGCGGCCTGGCTCCCGCCGCGGCCTAACGGCGCCTCGCCGGCCGTGGCCCCGTCGCCGTGGCAACGCGGCCTGGCTTCCGCCGCGGCCTGACGCGTCGCCATGGCAACGCGGCCTAGCTTCCGCCGAAGCCCGAGGGCGTCGCCGTGGCAACGCGGCCTAATGGCGTCGCCATGGCAACGCGGCCTGGGTTTCGCCGCGGGGTTGTTTTGAGGGGGGTCCCGGGAGGTGTTATAGCGCCCGGGGGGATGCGTGAGGTGGTGTGTGGGCTCTGGGGGTGTTACATGGACCTGGGGGTGTTCCATGGGCCCTACGTGGTGTTATATGGACCTGGGAGGTGTTGTATGGGCCCTGAGGGGTGTTACGTGGGCCCTATGTGGTCTTATATGCACCTGGGAGGTGCTATATGGGCCCTGAGGGGTGTTGCATGGACCTGGGAGGTGTTGTATGGGCCCTGAGGGGTGTTATGTGGGCCCTACGTGATGTTATATGCACCTGGGAGGTGCTATATGGGCCCTGGGGGGTGTCGTATGGGTCCTGCATGGTGTTATATGGACTTGGGGGTGTTATATGGGCCCTACACAGTGTTACGTGGAGCTAGGGTTTGTTATATGGGCCCTGGGAGGTGTTATGTGGGCCCTGGGGGGTGTTGTATGGGTCCTGGGGGGTGTTATATGGACCCAGGGAGTGTTATATGGGCCCTGGGGGGTGTTATGTGGGTCCCCAAGGGTGTTACATGGGTCCTGAGGGGCATTATATGGGTCCTGCATGGTATTCTGTGGGCCCTAGAGGTTGTTATATGGGCCCTTTGTGGTGTTATGTGGACCTAGGGGTGTTAGATGGGTCTGGACACTGTAATATGGGCCCTGGATGGTGGTATAGGGCCCTGAACAAGGTGACGTGGGCTTTGCGAGGTGTTACACAGGCCCTGGGTGTTATTACGTGGATCCAGTGGTGTTATATGGTCCTGGTCAGCGTAATATGGGCCCTGGGTGGTGTGTTAGGGCTTCGGACTCTGTCACATTGGGCTCGCAAGGCGTTATAGAGCCCCGGGTGCTATTATGTGGCCCTGGGCGGTGGTATAGGGCCGTGGCTGGAGTCGTTACGGGGCCAGGGCCGGCGTTGCATGTCACGTCACGCCGCGTCGCCGTCACCCGTCACCATCACGTGCTGGCGGCCCCAGCCCAGGAAGCCCAGGAAGGGGAAGTCGGTGCCGCGGCCGCGGGGCGGATCGGGGACGAGGGGGGACGCGGGGTGGCCCCCCCAGCACGCCGCCGCCATGTCGCTGCCCTCCGTGTACCAGAACAAGTTTGCCGAGAAGCTGACCATCCTCAACGACCGGGGCCGGGGCGTCCTCGTCCGCATCTACAACATCAAAAAGGTCGAGTTTGGGGTGGGGGGTGAAGGATCGGGGGCCGTGGGGGGGGAGTCTTGTGGGGTGTGACCCCAGGAGAGGGGTTCTGGGGGCTCTGACTTTGTCAGGGGGTCCCCGCAGACCTGCTCCGACCCCAAGACGCGGCCGAACTTCCTCAGCGACAAGGCCATGGAGCCCTGCGTCAAGTTCATCAACAAGAAGTTCCCTAACCTGGACGTGCGGAGCAGCACGGTGAGGGGCCGCGATGTCCCCTCTGTCCCCAGCCCCGCGTCACACCCCTCCTGGGTGGCCTCGTGCCACGCAGCACCTCCCTTCCACCCTCCCGACATCACCCTTGCCTGGGTGTCACCCCACCTCGTGCCGTCGCCACCTGGCTTCCCCTCCGTCCCCCTCCCCGTGTCACCTCTGCCCCGTGTCATCCCGCCCGGGGTGTCCCCGGTGTGTCACCCCCGCCGTGTCACCCGCGCTGTCCCTCGCAGCAACACCTGGGGCCGGTGCACAAGGACAAGGGGGACATCGTGCGCGCGCTGGGGCCCTTCTACCACTCCTTCGTGGACGTCCTGGAGTTCAGGGTGAGCTTGGTGCCGGGGGGGCAGCGCTGGCCTCTCGGTCTGGGGGGGTTGGGGACAGCGGTGACGTGGCTCCTTGTCCCTGCCAGGACCACGTCTACGAGCTGCTGAACACCATCGACGCCAACCAGTGCTTCTTCGACATCGTGAGTAGGGCACCGGGGAGGGGGTCCCCGGGGGGATTTGGGGTGCCCAAAGTGCTCCGGGGGGGGTGATGGGGGTGGCCGCAGCTCACGGCTTCGCCGCCGTCCCCAGCACGTCAACTACGACTTCACCAAGGGCTACCTGGACCTGGTTGTCACCTACGTGTCCCTCGTCCTGCTGCTGGCCCGCACCGAGGACCGCCGGGCGCTCGTCGGCATGTACCACTGCGCCCACGAGATGAGCCACGGCGCCAGGTGGGTCGGCTGGCCCCAAAGCCCTTCGGGGGCTGTCCTCGGGGACCGTCCCCCTTCGGGGGCTGTCCCCAGGGACTCGTCCCCACGAGCCGTCCCCGCGAGGGCTGTCCCCACCGCCCTGTCCCCGCAGCGACCCCAGCTTTGCCCGCCTGGGCCAGATGCTGCTGGAGTACGAGCACCCCCTCAAGAAGCTGACGGAGGAATTTGGGCCGCACACCAAGGTGGGCCGGGAGCTCCCGAGGGTCCTGGGAGCCGGCGGGGCCACGTCGGACCCCGGGCCACCCCTGTGCTGTCCCCCCTTTGTCCCCCAGGCTGTCACCAGCGCCCTCCTGTCCCTCCATTTCCTCTTCGCCCGGAGGAACCAGGGGGCCGAGCAGTGGCGCAGCGACCAGCTCCTCAGCCTGCTCAGCACCGCCGGGGCCATGCTGAGCCCCGCCAGCTCCGACACCGTGAGTGCCGCCGTGCCCGGTGGGGTGGGGGGGTGAGGGGGGGATGCCCGTCACCCCGGAGAGGGCGCGGGAGGGCCGCGAGCGGTGACGCCGCGACGCCTCCGTCCCCAGATGGCCTGCGAGTACCTGTCCCTGGAGGTGATGGAGCGCTGGATCCTGAGTGAGTCCTCGTGGGGAGCCCCGCGGGGCGGGGGGGTGTCGCGGTGCCCGGCGCCCGCCCCCCCCCGCCTGACGGCCGTGCCCCCAGTGGGGTTCCTGGTGTGCCCGGGGGCCCTGGGGATGTCCCCGCAGTGCCTGGAGCTGTGGCGACTGGCGCTGCAGGGCTCGCTCTACCTCACCCTCCTCCGCGACGAGGTCCTGCAGGTCCACAAGGTCACCGAGGAGCTGCTCGGCAGCCTCAAGGGGTAACGGCGGGGCTGGGGGCTGCGGGCTGGGGGCTCTGCCGGGGGCTGGGGGCTCTGCCGGGGGCTCGGGGTGCCGGTGGGTGCCAGAAACTGGGTGTACGGGGGGGGTTTGGGTGCTGGGGGTGATGCTGGGTGCCAGAAGCTGGGTGCACGGGGGGGGTTTGGGTGCTGGGGGTGGCGGTGGGTGCCAGAAACTGGGTGTATGGGGGGGGGGTTGGGTGCTGGGGGTGATGCTGGGTGCCAGAAGCTGGGTGTACGGGGGGGGTTTGGGTGCTGGGGGTGGCGGTGGGTGCCAGAAACTGGGTGTATGGGGGGGGGGTTGGGTGCTGGGGGTGATGCTGGGTGCCAGAAACTGGGTGTATGGGGGGGGGGGTTGGGTGCTGGGGGTGATGCTGGGTGCCAGAAACTGGGTGTATGGGGGGGGTTTGGGTGCTGGGGGTGATGCTGGGTGCCAGAAACTGGGTGTATGGGGGGCGGTTGGGTGCTGGGGGTGATGCTGGGTGCCAGAAGCTGGGTGTACGGGGGGGTTTGGGTGCTGGGTCTGATGCTGGGTGCCAGAAGCGGGGTGTACGGGGGGGTTTGGGTGCTGGGTCTGATGCTGGGTGCCAGAAGCGGGGTGTACGGGGGGGTTTGGGTGCTGGGGGTGATGCTGGGTGCCAGAAGCTGGGTGTATGGGTGGGGGTTTGGGTGCTGGGGGTGATGCTGGGTGCCAGATGCTGGGTGCACGGGGGTGCTCTGTGGGATCTTTGGGGTGTCCCATGCGTGGCACTGCCCGGCCGTGTCCCCCCTCGCAGCTACGGGAAGCGGGTGGCCGATCTCAAGGAGTGCAAGGAACATGCCGTGGCTCAAAGGTCAGGGGGCTCTGTGGGGACCTTGGGGGGCTGGGGAGGGTCCCAGGGGGTCCCAAAGCTTTAAAGGGATCGAGGGGTCCCCACCCCACGAGGCTCTGATGTCCCAGTGGCTCCAGGGGGGCGTGGGGAGGTGCCAGCACCCGGGGGGTGGTCAGGGTTCCCCCCAGTTTGATTTACATCGTTCCCACCTTTGCCACACGGTGCCTGGGATGTCCCTGGGGGGGGGACAGGGTGGCTGGAGGGGTATTGGGGTGGCCCTGACCCTCATCCTGACCCCCCCCCCCGCAGCGGACCCCTGCACCGGGGCCGGCGGGCGTACCTGCGCGGGGCCGTGCGGGAGCTCGAGGCGCTGCTGGAGGATCAGCCCGGGCTGCTGGGACCCAAGGTGAGCACTGGGGGGGGGAAACGGCAGCAACGTGGGGGCCGAGGGGGGGTGGGAATACTGCCCGTGGGGTTGGGGTTAACGGGGCACGCGGTGGGGCAAGGGGGGTGCCGGGGCGGGGAGGTTACGGGGCAGCGGGGGCAGCCCCAGGCAGGGGGGGCGACGGGAGGGTTGGCTGCGGGTTTGGGGCAGCAGGGTGTGTTTGGGGGGGGGTGCCAGGGCTCTGCATCGGCGGGGGGCGGGGGGAAAGCCGCCTGTGGGGTCTGTGTGGGGTCCGTGCCGGTGCCCCGTGCCCTCTAAGCCCTGCCCTGCCCAGGCTCTCTTCGTCTTCATGGCGCTCTCCTTCTGCCGGGACGAGGTGAGCTGGCTGGTGCGGCATGCTGAGCACGTCACCAAGACCAAAACCCCTGAGGATTTCACTGACAGGTGAGCACGGTTTCGGGGTGGCCGCGGGCGGCGGTGGACCGTCGTGCCCCTGTGGCGGGGCTTGGCTGCCCTTTTTTTGGGGGGGAGGGGGATGTTTTGGGGCTTTTTGTCCCCGCTCTGACGGGTGGCCCCGGCGGCAGCCACATCGCGGAGATGCTCTTCCTCATGGAGCAGCTGCGGAGCCTGGTGCGGCGGCAGGTTGGGGTGCTGCAGCGCTACCACGTGCAGTACCTGGCCCGCTTCGACGCCCTGGTGCTGAGCGAGATCATTCAGGTACCGCGGGGCGGGCGGGCGATGCCCCGGGCTGGCTGCTGGGGGCTGATCGTGTCCCCTCTTGGGGCTGGCCCTGTCCCCTGTGGCTGTCCCCGATCCCGTCCCCGTCCCCACAGAACCTCTCCGTGTGCCCTGAGGAGGAATCCATCATCCTGTCGTCCTTCGTCAGCTCCCTCTCGGCTCTCTCAGTCAAGGGAGGTAGGGACCACGTCCCTGTGGCACGGCCTGGGGACCTGGGGACACGGCCTGGGGACCTGGGGACACATCCTGGGGACCTGGGGACACGGCCTGGGGACCGATGTCCTCCTGTCCTGCAGCCCAGCAGCAATCCTGGCGCTGTGTTGGGCACCCAGGCGCAGGCTCAGGGGGGGCAGTGGGGACACAGGAGCTCCTGGGGGTCCCACGGGGTGGGTGCCGCCACCCCAAGCTGGCACCCAGCGCTCCCTGGCTCAGCACCTCCCCATCAGCACCCCCAGCCCGAGGCTCAGCCCCTCCTGCCCCCCCCCCCCCGGGGCCCTTCCCCACGTCTGCCCACGTTTCTCTCTCCCCGCAGTCGATGACAAGGAGCAGTTCGATTTCACTCCGCTCCGCCTGGACTGGTTCCGGCTGCAGGTGCTGTCCTTGTCCTTGGCTCTGTCCCTGTCCCCGTCCCTGTCCTCGTTCCCTGCGCCAATCCCTCTCCTCTTTCCCCATCCCAGTCCCTGTCCCTATTTCCTTCACCTCCCAGTCCCTGTCCCTGTGCCCTTCACCTCCCAGTCCCCGTCCCTGTGCCCTTCACCTCCCAGTCCCCGTCCCTGTGTCCTTCACCTCCCAGTCCCCGTCCCTGTGTCCTTCACCTCCCAGTCCCCGTCCCTATTTCCTTCACCTCCCAGTCCCCGTCCCTATTTCCTTCACCTTCCAGTCCCCATCCCTGTGTCCTTCACCGCCCAGTCCCCGTCCCTTTTTCCTTCACGTCCCAGTCCCCGTCCCTATTTCCTTCACCTCCCAGTCCCCGTCCCTATTTCCTTCGTCTCCCAGTCCCTTGCTGTCCCCACTGCC
This sequence comes from Anser brachyrhynchus, assembly GCF_964034855.1. Lineage (NCBI taxonomy): Eukaryota > Metazoa > Chordata > Aves > Anseriformes > Anatidae > Anser > Anser brachyrhynchus. The sequence continues at coordinate 1,438,583 of NC_137722.1, read as the reverse complement.
ATCCCAACCACTGTCCCCGTCCCCCTCCCAGCGGTCCCCTCTGCCCTGCCGTCCCCCTGAGCCCCCTGTCCCCCCGCAGGCCTACACCAGCGTGGCCAAGGCCTCGCTGCCGCTGGCCACCAACCCCGACGTGGGCCGCGTCATGAACCTCGTCGTCTTCCACACCAAGCTGCTCGACTCCCTGGAGGAGCTGCTGGCCGAGGCCTCCGACCTCTCGGACCTGTGGTGAGCAGCAGTGCCCGTCGTGCCTCAGTTTCCCCAGAGGCGTTGGGGTCGGCCAGGCTGGGGGGGCCCCTAGCCAGGTGCTGAGCCAAGCACGCAGCGGGGTGACGGGTGTGGGAAGGGGTGGAGGTGGCCGTGGGTGATGTGTCAGCTCTAGGAGAGGCTGGGCAGGGTTAGGTGACAGGCTCGGGGGGCATACACACGGATATGGGGACAGGGACAGCGCACGTGTGGCATAGGATGGGGGTTTTCTCCTCCTGGAAGGGAAGGGGAGGGAAAAGAGAAAGGAAAGAAAAGGAAAGAGAAGGGGAGAGAAAAGGAAGAGAGGAAAGAGGAGAGAAAAGGAAAGAGGAGAGAAAAGGAAAGAGGAGAGAAAAGGAAAGAGGAGAGAAAAGGAAAGAGGGAAGAAAAGGAAAAAGGAAAGAGGAGAGGAAAGGAGAAAGGAAAGAGGAGAGAAAAGGAAAGAGAGGAGAAAAGGGGACAAGGAGAGAGGAGAGAAAAAGGGAAAAGGAGAGAGGAGAGAAAAAGGAAAAAGGAAAGAGGGGAGAAAAGGGGAAAGGGAAAGAGGAGAGAAAAGGGGAAAAGGAAAAAGGGGAGAAAAGGGGAAAAGGAGAGAGGAGAGAAAAGGGGAAAAGGAAAAAGGGGAAAAGGAAAAAGGGGAGAAAAGGGGAAAAGGAAAAAGGGGAGAAAAGGGGAAAAGGAAAGAGGGGAGAAAAGGAGAAAAGGGAAGAGGAGAGAAAAAGGAAAAAGGAAAGAGGAGAGAAAAGGAAAGAGGAGAGAAAAGGGAAGAGGGGAGACAAGACCAACAGACCCTCTGAAACACGTCCTGCCCCTCTGTCTCGCCCCTCTGCTCACCCCCCTGCAGTTTCTACCCTCGCATCATGGAGAAAATGTTTGTGGCGACCATGGAGGAGCCCTCGATGCTGCGCTACAGCATCGCCTTCCCTCTGCTTTGCAGCCACTTCTCCCGCTGCGTCCACCCCATGTGCCCCGAGGAGGTGGGTTCTGCAGCCCGGGGGGGGGATGTGGGGGGACAGAGGCACCGTGGCACGTGGGTGGGGGACGCTGGCAGTTGGGGACAGTTGGGGCCATGGCCTCGGGGCAGCCCCGGCCCCGTGCCACACGGCTGCGGGGCGTCGTGGCCGCCTCGTGGCCGTCACGTCGCTCTCCCTCCGCAGTACCCCCAGCTCCAGGCCGTGGCGCTGGGGCTGTGCAACAAGTTCCTGGAGGAGATGGCCCGGCAGGCCAGCGGCTGCATCATGGACGCCTGCGCCGAGCACCACAACCTCAGCGAGCAGGTGGGGAGCTCAGAACCCCTGAATATCAGGGGCTGGAAGGGACTCTGAAAGATCACCCGGCCCGGTCCCCCTGCCGGAGCAGGGACACCCGGATCGGGTCACACAGGAACGCCTCCGGGCGGGTTTGGGGTGACTGCAGAGAAGGAGACCCCACAGCCCCCCGGGCAGCCTGTTCCGTGCTCTGCCGCCCTCCCCGTGCCCAAGTTTGGGCTCGTTTTGAAGCGGAACCTCCCGCGTCCCAGCTTGCACCCGCTGCCCCCCGTCCTGTCGCTGGGTGTCACCGAGCAGAGCCTGGCCCCGTCCTCCTGCCGCTCGCCCTTCCCATAATTATAAACGTTAACGAGGTCGCCCCTCAGCCTCCTCTCCTCCAAGCCTCAGAGCCCCAGCTCCCTCAGCCTCCCCTCCCTTAATGCTCCGCTCCCTTCATCATCCTCGGGGCTCTGCGCTGGGCTCTCTCAAGCAGTGAGGGGCAGGCCCCCAGCGCCTCCGAGCTCTCCGTGGCTTTTGGGGTCTCCAGGACCTCTGTAGCTTTTGGGGTGTCTTTGGCCTCTTTGCTCTCGATGTTCTCCACGGCCTCGGGATGGGAGAGGCCGTGGGGAGCAGAGCTGGCAGGCTGTGTCCCCGATTCAGCCTCGGGGGCTGGGGGCTGTGATCCTAGAGGCCCCCGTTTTAACCCTAACCCCTTGTTCCCACCAGCTGCTTCCCAAGCACTGCGCCTCCACCGTCAGCAAGGCCCGCAACAAGAAGACCCTAAAACACCCGGCCAAGAAGGGGGAGCCCGAGCGGGACAAGCCGGGGGCCGAGAGCCAGAGGAAGGACCGGACCCTGACCACCAAGTGAGAGGAGGGCTGGGGGGGGGGGCGGGCACGGCCCTGGGGGGCAGCACAGGGCCACGGGAACACCGCCGTGGGCACCAGACCTTGGGGGTGGGCTTGGTGTGACGTGGCCGTGCCCCGACGGGCATGGCGTGGTCACGGGGCCGTCCCCACGACCCTACGGGGCCGCGGGGTGGCTGCCAGCGTGCGCTGCCCCCGCCCCCAGCATGGACAAGCTGCACCTGACGCTGGCCGAGCTGTCCCTGAGCCTCAACCACGTGCCCAACTTCACCGTCTTCGAGCACACGGTGACGCCGGCCGAGTACCTCAGCAGCCACCTGGAGACGCGCTTCACCAAGTAGGGACGGGGCCGCGGGGCCGCGCGGCGCAGCGGGGCCGGGTCCCCCCGCTGCTGCCGGGGGGCCGTTTGCCCACGGATCCGTGGCCAGCCCCGTCCCGTCCCCTTCAGGGCCGTCGTGGCCATGGCGGGCTACAGCCAGGCCACGCAGGAGGTGGCCCGTCCCTCGGAGGTGCTGGTGGGGCTGGGCGCCTACGTGACCTTCATCCAGTCGCTGGCGCACTTGGTGGGCCTGGACACGGGGCGCATCATCCGCAGCGTCCTCCTGCAGCAGACGCAGCCCCGCGACGCCGCCGGCGAGCAGACCCTCACCACCATCTACACCAACTGGTGGGTGCCAGCGCCCGAAAACGCGGGGTGTCCAACCCCCCCCCACCCCCACGTCCCCTCCCCGGGGGGGACGCGGCCCCGCGGGGTCAGCGGTTTGATGTCCGCAGGTACCTGGAGGCCCTGCTGCGCCAGGCCAGCATGGGGGCCATCGTGCTGGCCCCCGCCCTGCAGGCCTTCACCACGGTGCCCCGCGAGGGCGAGCCGTCCTTCAGCGCCGCCGAGTTCTCCGACGTCTCGGGTGAGGGACGCGGGGAGGACGCGAGGACGCCGCGGGGAGGACGCGGGGACGCCGCCGGGGAGCCATCCCCTCTGTGTCCCCTGCTGACGTCCCCGCCCTTGTCCTCGTCCCCGCAGAGATGCGGGCGCTGGCCGAGCTCATCGGGCCCTACGGCATGAAGTTCCTGAGCGACAACCTCATGTGGCACGTCAGCTCCCAGGTCACCGAGCTGAAGGTAAGGATGAGGTGCCGGGGCCAGGTTTGGGGTGCTGGGGCCAGGTTTGCGGTGCCAGAACCAGGTTTGAGGTGCCGGGGCCAAGTTTGGGGTGCCGGGTGCCAGGTTTGGGGTGCCGGGACCAGGTTTGGGGTGTCAGGACCAGGTTTGGGGTTCTGGGGCCAGGGCTGAGGTGCCAGGGCCAGGTTTGAGGTGCCAGGAGCAGGGTCGGGGTGCCGGGGCCAGGGTCGGGGTGCCGGGACCAGGGTCGGGGTGCTGGGACCAGGTGCCAGGACCAGGACGAGGGTGCCGGTGCCGAGTGCTGCAGCGCGTCAGGGCAGGCAGGGCCACCCTCGGGGACCACCCCAATCCCTCGCGCTAGCTCCCGAGAGTGGAGCGGGGCCGAAAGCACCGGGACGGCCGCGCGTGTCCCCGGTGCCAGCGGCCCCGTGTCCCTGACAGAAGCTGGTCAACGAGAACATGGACACGCTGGTCCAGCTGCGCTCCAGCTCCTGCAAGCCCGAGCAGATGGCAGCTCTGCTGCCCCGGCTGACCTGTGAGTCTGGGGGGGGCGCCGGGGACGTGCGGCTGGCACGCACACGGGCCTTTTGGCACGTTTGCACGCTCGTCTGCGTGCATGCACGCTGCACGGATCCTTCCCGAGCCCTCTCCTCCTCCCGCAGCGGCCGACAACGTCCTGAAGCGGATGACCATCATCGGCGAGATCCTGAGCTTCCGCGCCATGGCGCAGCAGGGCCTGCGGGAGGTGGGCGCCCCCCCCCAGGGTCAGCACGAGCCCCCCCCCGGGCTTTTTTCCCCCCTGGTGCTCCTTCACCGGTGTCTCCCCGCAGGTCTTCTCCCACCACTGCCCCTTCCTGATGGGCCCCATTGAGTGTCTGACGGACGTGGTCACCCCCGACACCGACATCCAGGTGGGCACGGAGGTGGGGCGGGGACAGCGTGGTGCCACCCGTGCTTCGGGCAGCCGTCCCCACGTGGGGCTGGCTCGTGTGGCACTCGGCGACGTTACACGGTGTTGTGTCACTCGAGCCCTGAGCCTTTGTGGCCTCCCAGGTCACCCTGAGCATCTTCGAGCTGGCCTCAGCCGCGGGGATCCCCTGCGAGATCGACCCTGCGCTGGTCAATGTCCTCGCCGGCAGCAAGACGGGTACCGCAGGGCCTGGGGGGTCCCGGGGGGGCTGTCCCCGAGGTCCTCCTGGGTCCCCTGGCTAATGTCCCCTCCCTCCCTGGCAGATGGCTCGTCCTCGGAGGAGGACTACAAGGTCGCCTGCCTGCTGCTGGTCTTCGTGGCAGTGTCCCTGCCCTTGCTGGCCTCCGACCCGGCATCCATCTACAACACGGAGACGGACGGTGAGGCATGGCCGTGCCCCTCACCTCCACCCCGGCCGTGTCCCTGTGTCCCCGGCCGTGTCCCTGTGTCCCCAGCCCTGTCCCTGTGTCCCCAGCCCTGGCTGTGTCCCACCGCCCCTGACCGCACAGCGCCCTGACCCCCCACCCTCCCTACGAGTGCAGGGACCCCCCGGGTCATTTACACCCCCTAGCTGCAGTTGAAGGTCAGCGGGGACAGCGGGACCCCGATGTCACCGGCTTTGGGGCCCCCCAAGCACAGCCCCCGCGCTGTCCCCAACCCCCCCGTGTCCCCAGGCTACAACAACAACATCCACTGCCTGGCCAAGGCCATCATCCACGTGTCGGCCGCGCTCTTCACCGTCCACAACAAGAACATCGAGACCCACCTCAAGGAGTTCCTGCTGGTGAGCGCGGCCGGGGACCGGAGACGGGACCGCAGACGTCCCCGGACGGGGGTGGGCACCACCTTGGGGGGGTCGGCACAGCCCCGGCGCTGAGCAGGATCCGTCCCTCAGCTGGCCTCCGTGAGCCTCCTGCAGCTGGGCCAGGAGACGGACAAGCTGCGCGCCAGGAACCGTGACTCCGTCTGCCTGCTCATGCATCTGGTGAGTTCTGGAGGGTCCCGGGGGGGGGCCTCTGGGGGTCCCGGGGCGGGGCTACGGGTTGTATCCCTGCTCTGCCGAGCTCCTGCTGTGCCCAGGCTGCTCCAGCCCCCCTGGTGCTCAGCCTTCGCCCAGCTCTGTCCAGGCCCAGGGGGCCGGATCCAGCTCTGATGCCCTCCCCGGGGAGCCGCAGGGCTGGCGGGGTGGGGGCCACGCACCCACCGCCCCCCCTGTCCCCCCCCCCCCATTGGTATTCAGGGAGCGAGCGCCCTCGCCGCAAAGCAATTTAAATGCAAATGGTTCAAGCCGGAGCTCGGGCAGGGAGGCATCTGGGGAGGGAGCACCCAGCGCTGCCCCCAGCTCGTGGGGGGGGGCACGAGGGGAAACTGAGGCACGGCGGGGGGGGGGCGGCTGCTGACGCCGTGTCCCTCGCCCCCCCCCCCCCCCACCAGATCGTGGCGGAATCGTCCTTCCTGACGGTGGACATGCTGGAGACCTGCTTCCCCTACGTCCTGCTCCGCAACGCCTACCGCGAGGTGTGCAGGGAGAATCTGCTCAGCAGGGTCCCCTCACACTGACCCCGGCCCTGCGCCGCGGTCCTGTCCCCCCAAACTCCCCCGATCCCCCCAAAACCACCCCGATCCCCCCAAACCACCCCAATCCCCCCAAACTCCCCCGATCCCCCAAAACCACCCCGATCCCTTCAAACCACCCCGATTCCCCCAAACCACCCCAATCCCTTCAAACCACCCCGATCCCCCCAAACTCCCCCGATCCCCCCAAACCACCCCAGTCCCCTCAAGCCACCCCGCTCCCCCCCAACCACCCCAAATCCCCCAACCCCACCCCAGGCCCCCCCAAACCACCCCAAATCCCCCAAACCACCCCCGTCCCCCTTGCACCAACCTGGTCCTGGCTGCCTCGCTCCTCCTCCGCTGTCCCCGTCCCCACGTTGTCCCCTCGGCCCCGTCCCCTCCTTCATTAAACGCTTTTACCCCCCCAGTGGCTGCGTCCGGCTCGTGGGGACCTGGGTGCCCTCGGGGGGGGGGACCCAGCACCCTAGGGTGGGGATCCAGCCCCTTGTCAAACCTCGGGCAGGACCCGATGGGGGGGTTTGGGGGGGGTCTGGGGGGGGTCTGGGGCCTCGGGGAGCCCATCCAGCCGGGCAGGGGAGGGGAGAGGGGCCGCCAGGGTTTATCAGCGAGAATCGATGCCGCTGCTTCTTGCGCCTCCAGCAGCTGGGGCTGGCCCCGTGCCTCAGTTTCCCCTCTGCCCTCCTGCCCCCGGGGCTCTGGTTCAAGTCACGTTTCTCCTTCCCCCCCCCCCCCCCCCGCCCGGCATCTCCGGGTGTTTATTTTTCTCCCGTGCTGCATCTTGGGGGAAAATTAATGGGGCGAGGGAAGGAGGCGCCGGGGCGGCCGTTTCCATTCCGCTCACGGCCGCCTGCTCCGGGATGAGTCACCGGGAGCTGGGCACCGGCAGCTCCGGCTCCGCCGCGGCCCCGCTCGGCACCCCGGGGGGCTCAGCTACCCCCCCCCCCCAAAAACGCGGCCTGGTGGCCAAACCACCACGTCCCCAAGCCCCCATCGTGTCCCCAGGCCGAGCGTGCGGCCGCCTGGGCCGGGGCTGATTGCTTTATTGATCCCACGGGGGAAAACGCTATCGGGCCGGGGGCGACGACGTCGCCTTTTGGGGTCCCGGCCCCCCTGCCGCTCCCCTCCAGCTCCGCTCGCCGGGGGCCCGACACCCCCGAAATCGCCGCCCGGAACGTGCCGCTGGTTCCCAGCTTGCCGCACGAGCCTATTTTGGCGCTCATCAATCACGATATTAAGCGGTAACGAGCTGCCTGCCGCCGCTCCCCGCCGCCAGCGCGGCTTTGTCTCGCGCGCATCCCTGCCCACGGCTGCTCCCGCGCCCGCCGCCTGCGCCCCCCCCCCCCTTTTGCCTCCCCATTCCCCCCCCCATCAGGCTGCCCCATGTAACGTGGGGTCCCCCCTATTCCACCCCTTAGCCCTGCCTGGCTCCGAGCCCCCTTCCCCAAAAAGTTTGGGGACCCCAAAATGCCCCCAGCAGGGTACGGAGCCCCCAGGCCACGCGGCGGGCCGTGCGGCTCTCCCTGCCGACCCCAGCACCCAGTGGGGTCCCAGCACCCAAGGGACACCCCACAGTGGTGGGAGACCCCCCCCCCGGCACAGCCCCCCTGTAGGAATACGAACAGAAGCATCCCCGGGAGCACCCATGGGTGCTCACCCGCAACCACCAGGAGGGGGGACGCCCAGTGGGCAGCCCGCCAGCTGACCCGGCAGGGTGCTGAGGCGCTGGCACCCCAATGGGACTCCCCCCCCGGACCCCCTCCCGGTGCCGGTGCGGCGCGGTGGGTGCTGAGCACACCTACGGCCTTACGTAAGGGCTTATTAATATTCCCCGGGGGCTGCGCAACGGCGTGGGCTGCGGGAGGCAGCGCGGGGGCTGCCGCGCTCCCCCCGGCTCATCGGGGCGCACGGGGGGCTCGGGCACCCCGAAATCCCCCCCCCCGGTGTGTGCCTGGAGACCCTCAGTTGGGTCAGGATGGGAAAGGGGGGGCGCGGGATGGGGTCAGGGCGTGCGTGGGGCAGGGGTCGGGGTGGGGGGGAGCCCGCGGGACGGGCCCCCCCCACCCACCCCGAGCTCACCCCGCGATTCCCCGTTCCCAAAGCTGCCGTCAGCGCGTGCCCTGTCCTGGGAAGTGGTTTCCCTGCACACAAACAGCCCGGCGGGGTTTGGGTAGGCCCTACAATATGTCCGGGGTGCTGCTGCCCTGCTGCTGAAGAGGGGGGGACGCTCCCCGATGTGGGGGGGGGGGGGGGCCAGGCAGCCCCCTGCCACCCGGCCTTGGTGACGGGGGGCGGTGGCACCGGTCTCGGCGCTGGTGGGGCTGGGGTCGCGGGGCCGTGGGGGGCACTGGGTGGGGGGCTCCAGCCCCTTCCCACGCTGCCAAGCCCTGTGCCCCCTCCCAAAGCCCCGTGGGGGTCCTGGGGTATCCCCATTCAAAACGCCATAGGGGTCCCGGGGACCCCCCTGAGAGCTCTGTAGGGATGCTGGGGTGCCCCCCTCCCCAAAACCCCACGGGGGTTCTGCAGAACCCCTCCCAAAACCCCGTGGGGGTCCTGGGGTCCCCCCCTTCAAAACCTCAGAGGGGTCCCGGGGTCCCTCCCCATAAGCCCTACAGGGATGCTGGGGTGCCCCCCCCCAAACCCCATCAGGGTCCTGTGGAACCCCTCCAAAAACCCCATGGGGGTCCCGGGGTCCCCCCCTTCATAACCCCATAGGGCTCCAGGGGTTCCCCCCTCATAGCCCTATAAGGATCCTGGGGTGCCCCCCACCCCAAAACCCCATCAGGGTCCTTCAGAGCCCCTCCCAAACCCCCATGGGGGTCCGGGGGTCCCCCCCTTCACAACCCCATAGGGCTCCGGGGGTCCCCCCCTCATCGCCCTATAGGGATCCTGGGGTGCTCCCCTCCCCAAAACCCCACAGGGGTCCCGGGGCGCACCCCCCATAGCCCCGTGGGGGTCCCGGGGCATTTCCCCCCCCCCCCCCCCCAGCCCCGGGCCCGGTGCAGAGCGGGGCTGGGCGGGTCCCGGTGCCCTCGCCCCCGCCCCCGGTTCCCCCCGCCCCTCCCCGCCCTCCCGCCGGTGCCGGCTCGGGGAAAGTTGCGGCGAGCCCCGGGAGCGGCGGCGAGGACCGGGAGCACCGGGGGGACACCGGGAGCGGGGCAGCACCGGGAGCGGCACCGGGATCAGCACCGGGAGCAGCACCGGCAGCTCCCGGCCGAGCATCCCCGGGTAGGAGCGCGCAGCATCCTCGGTCCTCCCGGCCCGTCTCCCGGTGCTCCCATCCCCGGTTCTTTGCCCCCCGGCGCTCCGCCCCCCCCCCCCGTTACTCCCCATCCCCGGTGCTTCCCCCCCCGTTATTCCCCATCCCCATTACTCCCCCCCCGGTGCTCCCCATCCCCTTTGCTCCCCATCCCCGGTGCTCCCCCCTCCCGGTTCTTTGCCCCACGGTGCTCCCCATCCCCGGTGTTCACCCCCCCCCCCCTTTACTCCCTCCCCGGTGCCCCCATTCCCGGTGCACCCCATTCCCGTTACTCCCTCCCCCCGATACTCCCCCCCCCCCGTTACTCCCCATCCCCGGTGCTTCCCCCCCATTATTCCCCATCCCCGTTACTCCCCCCCCCGGTGCTCCCCATCCCCTTTGCTCCCCATCCCCGGTGCTCCCCCCCCCCGGTGCATACCCCCCCGGTGCTCCCCATCCCCGTTACTCCCCCCCCCCGTTACTCCCCCCCCCGGTGCTCTCCATCCCCGGTGCTCCCATCCCCATTACCCCCCCCCCGTTACTCCCCCCCCCGTTACTCCCCCCCCCCCATCCCCGTCCCCATCCCCGTCCCCCCCCCTCCCGGTGCATCCCCCCGGTGCCCCCACCCCCGGTGCCCGGGATGCCATCTTAGCTCCGCCGCCCGGGCCGGTGCCGCTTGCGCAGCCGCCGGGTACCGGCCGAGGGGAGGCGGCGGCGGGGCGGTACCGGCGGCTGCTCGGTCGCTGCCCGCCCGCGGGGCCGGGCCCGGTGCCGGTACCGGCCGGGGCTGAGGTCGGGGCCGGTGCCGTAGGGGCCATGGAGGCGCCGCGGAGCCTCCCGGGGCCGGAGCCCGAGCGAGAGGGGCTGGAGCCGGCCGGAGGCTGCCCGGCCCCGCTGGAGACCAAGGCTGCGCCCAGCAAGAAGATCTGGGTCAAGCTGCGGGCGTTGTGAGTGATCCCCCCCCCGCCCCCATAAACCGGGACCCCCCCCCCCAAAAAAAAAAGGGACCCCCCCCCAAACCGGAAACATCGCCCCCAAACCGGGACATCCCCCCCAAAACCCTGAACATCCCCCCAAACTGGGAACATCCCCCCAAACTGGGACCCCCCCCCAAACCGGGAACATCACCCCCAAAACCCCGAACATCCCCCCCAAACCATGAACACCCGCCCCCAAGCTGGGACCCCCCCCACAAACCGGGACAGCCCCCCCCACACCGGGAACCCCCCCCCAAACTGGGACAGCCCCCCCACACACACCGGGACCCCCCCCAAACTGGGAACATCCCTCCAAAAACCCCGAACATCCCCCCCAAACCATGAACACCCCCCCCAAGCTGGGACCCCCCCCCAAAATCATGAACATCCCCCCCAAAACCCTGAACATCCCCCCCCAAGCTGGGACCCCCCCCCAAACCGGGACAGCCCCCCACACACACACCAGGACCCCCCCCCAACTGGGAACATCCCCCCCAAACCGGGACCCCCCCCCAAATCATGAACATCCCCCCAAAACCCTGAACATCCCCCCCCCAAACTGGGACCCCCCCCCCAAACCCTGCAAATTCCCCCCCAAAACTCTGACCACTCTCCCAGAAACCGGGACTCCCACAAACTGGAAACGTACCCCCCAAAACCCTGAACTTTCCCCCCAAAACTTGAGACCCCCCCAAAACCCTGGCCATCCCCCCCCAAACTGTGAACACCCCCGCCAAACTTGACCCCCCCCAAATCCATGAACACCCCCCCCCAAGACTTGAACACCCCCCAAACCATGAACATCTCCCCCAAACCGTCAACTCCCCCCCACCCCAAATCATGACCACCCCCCCCGAAACCGGGACCCCCTTCCCGACACATGAACACCCCCCCCATAAACCAGGATCCCCCAGTCCAGGGCACCCCATAAATCGGGACACCCCCCCCAGGTGTGAGCCCCCTCCCCATAAAGCCCCCCAAAACTGCCCCCCCCCCCTCCCCAAGCCAGGAGCCCACTCCCAAGGTGGGGACCCCCCCCCCCCCATCAAACCAGAACCCGCTCCCCAAGCCGGGACCCCCACCCCAAACTCAGGACCCTCCCCAAACGCAGATACCCCCCCCCCCCCCCAAATAGGAACCCCTCCTCCATTTGGGCCCCCCCCCACCAAACCAGGACCCCCCCCCCAGCAGGGACCCCCTTCCCCAAACCAGGACCCTTCTTGGACCGAGTGTCACCCCCGTTACACCCCCACTTTGGGGACCCCCCCCCCAACCTTCCCGTGCACTTCCCCCCCCCCAGGCAGGACCCCCTGGGACCCCTGTCTGCCCCCCCCCCACACCAGCTCCCTCTCCCCCTGGGGACCCCCAGGTGCCCCCCAACCACTGCTCCCCCTCCTCCGTGCCCCCTCCGGCCACCCTTGGGACCCCCCCTCCATCCCCTGCACCCCCCCAGGACCCCTGGGGGCGGGGGGCACCCAAAAACCTGGGGGTGCCAGGGGGGATGGGGGGGGGGGGCGGCACACGGGGTGGGCAGCGGGGTCTGGGTGCCCCCAAAATCCCGGGGAGGATTTAGGGGGTGGCGGGGCCGTGGGGTGGGGGCGCCCCGTGGGACACCCTGGGGGTCACCCCCCCCCCCCCGTGGGGGCTCTCGGTGGCACGGGGCGGGTGCGGTCGTGGGCGCACGGGCGCTCGTGCCCACGCGTGAGCTCACGTGCGCGCACGCGTGTGCGCCCTCGTGCCCCGGCCTCGCACGTGGGCGTGCTCCGCAGCGCAGCCCCAAGCGCGCACGGGCGCGTGGCCGCCCCGCACGTGGGTGCGAAGGTGAGCGCGGGCGCGCGCCGCCACGCACGTGCACGGCGCTGGTGTGCCCCACGGGGGGGGGGGACACGGGGACGGCGAGCGGGGCTCACGCTCGTTGGGTGTGTTGCACGCCGGCCACCCTGGTGCGAGCCCACGGCGGGGTTGGGGTTTGGCCTGGGCGTGAAATGGGGTGTGCGGGCGTGCAAGGCTGAGTGTGCGAACGGCCACGCTCGTTGCTGCGTGCGTGCAAGTGGCCGCACGCGTTGCTGTGTGCGTGCAAGCGCCCGGTGTGAGCGTGCACACGCGTGCACGGAGGAGCAGACGGGGGGGGGGGAGCTCACCTGTGCTCGCGCACGGGCGTGCACGAGAGAGCACGTGGGCGTGAGCACGGCCCCGTGCACGTGCGTAGGAGCGCACCGGAGCGGGCACCGTGTGCGCAGGTGTGCGAGCGCGTGGGCTGCGCCGTGCTCACGCTCCCCCCCCCCCCCCTTCCCGCTGCCGCCCCCTCCCCAAAATCTCTGGGGGGCTCTGCCCACGCCGTCCCCGTGCACCCACGTGCCCCGTGCCGCTGTCCCCACGTGGGTGACACGGGGACCCACGGCGGGTCCCCAGGGTGGCACTCAGGGCACGGGGCACGCGGTGGGGACACCCTGGGGTGCCGGTGCCGGGGGGGGGGGGGGAGCAGCCCCTGTACCCCCTCCTGGGGTGGCCCTGGGGACACTTGTGTCACTCGTGTCACCCCGGGGCGCTGCTGGAGCGTCGCGAGCCTCCCTCGTCCCCGTGTGGCAGGTGTGGGACGCGGGGAGGTGACACGGGGAGGCGTGGGTGGTGACAGGCAGCCCGCGGGGACCGGGGGCGTGGGTGGCACCTGCCTGGCAGCGCTGCTGCGTGACGCAGGCGACCCCTGCTCCCGGCAGCTTGGGGGGGGGGGTGGTGGTGGCTGTCCCCCCCCCCGGTGGTGGCTGTCCCCCCCCCTCCAGTGGTGGCTGTCACCCTCAGCGGTGGCCGTGTCCCTTGGTGGTGGCCGTCCCTCGTCCGTGTCCACCTGGAGGGTCCCCGGGGGCTGTTGGGGGCAGCCGGCTCCAGCCACAAGTGGGGAGTGACGCGGGGGTCCCGCGTGGCCATGTCCCCAAGGGCTGCATGTCCCCAGGTGTGCGTGTCCCCAAGGGCTACTTGTCCCCAAGGGTCTGTGTCCCCAGGTGTGCATGTCCCCAAGGGCTGCATGTCCCCAAGGGCTACGTGTCCCCAGGGCTCTGTGTCCCCAGGGGTGCATGTCCCCAAGGGCTGCATGTCCCCAGGGCTTGGTGTCCCCAAGGGCTACTTGGCCCCAAGGGTCTGTGTCCCCAGGGGCGCTTGTCCCCAGGTGTGCATATCCCCAAGGGCTGCGTGTCCCCAAGGGCTGCATGTCCCCAGGGGCTACGTGTCCCCAAGGCTCTGTGTCCCCAGGGGCGCATGTCCCCAAGGGCTGGGTGTCCCCAAGGGTCTGTGTCCCCCGCGGGTGCGTGTCCCCGGGGCCGGCTGGCCGTGCAGGGGACGGAGCCACCGTCCCTTCCCAAGGTGACATTCCCCCGCAGCTCCCGAGCTTGGCGGTGACGTCTGGCGGCCCCCCCCGGCCCCCCTCGCTCGCCCGTCACCGTCACCGTCACCTCGCCGGGCCCCTGTGGCCGAGCGGGCGCCTTGCACGCTTGTCGCCCACCACGCGTGCGCCCCTGCTTGCACGTGCGCGTGCTTGCACGCCTCCCTTGCATGCTGACGGCTGTGCTCGTGCCCCCGTCGCACGCTCGCCGGCATGGCGCACACGTGCGCGAGCACAGCGGGGGGGGGGGGTCTCAGCGCCCTGCCCACGCGCACACGCGTGTGCACGCAGCGTCGCCCCGCGAGGAGGGGGGTGACGTGGCCCCCCCCCTCCCCCCGCAGGGAGGCTGGGGGAGGACGCTAACGAGGCTCCGAAGCTCGTTAGGGGCAGGGGGGGAGCGTGGGGACCCCAGGGTGGGAGGTGAAAGGGTTTGGGGACATGGGGGCCCGGTGGCTTTGTCCGCAGGTTTTGGGGACCCGGTGGCTTTGTCCCCAGGTTTTGGGGACCCGGTGGCTGGGGTGGCGGCAGGGTCCCCCCATGCTCCCAGCTCTGGGGACACCGGGGACGGTCCCTCCTCACCCAGGCGGTGTCACCTCCCGGGGACCGTCCCGTCACCTCCTGGGCTCCTGCAGGACGCGCCCCCCCTGCCTCCCACTGGGTGTTCAGCCCCCGGTGACTGTCCCCAGTGTCACCTCCGTGTGCTGGGGTGGGGGACAGGGGACACGGCGTCCCCCCTCGGTGGCTTTGGGGCTGGTCGGGGCCGTGTCGCTGCATGGTGGCACGGGGGGACAGCGGCACCTCGGGGCTGCCAGCCCCCGGCGGTGGCCTTTGGGGACAGGCGGGAGCCCCCCCCCCCCCCCCCCGAAGCCACGTGTCCCTGGGTGGCGATGGGGACAGAAAGGGGACAAGGGGACAGAATGGGGACGTGGGGACGGGGCTGCCCCGTGTCACCTTGCACAGAGCCGGCAGCTCTTGCACGAGCGCGTGTGACCTCGTGCAGCCTCACACGAGGATCAGGGGCCTTGCACGAGGACACAGGACCTTGCACGAGGGTTGGGGACCTTGCATGAGGATCTGGGACCTTGCACGAGGGTTGGGGACCTCACACGAGGGTTGGGGACCTTGCACGAGGATCTGGGACCTTGCACGAGGACACAGGACCTCACACGAGGGTTGGGGACCTCGCATGAGGGTTGGGGACCTCGCATGAGGGTTGGGGACCTTGCACGAGGAGCGGGGACCTCGGGGCCGTGCACACCCACGCCCACCCCCCCGTGCACACCCTGCGGTCCCGGGGTGCCTCGCGCCCGCTGCCAGCTCTCGTTAGCGCTAACAAGGCCGAGGGCTGCCAGGGATCGGGCGGCCGGAGGGAGCGCAGGAAGCTGCCGCCTGCTTTCCGTTAATTAATCAGCCCCTAATTAAATCGCGCTCGGCCCCCGGGGCCGTGCCGGGCTCCGTGCCAGGACCCCGCCGCCGGAGGTGACGCGCGTCGGGGTCCCCTCATGGGGACGCGTCCCCCGTCCCCCGGGGCCGTCCCCTGGCAGGGCTGTCGCTGGTTTTGGGGGCGCTTGGTGGCTCCCTGAGGTGTCCCCGAGGTGTCCCCGAGGCCACGGCGTGGGCTGGCAGTGTCACGGGGAGGTGCTGGCTCTGGGGACAGGTGACACCGGCCTCGGGGACCACATAGCGTGCGGGTGGTGGGGACACGGTGGGTGCTGGGTGGCACCGGTGGGGAGGTCCCAGTGGGGAGCTGGTGGCACCGGTGGCACTGAGGGGGACCTGGTGGCACTGACGGGGACCTGGTGGCACTGGGTGGCAGCGGTGGGGACCTGGTGGCACTGGGTGGCACTGACAGGGACCTGGTGGCACTGGGTGGCACTGATGGGGACCTGGTGGCACCGGGTGGCACTGACGGGGACCTGGTGGCACCGGGTGGCACTGATGGGGACCTGGTGGCACTGGGTGGCAGCGGTGGGGACCTGGTGGCACTGGGTGGCACTGAGGGGGACCTGGTGGTGGCACTGGGTGGCAGCAGCAGGCACCCAGCGTGTCCCCGCGACGCTCCGGGGGTGCCGGTGACAAAGCGGTGACACAAAGCGGTGACACGGTGGCCGCTCCTGGGGCTGCCACCCCCCCGCCCACCCTCTCTGTCCCTTGTCCCCTGTCCCCAGACCGCCTTGGGGGGGGGGGAGGGGGGGGCAGCTTTTGTCCCCCGGTGTCCCTGGTCCCCCGCGTGCGGCTGGCAGCCGGCGTGCGAGCGAGGCGGCTGCAGCGGGAGACGGACGAGGCTGCGGGGGCGGCGGGCGCGCAGATGGGATCCCCCCCCCCCCCGAACCCCCCCCAGACAGACACACGGACAGGCAGACGGCCGGCCGGGGGCACGCGCGTGTGCCAGACGGGGAAGGCTCGCCCATGTGGGGGGCAGGCTTGGGGATTTGGGGGTGCAGGGTTTGGGGATTTTGGGTGCGGGCTTTGGGGTTTTGTTGGTGCGGGCTTTGGGGTTTGGGGGTGCAGGGTTTAGGATTTGGGGGTGCAGGGTTTGGGGATTTTGGGAGTACAGGGTTTAGGATTTTGGGGGGCAGTGTTTGGGATTTTGGGGTGCAGGACTTTGGGGTTTTGGGGTGCAGGTTTTGGGGTTTTGTTGGTGCAGGCTTTGGGATTTTGGGGGTGCACGGTTTAAGATTTTGGGGTGCAGGACTTTGGGATTTTGGGGTGCAGGGTTTAGGATTTGGGGGTGCAGGGTTTTGGGGATTTTGGGGTGCAGGCTTTGGGGTTTTGGCGGTGCACGGTTTAAGATTTTGGGGTGCAGGATTTGGGGATTTTGGGGTGCAGGGTTTAGGATTTGGAGGTGCAGGGTTTTGGGATTTTGGGGTGCAGGCTTTGGGGTTTTGTTGGTGCAGGCTTTGGGGCTTTGGGGGTGCACGGTTTAAGATTTTGGGGTGCAGGACTTTGGGATTTTGGGGTGCAGGATTTGGGGATTTTGGGGTGCAGGGTTTAGGATTTGGAGGTGCAGGGTTTGGGTTTTGGGGTGCAGGTTTTCGGGGCGTGCACAATTTTGGGGCCGCTGGCTTTGGGGGGTTCGGGCCACCGGGCGCTGCGGCTGCAGGGCGCTGGGTGCCACCAGCTCAGCTCTGCCCCACACCGGCAGGGGGGGGTCCCATGGGGGGGGGGGGTCCCACGGGGGTTGGAAGGGGGGGGTCCCACAGCTGGGGGGTCCCATGGGGGTTAGAAGGGGGGGGTCCCACGACCACCAGCAGGGGTCCCAGGCGGCTGGAGGGGGGTCCTACGGGGGTTGGAAGGGGGGGTCCCACAGCCACCAGCGGGGGTCCACGGGGGTTGGAAGGGGGGGGTCCCACGGCTGGGGGGGTCCCACGGGGGTTAGAAGGGGGGGTCCACGACCACCAGCAGGGGTCCCACGGGGCTGGAGGGGGGTCCTATGGGGGTTGGAAGGGGGGGTTCCACGGCTGGGGGGGTCCCACGGGGGTTAGAAGGCGGGTCCCACAGGGGGTCCCATGGGGCTGGAGGGGGGGGTCCCACAGGGGTTGGAAGGGGGGGGGTCCCATGGGGGTTGGAAGGGGGGGGGGTCCCATGGGGGTTGGAGGCAGGTCCTACGGCGGTTGGAGGAGGGGATCCCCTGGGGTTGGAGGGGGATCCCATGGGGGCTGGGGGGGGGGTCCCGCAGCCCCCAGCGGTGTTCCCCCCCCCCCGCCCCCCCCCGCAGGCTCCGCTCCATGGTGAAGCAGCTGGACGGGGGCGAGGTGAACGTGGAGGAGCTGAGGAGGAACCTGGAGTACACGGCCTCGCTGCTGGAGGCCGTCTACATCGACGAGACCAGGTGCCGCCCCCGCGGGGCCGGGGGCCGGGGAGGGGGGACACGGGGACACCCCCTGACCCCCCCCCGACCCCCCCTGACTCCCCTGACCCCCCCCTGACCCCCCCGACCTCCCCCGACTCCCCCCTGACCTCCCCTGATCCCCCGACTCTCCCCGACCTCCCCCGACCCCCCCGAACCCCTGACCCCCCCAATTCCCCCAACCCCCCCAACCCCCCTGACCCCCCTGACTTCCCCGACCCCCCCTGACTCTCCTGACCCCCCCAACCCCCCTGACCCCTGTGACACCCCCCGACCCCCCCAACCCCCCCTTACCCCCCCGACTCCCCTCACCACCCCCGCGACTCCCCCCGACCCCCTGACCCCCCCCCAACTCCCCTGACCCCCCCCCAACCCCCCCGACCCCCCCAACTCCCCCTGACTCCCCGACACCCCCGACACCCCCTGACCCCCCTGACCCCCCTGACTCCCCCCTGACCCCCCCAACCCCCCTGACCTTGCCCGACCCCCCCGACGCCCTCTTACTCCCCTGACCCCCCCGACCCCCCCTGACCTCCCCCAACCCCCCTGACTCCCCCAACACCCCCTGACCCCCCCAACCCCCCCCGACCCTCCCTGACTCCCCCTGACCCCCCCGACTCCCCTGACCTCCCCCAACTCCCCTGACACCCCCGACACCCCCTGACCCCCCCTGAGCCCCCGACTCCCCCCTGACCCCCCCAACCCCCCTGACCTTGCCCGACCCCCCCGACGCCTCTTACTCCCCTAACCCCCCTGGCCCCCCCGACCCCCATGACCCACCCCAATCCCCCCGACCCCCCCTGACCCCCCCTGACCCCCCAACCCCCTGACCTCACCCGACCTCCCCTTACTCCCCTGACCCCCCTGACCACCCCGAACCCTGCAACCCCCCTGGCCCCCCCTGACCCCCGTGACCCCTCCCGACCCCCCCGACCCCCGTGACCCCCCCCGACCCCCCCGACTCCCCCGACCCCCCCTGACCCCCCCGACCCCCTGACCACCCGACCTCCCCTTACTCCCCTGACCCCCCCGACCCCCCTGACCTTGCCCGACCCCCTTTTACTCCCCCGACCCCCGTGACCCCCCCCGACCCCCGCTGCCCCCCCCTGACCCCCCCCGGGTCCCCGCAGGCAGATGCTGGACACGGAGGACGAGCTGCGGGAGATGCGCTCGGACGCGGTGCCCTCGGAGGTGCGGGACTGGCTGGCGGCCACCTTCACGCAGCAGGCGCGGGCCAAGGGGCGCCGGGCCGAGGAGAAGCCCAAGTTCCGCAGCATCGTGCACGCCGTCCAGGCCGGCATCTTCGTCGAGAGGTTGGGGGGCGCCGGGGGGGGGATAATGTAGGGGGGGAGCGGGGGGATGCGGCTGGGAAGGGGTTAATGGTGGGTGGGTGGGGGGACGGGGGGTCCCAGGGGGCAAAGGGGTGGTGGGATGCGGGGTCCTGAGCTGCTAGGGGGGTCCTGAGCTGCCGGGGGGGGGGTGGTCCTGAGCAGCCAGGAGGGTTCTGGGCAGTCAGGGGGGGTCCTGAGCAGCCAGGGGGTTCCTGAGCTGCCAGGGGGGTCCTGAGAACCCCGGGAGGGGTCCTGAGCACCCGGCGGGGTTCCTGAGCAGTCGGGGGGTTCCTGAGCTGCCAGGGGGGTGCTTGGCACCCAAGGGTGGTCCTGAGCGGCTGGGGGGGTCCTGAGAACCCCAGGGGGGTTCCTGAGCAGTTGGGGGGGTCCTGAGATGCCAGGGGGGTGCTCAGCACCCAAGGGTGGTCCTGAGCAGCCAGGGGGGTGCTCGGCACCCACGGGGGTTCCTGAGCAGCCGGGGGGGGTCCTGAGCACCTGGCGGGGGTCCTGAGCAGCCAGGTGGGTGCTTGGCACATGGGGGGGGGGGTCCTGAGCACCAGATGGGTCCCCAAAAATTCAGGTGGGTCCCTGAGCATCCAGATGGGTGCTCAGCACCCAGGTGGGTCCCCAAGCCCCAGATCAGTCCCCCAAAATTCAGGTGGGTCCCTGAGCATCCAGATGAGTGCCCAGCACCCAAACGGGACCCTCGGCACCCCATGTCCTGCCCCCAGCACCCAGAGCTCAGCACCCTGCACCCCATACCCAGCACCCCATACCCTGCACCCCGAGCTCATCCTGCACCCAGCTCAGGACCCAGCACCCAGAGCATCCGTATGGGTGCCCAGCACCCAAAGGTGTCCCCCAGCACCCAGCAGCCCCTGCCCCTTGCAGGATGTTTCGCCGGACGTACACGGCCGTGGGGCCCAGCTACTCCACCTCCGTCCTGAACTGCCTGAAGGTACCGGGGGGAGGGGGGCAGCACCCCGAGGCCCCCCAGGGGCTGCCGCCCCCTTGCGCTATGCCCCTGGCATCGCTGGTTCTGGGGGGATCCCAGTGGGATGGGGGGGTGGGGGGGTGGCACTCGCTGGGCTTTGCTGGGTGTCTCTGGGCATCTGTGGGTGTTACTGGGTGTTACTGTGTGCTACTGGGTGCTACTGGGCTCCACTGGGGGTTACTGGGCTTTACTGGGCAGTGCTGGGGGTTACTGGACTTCACGGAGCGTTACTGAATGTTGTGGGTATGGGCTTCACTGGGGTTTACTGGGTGCTGCTGGGCATTGCTGGGATTCACTGGGCATCACTGGGCTTTGCTGGGTGTTACTGGGCATCACCTGCTATTGCTGGGCATCATGGGGCATTTACGGGCTTTACTGGGCACTACTGGGCATCGCCTGCCATACTGGGCTTTACTGGGCTTTACTGGTTATCACTGGGCATTGCTGGGCATCGCTGGGCTTTACTGGGTATCACTGGGCTTTGCTGGGAGTTACTGGTCGTCACCTGGTATTGCTGGGCATCACGGGGCGTTTATGGGCTTCACCGGGCATCGCCTGCCATACTGGACTTTACTGGGCTTTACTGGGCGCCCGGCGCCCCGAGCCCGCCCCGGCCAAGCCCCCGCTGCCCCCAGAGCCTCGACCTGTGGTGCTTCGACGTCTTCGCGCTGAACCGGGTGACGGAGGAGCACTCCCTGCGCACCATCGTCTACGAGCTCTTCACCCGACACAACCTCAACAGCCGCTTCAAGGTGCGCCCGGCGCCCGCCCCCCGCGTGCTCTCCCCGCCTCACGCGCGTGTCGGTGTGTTGCACACGCGCGTGTCACGCCGCAGATCCCCGCCGTCTTCCTCACCTCGCTGCTGGACGCGCTGGAGGCCGGCTACGGGAAGTACAAGAACCCCTACCACAACCAGGCCCACGCCGCCGAC
The DNA here is from genome assembly GCF_964034855.1 of Anser brachyrhynchus. Taxonomy (NCBI): domain Eukaryota; kingdom Metazoa; phylum Chordata; class Aves; order Anseriformes; family Anatidae; genus Anser; species Anser brachyrhynchus. Next base: position 1,417,866 of record NC_137722.1, on the reverse strand, counting down.
GTCACCCAGACCGTGCACTGCTTCCTGCTGCGCACCGGCATGCTGGTAGGGGGCACGGCGGGGACGGGGACACCCTGGGGACGGGGATGGGGACACCATGGGGATGGGGACGCCATGGGGACGGGGACACGGCAGGGACGGGGACACGGCAGGGACGGGGAAACCGTGGGGATGGGGACACTGCAGGAACAGGGACACCACGGGGACAGGGAGGGGGACGGGGACACCATGGGGACGGGGACACGGTGGGGACAGGGACACCGTGGGGATGGGGACACTGCAGGAACAGGGACACTATGGGGACAGGGACACGGTGGGGACGGGGACACCATGGGGATGGGGACATGGTGGGGATAGGGACACTGTGGGGATGGGGACACCATGGGGACAGGGACACGGCAGGGATGGGGACACGGCTGGGACGGGGGCACCATGGGGATGGGGACAGGGACGGTGACACCATGGGGTTGGCAACAGGGACACCATGGGAACAGGGACACGGCGGGGATGGGGACACCATGGGGATGGGGACAGGGACACCATGGGAACAGGGACACAGTGGGGATGGGGACACCGTGGGGACGGAGACACCATGGGGATGGGGACAGGGACACTATGGGAACAGGGACATGGCAGGGATGGGGACACAGCAGGGACGGGGACATGACAGAGACAGGGACACTGTGGGGACAGGGACAGGGACAGCGTGGAGATGGGGACACCATGGGGACAGGGATAGGGACACCATGGGGACAGGGTCACCATGGGGATGGGGTCACCGTGAGGACGGGGACGCCATGGGGACAGGGACACCACGAGGACGAGGATGGGGACGGGGACACGGCGGGGACAGGAACACGGTGGGGACAGGGACACGGTGGGGACAGGGGGTCCCAGCGCAGCCCCCTGGTCCAGGCGATGCTTGTTGCCACGGCGACGGCGCCACCTAGCGACTCCGCTGTCACCATGGAAACGCAGCAAGGATGGCCGGGGGCCGGGGTCACCCCCAGCCGGGGAGTGGCAGGCGGTGACACCGTGTCCCGACCCCCCCACTCCGTTGTCACACGCGCGTTGTCACACGTGGCCACGCGCACGCACAGGACCCGCGCCCGGGCGGTCCCTGTCCCCCCGTGGGGTGGCGCTGGAACCCCCCCGTGCCCCCCGTGGCCCTGTCCCCCCGTGGGGTGGGTGGCCCTGTCCCTGACGCCCCTGTCCCCAGCACTACCTGACGGAGATCGAGGTCCTGGCCATCATCTTCGCTGCCGCCATCCACGACTACGAGCACACGGGCACCACCAACAGCTTCCACATCCAGACCAAGTGAGGGCTGGTGGCACCGCACGGGGACATGGCACGGTGCAGGGGGACGTGGCACGGTGCAGGGGGACATGGCACGGCATGGGGGCATGGCACGGCATAGGGAACTGGCACAGCATAGGGAAACTGGCACGGTGTAGGGGGACACAGCACGGCATGGGGACATGGCACGGTGTAGGGGGACGTGGCACGGTGCATGGGGGACACGGCACGGCACAGGGACATGGCACAGTGCAGGGGGACACGGCACGGCATGGGGACATGGCACGGTGTAGGGGCACGTGGCACGGTGCAGAGGGACATGGCATGGCATGGGGACATGGCACGGCGCAGAGGGACATCGCACAGCACAGGAGGACGTGGCACAGCACAAGGGGACACGGCACGGTGCAAGGGAATGTGGCACAGCACGGGGACATGGCACAGTGTAGGGGGACGTGACATGGTGCATGGGGGACACAGCACTGCACAGGGACATGGCACGGTGCAGGGGGACGTGGCATGGTGCATGGGGGACACGGCATGGCATGAGGGGATGTGGCATGGCGCAGGGGGATATGGCACGGCATGGGGGGACATGGCACGGCGCAGGTGGCACGGCCCGGCAGGGGGGATGTGGCATGGCAGAGGTGGCAGGGCGCAGCCTGGGCAGAGCAGCAGGGCTGGGGACCTCTTTTGGGGACATGCGGGGTGCTGAGGCGCACGGAAAGGGCTGGGGCAGTGCTGGTGGCTCCCTGGGGACACTTGGGGTGACCGATACGGCCAGGGTGCAGATGTCCTGGCACCCTGGGGACACTCGGGGTGACCGATACGGCCAGGGTGCAGATGTCCTGGCACCCTGGGGACACTCGGGGTGACCGATATGGCCAGGGTGCAGATGTCCTGGCGCTATGGGGCCACCGACATGGCCTGGCTACAGATGTGCTGGCACCACGGGGACGTCCCTCACCCGAAGAGGGGGGGTTCAGCCTGCCCCTGCCATGCAGGGACCTGGCGGGTCCCATCGTGGGTCCCCGGTGTCCCCTCGTCCCCCAGGTCGGACTGCGCCATCCTCTACAACGACCGCTCGGTGCTGGAGAACCACCACATCAGCGCCGTCTTCCGCATGATGCAGGACGACGAGATGAACATCTTCGTCAACCTCACCAAGGACGAGTTCGCGTGAGTCCCCCGCGTCCCCGCAGTCCCCGGGGGCTGTCCCCAGCCCCGTCCCCAACCCCCCCAAGCCCTGACGGTGCCTCCTTTCCCCCCCCCCGCCCCGCGGCGCAGGGAGCTGCGGGCTCTGGTCATCGAGATGGTCCTGGCCACCGACATGTCCTGCCACTTCCAGCAGGTCAAGTCCATGAAGACGGCGCTGCAGCAGCTGGAGCGGTGAGCGGGGACGCCGCGGGCGCCCGGGTTTTGGGGACCCGGTGGCGGGGAGGGGACGTCTTTTTTTTTTTGTTGTTGTTTTTTTGGGGCCAGCCTGAGCGCCGGGTGCCCTCCCCAGGATCGATAAGTCCAAGGCGCTGTCGCTGCTCCTGCACGCGGCCGACATCAGCCACCCCACCAAGCAGTGGGCGGTGCACAGCCGCTGGACCAAGGCGCTGATGGAGGAGTTCTTCAGGCAGGTACGGGCCCCCCCGTTCCCCCCGGGACCGGCGGTGGCACCGCAGCCGCCTTTTGGGGACACTTCTTGCCTCGCCAGGGTGACAAAGAGGCCGAGCTGGGGCTGCCCTTCTCGCCCCTCTGCGACCGCACCTCCACGCTGGTGGCCCAGTCGCAGATCGGTGAGCGGTGTCCCCACCCCGTCCCCAAGCTGGGGGATGGCCCCCTTCCCCCTTTTTTTTTTTTGGGGGGGGACACACACACGCACACGCGGTCCCCTCCGACGCCGTGCCCCTTCCCCGCCGCAGGCTTCATCGACTTCATCGTGGAGCCCACCTTCTCGGTGCTGACCGACGTGGCCGAGAAGATGGTGCTGCCCCTCGCCGAGGACGGCTCCAAAGCCAAGGGCAACCCCGTGGCCAGCCAGCAGGCCAGGTCGGGGACCAACCCCCCCCCCCAGCCTCTAGCCACCGGGCTTGCCTGGTTCACCAGCCCCCCCCCACCATCACATCCGTCTCCTGGAGCGGCCGTGCCTCAGTTTCCCCTTCCCACAGAGCCCCCCCCGGCTGGATGTGGTGGGGCTCAGCCGGGCGGGGGGCACCCACTTAATTAGGGACGTGGCCGCGTGCGCCCTTTGGCGGGTTGGGGGGTGACATGGGTGGCTCTGTCCCGCCACCAGCCCCCCCAACGTGTCCCCCCACAGCTCGCAGTGGCGGCAGACGTCCCTGGACGAGCACCTGGAGCTGGGGGACATCAACGCTGACCTGGCCGGCTTCCGCTCCACCTGGACCAAGTACATCCAGGAGAACAAGCAGAAGTGGAAGGAGAGGGCGGCCAGCGGTAGGGGATGGCCACCAGAGCCAGGGGAGGGTGTCGGGGGGGGGGCAGGTCCGCGCCGAGCAGCCCCCGACGCTGGTGACCCACAGGGACGGTGACCCCTGGGGATGGTGACCCATGGGGACGGTGACCCATGGGGATGGAGACCCCCCCCCCAGGAAATGAGCTGGGTTTTTCGTGGTCCTGGGGGGGGCACGGGGCTGTCTTGAGCATCCCGCCCCCCCCATCCTATGTGTCCACCCCCCCAGGCATCACCAACCAGGCGTCCATCGAGGAGCTGTCGCCCTACGAGGAGGAGCCCCCCGCGCCCCCCAGCCGGCACAAGCACAACGGCGAGGTGGAATAGCGCCGGCGGGAGCGAGGTGGGCACCCAAAACCGAGGGGGGGGGGGCACCCACAGACCCTTTCGTGCTCAGCCCTGACTGTCCCCTCCTGGGGGGGGCCAGGTCCTCGCCCTCCCAAGTGACACCGTCCAGCCCAAAGTCTTCGACGCCATCGATTCCAGCACCATTCGCAGGGAAGGAGCCGCCCGGGCCCGCGCCGAGAGCATCCCTGCTGCCACCCCCGGGTCCTGGGGGGCCGGGACCCCCGGGAGCCCCCCAGCCTGTGCCAAGCCGGCCGCCGAACCGGGTGGCCTCGGGCCACGGGTGACGGTGACGCCGAGCCTCTCCCTGCCACGCCGGCGGCTGCCCAGCACCGCCGTGCCCGGGTTTTGTCCTGGCGGCTTTTTAAAAAAAAAAAATCTGTTTTTTTGCCCCGCCGGGTGCTCGGGGGAGCTTGGGGACAACGATGGTGGCACGGGGGGGGGGGAAGGGGGGGTGGTGGGGGGCTGGAGGAGCTGTGTCACGTTTGCTGCCACCTTTATTTTGCTGGGTCTGTTTGCGCTGCTGTGGGTGTCCCCAAATGTGCCGTCCCCATCCTGCCCCCCCCGGGGGTCTGTGGGGGCAGTGACGGGTGAGGGGACCTGTCCCCATATGGCCCCAGCACCTTCCCCCCCCCCCCCCCACCGTGGGGTGGCTCCTGGGTTATGTCTGGGCCACCCCAGGGCTGGGGACACGTCCCGGTGGGGCTCGTCCCCAGCTCTGCTGGCCCCAGGGGCACCTCCAGGGGGTGCAGAACTGGGTGCTGGGGGGGGGGGCAGTGCCAGCACCCCCCCCCCCCCCCCGGGTCCTGGGGTGTCTCCAGCATCCTCCAGCACCTCCTGGCTCCGGTGTGCCTCCAGTGCCAAAATACCCCCCAGGAACCCCCACCCAGCTTCCTCCGGTGTCCTGGCTCGGGTGTGCTCGAGCAGCCTCCGGCATCCTGGCTTGAGCACCCTCGAGCATCCCCCAGCGTCCAGGCTCCAGCATCCCCGAGCATCTTTGAGCATCCCAGCTCCGGCATCCTGGCTCCAGCATCCTCCGCCGTCCTGGCTCCAGTGTGCTCAGGCATCCTCCAGCATCCCCCAGCACCCTGGCTCCAGCATCCTCCAACATCCTTGAGCATCCTGGCTCCAGCATCCTCCAGCATCCTCGAGCACCCTGGCTCCAACATCCTTGAGCATCCTCGAGCATCCCCCAGCATCCTGGCTCCGGCATCCTGGCTCCAGGGTGCTTTCAGCATCCTGGCTCCAACATCCTCGAGCATCCCGGCTCCAGCATCCTCGAGCACCCTCGAGCACCCTCCAGCATCCTGGCTTCAGCACCCTCGAGCATCTTGGCTCCGGCACCCTGCAGCTTCCCCCAGCATCCTGGCTCCGCTATCCTCCAGCCTCCCCAGCTCCGGCGTGCCTCGAGCATCTTCCAGCTCCGGCATCCTCCCGCTCCGGCATGCCTCGAGCATCCTCCATTCCCCCCCCACCCCCACCCCCACCCCCCCCCGGACCCCGGCCGCCCTGCCCCGCCGTGTACATAGCCCAGCGCCGGCCGCCGCGGCCCGGCCCGTGTGTGTTTGTACTTTTCTACCATGCGGTAACTCGTCGTGCCTCCGCCCTGGTCATTGCTGGCAGAGCTGCCACCCGCACACGCATGCAAACGAAGCGCCGCCGCCGCTAACGAGCAATTAATAAACCGTGCGCCACCACCAGCCTGGCTCCAGCGAGCCCTTCCCTTGGACCTGAGATGGGGGGGGGGGGGGGGGTTTTGGGGACGGGGACGGAGGTGGCAGCAGGGTCCCCGGGGGGCTGCTCACGCAGCGGGGCTGGGCGCTGAAGCACCCAAGGGTGGGGGATCCTGGGGTCTGTCCCCCCCCCCCCCCCCACCCAGCGTGAAGGCAAGGAGGAGCCGGCGCGGAGAAGGGATCCGTTTAATACAGGTGGCGGGTGCTGGGCCCCCGCACACGCGTGTGCACGGGTGCTCGTGCGCCCACGCCCGGCAGCGTGCGTGCAAAGAGGGCGTGCACCCAAGGGCGCTGGGTGGTGTGGGCGGGTGCCCCCGTGGCCGTGTGCGCTCACGTGGGTGTGCAAACGGACACGCGTGTGCTCCCACGTGGGTGTGCAAACACGCGCTTGTGCCCCCCCGTGAGTGCGCGTGCACGCACTCTGTGCAAGGCAGGTGCACGGCCCGGCACCTGCGTGTCCCCAACCCGGGGCGCGGTGACAGCGAGGTGGCCCCGGGGACACCCCGGGGGGGGCAGTGAGAGCGGGACGAAGCGTGGCGGGGGGGCTGTGCTGCTCGTGGCCCCCGTGTCACCCCCCGCGGGGTCCCGGTGGCGGTGGGTGGGGGCCAGGGGACAGCTCAGGAGGGGGGGGGGCTCGCCACCGCCCCCACTGCCAGGCCGAGGCGGCCGATAAAATAAATAATAATAATTAAAAAAAACCAACCAAACAACAAAAACGTCACGAACACCCCAAAACAGCCGTCGGAATCTTAGAAAACGATCATTAAAAAAAACGCGGTGGCTCGGCTCCTTCGCTCCTGCCGGCGGGGGGGGGGCACCTGGGGACAGAGGGGGGGGACGCGTGCTGGGGGACGGGGAGCCCGGGTGCGCCCCCCGCCCCCGCCCGGTGCCACCTCCCCCGGTGCCACCTGTCCCCGTCCCCTGGGGCGGCGCTCCCAGTGTCCCTCCAGTGTCCCCAGTACACCCTGCGATGTCCCCAGTACAGCCCACGGTGTCCCCAGTATACCCCACCGTGTCCCCGTGCACCCTGCGGTGCCCCAGCGCGCACCCACAATGTCCCAGTACACCCCCGTGGTGCCCCAGTATGCATCTGTGGTGCCCAGTATATACTCGTGGTGGCCCAGTATGCCCCCACAGTGCCCCAGTACGCACCCGCAGCCTCCCACTATGCACCTGCAGCCTCCCAATATTTACCTGCAGCCTCCCAGTACGTGCCCACAGCACCCCAGTACATGCCCATAGCGTCCCAGTACGTGCCCACAGCCTCCCACTATGCACCCACAGCCCCCCAGTACACGCCTGCAGCGCCCCAGTGTGCCCCCACAGTGCCCCAGTACATGCCCATAGCACCCCAGTACGTGCCCATAGCGCCCCAGTACGTGCCCATAGCGCCCCAGTACGTGCCCGCAGCCTCCCAGTAAGCACCCGCAGCCCCCCAGTACGCACCTACTGGCTGCTGGCAGCACCCTTGCCCTCCTCCGGTGCTATATGGGTGCCCTCCTCGGCCAGGCTTTGCCGCCCGTCCCCGTGGGTCCCTGCGGGTGCGAGGGGCAGGGGCTGAGCGCAGACCCCGCCACCCCCAGCCCCCCTTCCCCCATGGAGGGGACGACGGTGACCGCAACTCACTCTCACCGGGCCCCGGGCCGCCTTCATGCGTGGGCTGAGCCCGGGCCAGCGGGCAGGTGCCCCCGGGGCTGTGGCTGTGCTCGGTGTCACCGGCGTCACCGTGGTGGCAGCAGCCGGGGCCGTGCTCCTGGCCGGCGGCGGCCGCTTCCTCCTCCTCCTCTTCCTCGCCCTGCGCCTGCTTGCACAGGTGGTGCTCCACCATCATCTGCAGCTCTGCAAGGCAGCGAGCGGCGCCGTGCTGGGGACCGCAGCATCCCCGAGCCCTCGCGGCGTCCCCGGTGTGGCCCCCGGGTGCAGGGACGCCCCTGTCCCCGTGCCACTGCGGTGGCACAGCCGCTTGGCCCCTCTGATGGCGTCTGCACGCAGCAGCCCCCGTCCCTGTGTCCCCGTGTCCCCATGTCCCCGTGTCCCCAGTCGTGCCACCAAGGTGGTGGCACCGCAGCCGGCCACAGCCAGGCCACCAGCGTGTCCCCCGCGTCCCCCAGGGGACCGTCACCTCCCCCCCGAGGTACCTTTCATGGTCGGGGTGGTGCGGGACACCTTCTTCCTCTGCCTGGGGGACATGGCCAGACCCGACTGCAAAGCAAGCGGAGGTGGGTGACCCGAGGGGGGAGGGGGGACACAGGGTGCTGGGACAGGGTGCTGGGGGGCACCCCGGGGTGCTGGGGCTGCCCCGCTCCTCGCGGCAGCACCTACCTTCAGCAGGGGGTTGGGGAGCCGGTCCTCATCGATCTCTGGGGGCAGAAGGAGCAGGAGGTTAGCGGTGGCACAGGGTGGGCGCGGGGTGCCTGTCACCCACAGGTGCTGGGTGTCCCCGCACCGCTCACCCCGTCGGGAAGGGAAAGGGGGACCCGTGGGGACGGTGCCGTGCTGGGGCCGCATCCTGAACCCCCCCTGGGATGCCCTACTGCCGCTCAGCCCTCACGGATGAGGCTGCTGGCCCCAGTTTGTCCGGAGGTGGCATTTGGGGACGGCCACCCAGCCCCCGGCGCGTCCCCAAAGCGGCGGGGAGACGAAGCCACCCCGCAGCAGCGACCGCGAGGGGGAGACAGCCGGGGACGGCGACGCCACCCGGGGTCAGCCCCCGTCCCCAAAGGCCACATGCCGGCCGGGGGCAGTGACACGCTCTCAAATGTCACAGCTGGCGTCCCCCTGCCCGTGCCAGCCCTGGGGACGTGCCAGGCGTCGCGGGAAGGGCCAGGGCACGGCTGTGCCGCGTGTCACCGGCAGCTGCTTCCCCCGGAGATGGATGGGCCGAGTGAGACCCAGGATCCTAGAAGCACGGGGCAGTGCCACCGCCCCCCCCGCAGCGCCCACGCATCCCCTCCTGTCCCCCGGGGACCTGGCGGGCCGTGGGGTGCGCTGAGCGGGTGCCGGCCCCCGGTGCGACGCGGTGCCACGCGCGCGGGGACCCACCTGGGGACGATTGGTCGCTGCTCAGCACCAGGTTGGCCGGCGTCGGTCGGCGCCTGCGGATCTGGAGGGAGGGGACAGAGTCGGGACCCGCGGCTGCGCCCCAAATCCCGCCGCACCCCGCGTCCCCTGTCCCCGAGACCTCGCCCGGCCCTGTCCTCGTGTCCCCGAGCGGGCTGGCCTCGGGCCGGCGGTGGCCCCGTGGGGACGTGGGGCGCCGAGCCCTGCCCAGGACGCAGGTGGCTTTTAAATCAACATCTCCCCCGTCTCCCGGCCGAGGCTAATGACAATCAGGAGCTAATTATACCTCGGCGCCGGCAGTGGCGTGGGGACAGCGGTGACAGCAGCGGGGACATCGGTGCCGTGACAGCACCGGGGACCTGCCCTTCCTCGGGCACCGTCCTCGCTGCTGCCCGCCCGCATGTCCTTGCCCAAGGTCGCCCGGAGCATCCCAGGCGGCTCCTGCCCCCCGCCCTGGGGCACGTAGGGGGGTTCGGTGGCCCCTTGGGAGGGCTCGGTGGCCCGTGGCGGTGGTGGCCGCGGCGCTGTCCTTGCCGCTTGGTGGCACGTCCGGCCTGGCAGCCCCGTGGGCGCCCCGGTGGCACCGTGTCCCCGGGGCGGCCGCTCGCCCCGCTTCCCCGCTGACCCACTGACTGAGCGGCTCCGAATTTCCCGGCGAGGATTCCCTAATGAGGCGGGCTGCCTAATGAGATGCTGATGAGATGCTAACGAGCAGGCAGAGCGGCCGGAGCGGGCGGGGGGGGGGGGGGGAGCCCCTCCAAGCCCCCTCCCCGGCTGTGCGCAGCCTCAGCCCCGGCCCACCCTGCGGCCCCCCCCTCCCCAACCGCCCCCCCCCCAACCCGTGGCAGCCCGGTTGCCATAGAAACCCGCGATCTGGATTTTAAACGGAGATTAAAAGGAGACGAAAATCGCCCCCTCCCCGCCACCGAGCCACCCCGCTCCCGGTCCGGCAGCCCTCGTCACCGTCCCCTCGCCCCGGTGGCTTCGGTCACCGGCCGTGTCCCCCCCCCCATCATCCACCGCCTCTGACCCAGGGCTCGGGGTGCTGGTGATGGAGCTGGGCCGGGCTCTTAGGGGCTGGATTTGGCCCAAGGGACCCTACAGAGGGACCCCAAGGTGACACCGATGCGTTCCCAAACTGCTCGAGCACCCCCGGTGCCCCCCACGGGGACAGAGCCGTGCCCTACGGCACAGCCCGGAAAATGCCCCCCTGCCTCGGCACGGGGATGGGGCGGGGGACACCGGCGTGACCCGCTCAAGGTCACGCAGCTGGAGCTCAGCACCACGGACCTGGCTCGTGCTTCCCTTGTGCTCGGGGCTGGGCACCCATCCCCGAGTCCCCAGATCCCCCTCCCCAAACCCCCATCCCCAGACCCCCATCCCCAAAACCCCATCCCCAAAACCCCATCCCCAAAACCCCAAATCCCCATCCCCAAACCTCTACCTCCAAACCCCCAAACCCCCATCCCCAAAACCCCAAACCCTCGCGCCCCGGGGAGGGCCCCTTCGCTCTCCCCACCCCGCAGAAGGATGCTGGGGTCCCCCCGCCGTGGGAGGGGGGGGACACGCTCGGCTCCCCCCCCACCTCGCCGCTCTCCTGCCCGCGCTATTTTTAGATCAATCTCCAGCATCGATTAAGAAAACGCCGGGGCCGGGAGCAGCCGCCGGGGGGGGGGACGGCGTCGCCGAGGGGCTCGGCAGGGTGGGTCCCTTCCATCCTTCCCACCCCACAGGGCTGAACCTTGGGGGGGATTGGGGACCAGAAGGGGATCGGGGACCTTCATGGGGTCGGGGACCTCAATGGGGTCGGGGACCAGCCCATCCGGGTGGCTCCAGCCCGTCCCTGAGCATGACGGAGCAAACGCACCCGGCCTGTCCCCTGCCCGCCTCGGGGACACGCCGCGCTCAGCACCACGCCGCGCTCAGCACCGTCACGGGCAGAGGTGCGGGACCGAGCCCCCCCACCAGCCCCGGCACCCATGGGTGGCACCCAGGAGGGTCAGGGCCGATGGGTGCTCGTGGCAGGGAGGGACCTGCGGGGACACGGGGACCCGAAGGCCGTGGGGACGAGGGCTGCTTGTGGGGTGGGGCTGGAAGGGCTTGGGGACAGCGCTGCGGGACGTGGGGACGCTGCTGCGGGCAGGCAGGGGGCTGATAGGGCTGAGCACCCCCCCGGGAACCCCACAAAAGGGAACCCCAAAAAAGGGGAACCCCACTAAAGGGAACCCCGCCAGGTCTTTTCCTGCAGGGACACCCCCAAAAAAAGTGAGACACAAACCCAGGGAGGGGACACCAGCATCGTCACCTGCTGCCACCGCACCTCCCCGAGCCCGCGGTGACCCCTTACACCCGGACGGGAACTGCCTGGCCCAGTGGGGACACGGGGACAGGGGGTGACAGAGGCTCCCGGGGGCCGAGGTCCCGCCTGGGGGGTGACACCGCGCCCCAAACCCTGCCCGAGCAGGGCCCAGCACCCCCCTGAGCCGTGGCTGAGCTCCGCTGGGGGGGGGGGAAACTGAGGCAGGGACGGGCACGGGATGCCTGCGGGCGTTACGGGGGGCAGGACGCCGGGACCCCTGCCCCCAAGGTGGGTGGGGGGACCCTCTCCCGAGCCCCCCCCCCCCCCTTTCCCCGAGCCACTCTGGGCGCTGCAAATGAGCCGTGCAGCAGCCCCAGATGGTGCGTGGCCGTATTTAGCGACAGCGAGATGCTCGCCGCGCAGACGGCCCCGTGCTCGCCCCCGCGCCGCCGGCACGCTCCCCTCGGCTGGGGGGCAGCGCGCACGGGGCCGGCGGGATCCCGGAGGAGCCCCCCCCCCCCGCCCCCCTCCCCCCCAATAATTCCTGGCTTTTTCGGCACCCTCGAGCCATCGCAGGGCTCCTCGTGTGCCCGGTTAGCGAGGGCACGTGGCGTTCCCAAACCCGCCTGGCCCCGGAGCCCGCCAGCCCGCGGGATTTGGGGTCGGAGGAGGACCCGGGGGTGCTCGGTGTGGGGCCGGGGGGGGGCCAAGCGAGCTCCGCACCCGGGTTCCCAGCCCCTGAGCGGCGCGGCCGCGTCCCCTGGACATGCAATACCTGCTGCTATTCTGGGGCCGCACGCCGAGCCAAGATGGTTTTGCAATGGGCTCCCACGGCCGGGCCCCGCTGCCCGAGCCCCCCCCAGCCCCCCATTGCCGCAGCCGGGCTCTGCCGGCCCCCGGGGTGCCGCCGGCCACCCTGTGTGTGTCCCCCCCCCCCGCCCCAGTGTCACCCCACAGAGCTGGGGGGGGCCTGCGGGTGAGCCCCCCGCCCTGGGGCCCGTTGGATGCCCTCCAGCAGGGGTTGAGCAAGCAGGGGGGCGGCGTGGGGGCCGGGGGGGGGGCCCCGTAACCCTACACCCCCCCTGGGCAGCCCGAAGGTGCGGCGCTGAGCCAGCCAACGGCTCCGGCACAGCACCCGGAGCCCCTCGGCCGTCCCCGACCCGCGGGGGCTGCGTGGCCCCCAGCCCCCCTGCCCGTGGGGGGGCTTCTCCGGGGGACAACGGGGCGCGGGGGGGTCCCCCACGGTTAGGGCCCGTCGCCGGGGTCGGGGTCGATGCGGCCACGCCGCCCCCAGCCCCGTGCGCCCCGAATCGGTGTGTCTGTCCCACGCAGCACCCCGTGTCCCCCCCCCCCCCAGCACCCACGCTGCTGCACGGCACCCAAGGGTGCTGCCAGCACCGCTGCTGTCACCAGGGGGCTGCTCGGTGCCACGCCGTGCCCTGCACCCCCGGGGACGGCACAGGGTCCCCTGGTCCCCTCCGTGTCCCTTGGGGGGGGGCTCCAAAGCACCCCACGGTCCCCACCCAGTGCCCCCCTCCCACCCAGTGTCCCCCCCTCCCCGGTGTCCCCCTCCCTTCAGTGTCCCCCACCCTTGGTGTCCCCCTCCCTCGGTGTCCCCCCCTCCCCAGTGTCCCCCTCCTGGTGCCACCCCCTCCCGGTGTTCCCCCCGGTGTCCCCCCCCCGTTGTCCCCCCCTCCAGTGCCCCCCCCCCCCTCCGGTGTCCCCACCCCGTTGTCCCCCCTCCCCCCGTTGTCCTCCCCTCCCGGTGTCCCCCCTCCCGGTACCCCCCCCCCTCCGGTGTCCCCGGTGTCCCCCCCCCGGTGTCCCCACCTGCTCCGCCGCCTCGGGGTCGAGGTGCGGCTCCAGGAGCGGCACCGTGAACTGGATCTTGCGGGGGCTGTTGGGCTCCATGGCGGGCGGCTCCTCCGGCGCCTTCCCGGTGCTTACCGGAGGCTCCCGGAGCCGCCCCGGTCCCGCCCCGGTCCCGCCCCGGTTCCGCTCCGGCCCCCCCCCCCCCCCCCCCCGAGAGCGTTCCCGGAGCCGCCCCCGGTCCCGGTGCTGAGCCCGGCCCCGCTCCGCCCGCCCCCCCCGCCCCCCCCCCGGAGCCGCCCCGGTACCGGCGATTGGTTGCCGGACGGACAGACGGACACCGGCACGGACAGGCGGACGGACACCGGCACGGACACCGGCACGGACAGGCGGACAGACGGACGGACAGACGGACAGGGGCACCGCGCAGGGCGAGGGGCGCAGCGCAAGGGTGGTGGTGGTGGTGGGGGGGGGGCGCTGGGACAGACAGACGGACGGACGGACGGACGGACGGACAGACAGATGGACAGACGGACAGACAGACGGGAGGAGGCAGGGGCAGGCAGGCAGGCTGGCGGACGGACGGACGGACGGATGGACAGACAGACGGACGGACGCCGGCAGGGGAAGGACAGAGGGACAGGCGCGGCCACCGGGGCAGACGCAGAGGGACGTGGGCGAAGGGGAGCGCGGGGGACAGACGGACCCCAGGGACGGACACACGGACAGGGCGCAACGCGGGCACGCGGCCGGGACTGACGGACACCAGGACAGGGCGACGCGTGGGGACGGACACGCGTGGGGACAGACGGACACGCTGGGGCACACGGACGGTGGGACACGGGTGGTGGGACACAGGGGCGGCAGGACGCACGGACAGCAGGACACAGGGACAGCAGGACACACGGACAGTGGGACACACGGACAGTGGGACACACGGGCAGCAGGACACATGGAGAGCAGGACACAGGGACAGGACACACGGACAGCAGGACACATGGATGGTGGGACACATGGACAGCAGGACACATGGACAGCAGGACACACGGACAGCAGGACACAGGGACAGCGGGACACAGGGACAGCAGGACACACGGACACACGGGGCAGACACACGCCCGCACTGGGACAGACACACGGACGTGGCCATCAGGACCCCCAGGGACACGGGTCCTGCGCAGGCAGGGACAGACACACGGCCAGACCCTCGGAGCACGTGGCCACCGGGGTGCGGGGACGGCAGGACGGACGGACGCAGGGACAGACGGCCGGACAAGGCCAGGCACCAGCAGCCGGCCGCTCGGAGGGCACGGCACGAGCAAAGTCCACACGTGCTGCGCCCCGGGCCTGCTGCCCACGAGGGCAAATTCCCCTGGGGCATCGATCGCCCCCCCCCCCCCCCCCCAGCCCCCACGGGGCCCGTCCCTGCCCGCGGAGGTGGCCCTGCGCCCCTCGTCCCCATTGTCCCTCGTGACTGCAGGGGGGGACGTGGCGCGGTGTCACCACCAGGGCGGCTGCCTCGCCGATTTTGGTGGCCCAAAAGGGGACGCTGGCCTCCCCCGTGGTGGTGGCGGGGACGGGGTGGCAGCAGGAGGCCCGAGTTTCCTGGGGACTTCACGGTGGCAGGTCCCTGGATGCCCCGTGCCCCCGGGAGAGGCCGTCCTAAAAAAAAAAAGGGTGAAAGATTGAGGGACAAGGAGGGGACAAGCGCTGCCCTGCACCCCGTGCCACCCCCCCCGCGGGCTGGGACACTGCCATGTGGCAGCCCCTCTGGATGGGCACGGGGCCACGTCCCCGGTGTCCCCAGTGCTGCTGCAGCCCGGGGGTGTTTTTTGGGGGTGTCCCCAACCCTGTAGGGGACACAGCGGGGACAATGACCCCCCTCCAGCCAGGGTGGAACCCCCCTTGGCAAGGTGTGACACCCCCCAGAGCGGTGACGGGGACAGGGGTGACCTCTGCTCTACAGCGTCGGCCACCCTGGGGGGCTGGGGGCTGCGGGGGACGAGGACACCGCGGTGGCCAACCCCGAGCTTCGCCCCCGTGCTCGGAGTGATGAATTTTGGGGCCCCCGGTGCCCGGTTCCAGCAGCCCCGGAGGCATCGTGGGGGCTTCGTGCTCCGGGGTGGGGGGAGCTGATGGACCCCGGGGTCCTGTCCCAAAGCCACCAGAGCCACCCCCCGCAGGGTCTCCTCCTGGTGGCTCTCACGGGCTTGTGTCCCCAGCCTCTGCCACCCCCCCCCCCCAGCAAAGCTTCCCCAAAACCCCTCGGCATGGGGCAGAGCCCCCCCAGGACACAGCCCCCGACTCCTGGTGCTGCCGGATCCGGCCCAGGGTGCTGGCTGCCAGGAGGTGGGGACAGAAATGGGGGGGGGAGGCGGTGGCAGCGCCGCAGCCGCAGCCCTAAAAGCGCGTCCCATCACTTATTCATGCCGCGGGAGGCTCTGGCAGCGGGAATTAGCTAACTAGGTCAGGCAGGAGGGGCCGCAGAGCCGCTCGCCCCCCCCCAATCCGGGATGCTCTGCCCGTGTCCCCCCGGCCTGTCTGGGCAGAGGAGCTGGCACCACGTGTGTCCCCAGGGCGGGAGGGGGCAGCGGGGACGGCGGCACCTCTGGGTGCTGCGGGTTCGGGACCGGACGCTGCTCTCCCCCCCCTCTGTGTGGCACGAGGACGGGGCAGCAGCCTGCACGCCACGCTCTCCATCGTGGCCTGGAGCTGGGGGAAAGGCACCAGGAACCCTGAAATGCTCCTAAAACCGTGTGCCCCCCCCCCCCCCGCCCTGCTCGTCCCCTGGGGGTGTCCGGCTCCGACGTCACGCGGCGCCGTTAATTATTGATGCACCAAGCGCTCGCGTGCAGGCGGCCCCGCAGCACCCCGCTGCTCCGGGGGGGGGCTCGGTGGCCCCAGCCGGGCTGTCCTCGGTGCTGGGGTTCAATCCTGCGCCACCCCCAGCCTCTCCTGGAGGCGGGAGTGGTGAAATGGAGGATGCTGCGGGTGATGCTCCTGGGTTTTGGGGTACGTCTCCCCGCACGGGGTCCTCTCCTGGGGTCCCCTTGGTCGGGGGATGACGGGACATCCCCAGCCGTGCCTCCTCCCAGCTCCCCTCCCTCTCCATCCCTTCCTCCCCTGCAATTTTCCGGCCTCCTCCAAGCAACGAGGACACAAAACAGCAGCCGGGACCTCGCCCTCGTGCTGTCAGCAAATAACCACGGCTCCCTGGGGCTGCCCGCGTGCGCTCTCGGCTCGGCCCACTTCCATTTTACTCCTCGCCGGGCTTTTACGGGAAAATCCTGCCCGGCTTCGATCCGGCCTTGCCCTGCTCGGCCGCGTCCCGGGAGCCTTGGATGCGGCCCCAGCTCGGCGGCGAGGAGGAGGCTTCAAAGCCCAGGAGCTGCTGGGGAAGGTGGAGGGGAAAGCGGCTTCAGAGCCGTGTGGCGGCGGGCGGAGAGGCTGCAAAGTCATTTTGGGGGGGGGGGAATATCGGGGAGGAGAAGGTGGAATCGGGCCCAGATGCGGGGTGATAGCGCTGGGATGGATGCAGCAGGGATCTGGGGATGCTCCGGGTCCCTTGGCCACTAAGCACAGCGTCCCCTGGCCCTCGACATCCCTGAGCATCCCTGCCAGGGCAGGGATGGCGGGTGCTGGATGTGACCCAGGGCTAAAAAAACCCTCCAAGTGCATCGGGCTGAAAGCATCCCGCGGGAGGAGGAGGCTGCTTTTCGGCTCCTGGCCTGGAGGGAAGCCAGGGCACAGGCGTCACGGCGGGGACGAAACCCTTCCCCGAAGAGGAGGGGACGAAGTGGCATGGTGGCGATGCGCCGCGGGGCTTCCCTGGAAAATCGCGCTCCCGAGCGGGATAAAGCAATGGTTAATTCGGGGCTTTTATCCGCAAACGTTTGCAGGCTAAAAATATCCCTCCTCAGGGCAGCACCATTCCAGGAGAGCGCGTCCTGACGGCCCGGCTCGTTGCCTTTTTTGACGGGCTCGTGGCTTTGGTCGAGCCGCGCTGGCCGGGCTCACCGTGGGGCAGCCGTGGTGCCGCGAGGGGCAAGGAGCCGGCGAGGGCTGGGACGGGACCTGCCCCACCGCTGCTCTTTTTTTTTTGGGTAGGAAAAGCAGCGAAGGTCAAGGGGAGGACGGGGATAAAGCCATCTTCATCCCGGAGATCTTCCTCAGCCTCTTCGTCCACCTCTCGCCCCTCTGCCTCTGTCCTACCAGGGCTGGTGGCCCACGGGCAGCACTGGTGGCCACGATGTCCTGGCTGGAGGTGAGTGCCATCCTTCTGTGCCATCCTGTCCTTGTCCCCAGGTGCCTGTCCTTGTCCCCAGGTGCCTTCAGCCCGGTGCTGGAGGAGCTGCTGGAAGGTGGGGAGCGGAGCTGGGGCTGCGCGGAGAGCAAAAAGCTTTTGGGAAAGAGGCCTTTAAAAGGCCACCTCCGGCACCCGTCCTGCCTCACCGCCCGGCTTCGTGTCCCCGCAGCCTGTCCCCTCTCCTCCCCGCAGCCTGTCCCCTCTGTCCCCTCTCCGTGCCGGCTCCCGGCCCCTTATCGGAGCTGCGCAGCGCTGGGGGCAGCGGGCCGGGTGCCGATTATCTCCTGCAGCTCCCTTATCGCCCCGCGGCCGCCTGCAGCTTGGCACGGCGTGACAGCCTTCGGGGTGGCCCTCCAGCCTCCCAGGTCCTCCAGGGAGGGGAAAATCCGGCCGGAGGATGCGGAGCCGCTCGGGTGCCTCCGTGCCCCACCAGGAGCATCGCCCCCGGCATCGCCAAGCGGCTTTTTCCTCCGTGCAAAGCACCGATTCCCCTCACCCCACCGCCCCGCTCAGCACCGCTTGGCCTGGGCACATTCCCACGGCTGGCCCCATCGCTCCCGGGGACCCCTGTCCCGGAGATGGGTGCTCTTGTCACCCCTGGGAAGGGTGCCCTGGGTGGCTCGATGGGTGCCCGGGCTATTATTAGCCACCCTCGCCCACGTAGGCAGCTCATTAAGTTTTTCCCGCTGTGGCAGCGGATGTGGGTCAACGTTTGAGGTTTCACTGTTGATTTTTTTAATTTCCTCTTCAAAACAGATGAGTTTCCTCCCAGCTCGCTGACGACAGATGCCGCCAGGGGCCGGGCACGGCGGCGGCGGGGCGGGGGGGATGAGGCCGATGGCCCCTCGGCGGGGATAAGGCAGCGCCTCGGCGGGCTGCCCGGGTGCCCCCTGCGTGGGTGAGTGATGGAGGTGGGGGCCACCCGAGGGTGCGGGGCTGGTTTCACCCCAAAAAGGTCGGGGGGGGGGGGGGGGAAGTGATGGCTGGGGGGACGGCATGGCAGAGGGGGCGGATGAGCGGGAGGTGGATGGATGTGGGTTTGGGGGGGCGGGGGTGAGGGGATGGGGGAGCTGGTGGGTGTCTGGGGGAGGTGGGTCCTGGAGCACAGAGAAACCTCCCCCCGTGCCAGGAAGGTGCTGGGGGGAGAGGGGACCGGAGGGGCTGATGGGGACCGGCGCCGGGGGTGGCACAGGATGGGGCTGGGGCGCCCCGGCACGTGGCTGGGACAAACGAGCCACGCTGGGTCCCCGATCCACGGTCCCGTGCGCCGTGGCCTCTTGCTTGGCTCTGCAAAGCCCCCGTGTCCCCTGGGGGCAGGCAGGCTGGGGGCTGGGGGCAGTTATCCCCAGCTTTGGGGGGGTCGCAGCATTTCCCTGCAGCTCCCACGGGGCTGGAATGGGGAAAGCCCCGGCCACGTGCCCCCGGTCGGGCTGGATGCGGCCTTGATGAGCACCCGGCTGTAGGGTGGCCGCTCCCCGAGCCCCCAGCCGCCCCATCCCAGGGACCGATCCTGCGCGGGGTGGTCCGGGATCGATCCTGCGCACCCTGAGGTGCCCGGGGGTGACGTCCCGGCCCTGGGGGCTTCACCCATCCTGCACCTGGCCTGGCGGGAGGAGAAATGGGGAAATGGTGACAAGGACGAGCTGCGATGCGCCCTCCCTCCTCTGGGGACTTTCGGCACCGCTGCAGCTCCGGGGGTGCACGGGGGGGTGTGTGTGTGTGTGTGCCAGCGATGGCACCCACAGCTCACGTCACCCATGGGTGCAGGGGGCTTGGGGTGCCCCCGGGGATGTGGTTCGGGTGTGCAGGATGCTGCGGGGGGCCCTAAATCCAGCTGTGAGCCGTGACCCCACGGACCCTGACCCCATCCATGCCAAGGCAGGGGGTGAGGGACCGTGTGTCCCCTGGGGGTGACACGGGGGAGCAGGGCAGGAAGAAGCAGCTGGGAAACGGGGGCAGGAGCGGGATCGGAGGTGCTGTGGGAGCACCGGCCGGCCCCGACCCTATAGGGTTGGGCTGGGGATGGGATGGGGAAGCTCCTATGGGGTTTAGTGGGGAGCGGACGTCGCTCCCCAGCAGTGTCGTACCAGGCCCTGGAGATCTTCATCGTCTGTCCCAGAGGGTGCCGGGCCCCGGCGCAGCTCCGTGCGCCTTATCGCAGCCCCTGCAGCTCTTCCGTCCGCTCGCACAGCTCCCGGCACCGTGGGTCCCCCAGCACCCATGGGCCCCGGGGGCGATGCCTGAGCACCCCTGAAGCGGGATCGCTCCCCAGTAAGGACGGGCAGCAGGTATGGGGTTGGAGACGGGGTCTTCGCTTGCTGCTGTCCCCGGTCCTAAAAAGAAAAAAAAACAAAGGGGACCCTGAAAGATTACGGAGCTGTGCGACGCGGCCACGCCAAGGGGTGATGCTGGGACCTGGGGATGCCTTGTGGGGCGACGAGGGATGCGGGGTGCACCCACAGAGCCCCCTGTGGCACCCACGGCCTGATGCTGGAGGAGGAGACCCCCCAGCCCCCATCCTCAGGGCTCTCCTGTCCCCGCAGGGTCTCCTGCCCCCCGCCCGGGAGAGCCCCGGCCCGCCTGGAGCTGCCATGGAGGGCGCCTCGGTGCTCAGCCCGTCCTCGTGGGAGAAGCGGCGCGCCTGGGTCAGGCAGAGCCGCTGCTGGCGGACCACGGTGGTGGAGGAGGAGGCGGCCGCTGCCATGCAGGACGTCCCCGAGCTGCAGCCCCCCCACCTGGACGACGTCTTCCTTGAAGGTTCGGGGCGCGCGGGCAGGCGAGCGCACGCGCCAACGGGGAACCTGCGCGCGGGACTTGCTCGTGAACGCCCGCTCGCGTGCGTGCAAAGGCATCTGTGAGCACGTGCACGGGTGCGGCGTGCCCGTGGGCACTTGCACGCGGATGCGCACGCTTCCCGGGGCTGGGCAGCGCCGCTCGGCACCGCGCCGAGCCGGTGACCGCAGCGCAGGGGGGTCCCTCGTGCTCGGCTCGTGCTGCTTTATCTCACCGGGCCTCTCTGCTCCCCGCAGGAAGCTCCTCCAGCAAGATAGAGACGTGGCTGCAGCACTGCGGGTGAGCTGCCGGGGCTGCAGGGCACACGCTGCCTCCCCCCTGCCCCCCCCCGGGGGGGTTTCTGCACCCCTCGGCACCGTCCCCGTGAGCCCCAGGGGTGTGGGACGATGCCGGCGCCCGTGGCTCACGCCTGGCCCTTGCTGGAAGTGGCACAGGAGCCGCAGGCATGTGTGTGCCTGGGGGGGAGGGGGGGGGACAGCGGCGTCCCCCCCCCCACTCCCTGCTCGCCCCCGCACAGGAAACGCAGATGGCACCCGGCCCCGGCGCTGCCACCGTCCCTGCGGGGAGCGGGTCCCCACGCCTGGCGTCACCAGGAAACCCCCGGCTGGCTTCGGCTTCCCCCGTTGGGCTGGGCAAGAGGGGCGGCAGCAGGGGTCCCAAAAAAAAAAACCACCTCAAAGCTGGGGTCCCCTGGGTGCTCGGCATCCCCCCCCCACCCCCGGTGCCATGCTGCCACCTGCAAGCCGAGCCACCAGCGCGTCGTCCTCCCCAGCTTCGTCCCTGTCCCCCAGCGCTTGTCCCACCCTGCTCAGGGCCCTTCCCAGCCGCAGCCCCCCCCGGGATCGGGGATGGGCAGCACCAGTGGGGGCTAACCGGGGGTCTGCTCTGGCCTCAGGTCATCCGTGGAGGTGCTGCCGGAGGAGCTGGGCTTGCTGGGACCCTACGGTACGTGGGGTTTGGGGTGGGCAGCCCGGGCGCGGCACGGATGGGGAGGAGGGTGGTGGTCCCCGCGTGTCCCCAGAGCCTCCCCCCCGGCTCACGGCCGCGCTCTCTTGCAGGCTGCGGGAGCAGCGGCGCCAGCTTCGAGGACGATCTGACGCTGGGAGCTGAAGGTAGCGGCCACCCCCGGGCTGTCCCCTCCTGCGGTGTCACTGTCCCCAAGGGGCAGAGCATCCCCAGGGGATGCAGGGGACAAAAACCGGATGGTTTTGGTGTGGGCACGGTCAGGCTGGGGCTGGCCGCCTGTCCCCAGGCCCTGCATCCACTGGGGCTGTGACCACAGCCAGCGAGGTGTCACTGCAGCACGGCTGGCAGGCGGGGGGACCTGTCCCCAGCCCCCCGCAATGCCCCACGTCGCTCCCCAGCACCTCTCTGCTTCCCTTTTCCAGCTCTTCTGCTACCGGGGAATGACAAAGCCACCGGCAGGTGAGAGCTGGGTCCCATCCCTGTGCACCCTGCTGGGCTGTCCCCAGGGCTGTCGCGTTGTCCCCAGGCATGGGACAGGCTGTGACACCCCCTGGCATCTCCCCCCCCAGGGCTCTGCGGGGCAAGCAGCTCAACCTGGGGCACAGCATGGCATCCAGCGCCCTCTCCAGCGTCACCAACAAGACCAGCTCCAGGTAGGGGCTCCCCGACGGGGGTGCTGGCCCCCCCCCCCCCCCCCAGTGACACCCGTCCCCGTGGCGCTGAGCCAGGGCCATCCCCTCCGCAGCATCTCCGAGGTGCTGGAGTGGCGGCAGGCGGACGCCGAGGAAATCCTCTACAACCTGGGCTTCGTGCAGAGCGAGCCGGGCGCCGTGGCTCGTGTCCCCGCGCGCTTCTTCTCGGCGCCCTCGCAGGCCAAGGGCATTGACTTCCAGCTCTTCCTGAAGGCCCAGGTGCGGCGCATGGAGATGGAGGACCCCTGCCTGATGCTGGCCAGTGAGTGACACCCGGGTCCCCAAGCTTGTTGGGGGGGGGGGGGGAACAATGACGTGGGGAGCTGCGCTTGCCCACCCCCCTAGAGCCGGGGTTTATCCGCCGCGCTGTGCTTTGCTCCATGGGGATGGTGGCAAAGACGCTCTCGTGCCTCAGTTTCCCCCCTCCCCGTGCCATCTGGGGAGGCCACCCCATCCCTGCTGCAGCCCCCTGAGCACCCCTCACCCCCTGAGCGCCCCCCCCTTTGCCTCCTCCTTCCCCCTCTCCCCCCCCCCCAGGTCGCTTCCAGCAGGTCCAAGCTCTGGCCGCCACGGCCGACGCGTTCTTCTGCCTCTACTCCTACGTCTCCAAGACCCCCGTGCAGCGCATCTCCCCCTCGCGCCTCGCCTGGGCCGACCCCGACGTCCCCGATATCCGCGTCTCCCCCGCCCAGCCCGCCGTCCTCTCGCCCGGGGACCGCCTGAAGAAGGCCGTGGCCAAAATGTGCCTGTACACGGCCCCCCGCGCCGGGGACAGCCCGCGGGGGGCCGGCGCCCTGGGCAGGGTGGTGCAGGAGGTGCTGGAGCGGGCCAGGGAGGAGAGGTTTCGCTTCGACCCCCCCGATGGCGAGGGTGGGGAAAGGGACATTGGTGGGGTGCCCCTGGGGACGCACGGAGCCCCGGGGTCTCCGCCGGCACCCCCGTGGCCGGAGCGGGGTGTCCCCAAGTGTCACCGGCAGCCGGGGCTGTCCCCAAGGCTGGCCCCAGAGGGGACGGACACTGCCGAGGAGCGTCCCCGTTGCCTGAGCCCTTTGGCGGGGGGTCTGCTGTGGGCTGGGGGTGCTCCGTGCTCCGTGGGGACAGGACAGGGGGGAGCAGAGGACAGGCAGCTGTGGGCGGACGTCGCCTCGTCCCCAGCTCCGTGCGCCGCGGCCACCCATGGCGGGTGGGTGTGCGCCACCCCCGAGCAGCCGGGAGCCGAGGGGGACTCCGGTTTTGGCTCCAGCCCCTGGGGGACCTCCCCCGGGAGGAAGGAAGGGGCCCAGCCCCCCGGCGAGCCCCTGGACTCCTGCGGGGCATCGTCCCCTTGGTCCCACCAGCCAAGAGATGGAGGCCAACGGGCCCGGCGGAGCAGGGGACGGCACCGGGAGGGTGACCCAAGGGACACCAGATGGTGGCAGGGGGATGCACCGGGGCTGCAGCCCCCCGGGAAGGCTCCGGCGGTGGGGGGGCTCTCCCCCCATCATCCCAGCTGGGCAGAGACGCGCTGCGGGGAGGCCCCGGACTCCTTCGAGATGGAAGAGGTGAGGGGCAGCGGGGGGCTGGGGAGGGGGCGAGGGGAGCGGCGCGGGGCTGCCGGGGGGGCGAGGAGCTGGCGAGGAGGCCGTGGAGCAGCAGAGGCGGCGGCGGCGGTTTGGGGGCTGAAGGATTTAGAGCCTCTCGCACGATGGAGCGTCCTTGCACGCCCCCAGCCATGCTCACGCTCGTGCACGGAAGCGTGTCAGTGCACACTCAGAAGTGCATGCCCCGGGTGCACGTGCACGGATGCACCTTGGCGTGGGTGCGCGTGCATGCACAGGTGCACCTTTGCACAAGCACATGCGTGTGCTCACACGCACGCACGCCCTTGCACACGCACTCCAGCCCCCTCCCCCCCCCCCCTTTGCGCAACCTCTCCCCGAGCCCCGGCCTCTCCGTGCAGGTGCCGAGTGCTGGCGAGGACGACGGCGATGCCCACGAGGAAGCCGGCTGCTTCTTCCCTCCCTCCCTGCGGGTCCGGAGAAGTAAGTCAGAGGGCTTTCCTCCAGGGGGGCAGGGGGTCACAAGGGGGGGGGGGGCGTAGAGGTGCTCAGGAGCTGGGGGCTTCCTCCGGCACCGCTGCCAGCGCGCCCCCTCCCCGCGCTCCAGGCTTGATGCTGCAGGGGTGCAGCGGCCACTCCGACAGCAGCGGCTTCGTGGAGGAGCCGCTGCCCGAGCAGACGCCGTGAGACCCCCGAGGGACCCCCCCCTGCTCACCCCCACCGTGGTGCCAGCACCGGCCGGGAGCCGCCGATGGATGCACGAGGGATTTTGCCCCCCCGGGTTTCGGATCCCGGAGCCCGTCCTCAGCCGAGGGCTGAGCACCGCGTGGACACGTCTGGGTGTGAGCATGCGTGCACGTGTGTGTGTGTGTGTGTGTGTGTGCACCCCGTGGTTGTGCTGCACCAGGAACCTCTCGACTCAGGACTTTCACCCCCCAACAGCACCAGCATCCCCCCGAACCTTGCCCTGTTTTCACTGGGGCTTCACTAGCACTTTGGAAACGCTCTGCTCCCCGGGCGCGTGTAACACTAGGACGGGGGTTTGCCGGGGCAGAGCCCACAGCACACTGGAAATAAAGTTCCCCAAGGGATCGGGCTGTGGCCTTGCCTTGCTGGGGGGGGGGACCGAGGACACAGATGAGGGTTGTGTGAAGCTCCTGGCGCGTGCAGAGCTGGAGGAGGTGCTGGGCTTTGGCACAACTCGAGCAGCGGGCGCTGCTCGGCGTTTATTTTGCTCTCCATCCTTTCTCAGCCCTCCCGAGCCTCCCTCCCGTTTCCTTATCTGGCTGCTTTATGGCCTGGGGCCTGTGCTTCGTCTTCCTGCCGCCTTATCTGCGAAGCTTTGCTGTTCTTCCTCACCTCGCCGCGGTGCCCTGCAGCTCCCTTAACCCCTCCCGTGCTGAATAACGGGGGGGCGGCCTCGGCACCTCCCGTGGCCACGTCCCCAACAGGGGGTCCCCTTTTCGTCCCCTGGTTTGGTGGCAACCGACCCCAGCTCTCTGCCCCGTCTCACCTAGGGCCACCTCTCCGTCCCCACCGGGTCCCAGCCAGTGTCCCCCCGTGTCCCCATGGGCCACCAGTGGCCGTGCTGCCCCCCCCCCGCCCCCAAATGTGGGGACAGAAGCACGGCGCCTGAGGTCGGCACCGCGCCGCCTCCGGGTGCCGCGCGGTGGGGAGGAGGAGGAGGAGGAAGGCCCCAGCCCCAGGGCAGCAGCGTTTGGATTAACGGGGAGGGGAAGTCCGGGTGGAAAAATAACCCCCAGCACTTCCCGGTGGAGAGCAGCCAAGGGTGGGATTATCCCGGATTAACCACGCAGCCCCTCCGGGACCCAGCCTGGTTCCCACCGCCGCTGTGCCCTGGGTGCCGCGGGTGCTGCTCAGGGGGGTCCGCACGGGACCCCCAAAGCTGGAGGCTCGCGGGGGTGTGCGAAGGGGCTGGGACCCCCACCGTGACCTGAAGGCACCTTCCCAGTCCCCTCACCCTGCCTGGTCCTGGTTCCTTGGCTGGAGAGAGGAAGAAATCCTTGTCATCCGAGCAGGTCAAGGACGGGGCCGTGCAAAGGGTCCCGAAAAAGCCTGGAGGGGGCTCAGGGGTGGGCTGTGCCCCTCTGGGGACACCCACGGCCAGTTTCATCCCAACCATCGGTCACGCTGGACTGGGACCAGGGCGAAAACCAGCGCCCAGCACCAAGGAGCTGCTGGGAACAAGCCCCTCGCAGTGGGGACTGGGCAGGGGACGATGCCTTCATCCAGTTTGTTCTTTTTCCAGGAGAAAAAGAGCCTCGGCCTCGTTAAATTTCAAGCAAATGATCAAGTCCTCGGTGCTTTTGAGACCTCAGCCTGGGGTTTTGGGGCCGGGATGAATTAATCTAGTGGGATTCAGGGTCTTGTAAATGATGTCTTAAACGTGAGTGGTTATTTTTGTACCGGAGTAGTGAGGAGTGATGGGGGGAGAGGATCCGGGGGGTCTCCCGTCCAGACCCTGCCTGATTCGAGGCACATGGGGACGTGGCCTCTAGTCCCAGCTCCGGGGAGATTTTTCTTCCTGCCCACCCAGGACGGACCCAGGCTGCCAAAGCATCTCCTGGGCATCCTCCTACTGACCCCAGACCTGCTCGCTTTGCCACCACGATTTTTTTCCCCACTTCCACCCGAATTGTTTTCCTGCGGCTCCAGCCCAGCTCTCCGGGAGGGCTGGAAGCACTCGGGTGAATCCCGAGCGTGAGCGCTGCCCATGCCGGCACCGCGGCGGGGCCACGCTCGGCTGCCTTCGCCCTCGCAAAGACGTGAGGACGAAGCTGATCCGGGCGCACAAAGCATCGCGGGTGGGAGAGGGCACGGCACGAATCCCTCCTGGGTGGTGTTTGCGTGCGGAGCGGCGGGGGGAGAAAATTCAGCCTCGGGTTTTGCATTTCTGCCTCTGCCCTTCCCCACGGCCCCGTCGTTCGCCTCCCTGCGCGGCGCCTCGTTCCTCCCCGCGCACACCCCCGTGGGCAGAAAACCCCACTCCAGGCGGTGAGGATGCTCCGGGTGTCCCCAAAATCAGAGGGGGCGATGCTCTGCCCTGCTCAGCGCCAAAACGGGGAGCTGGGGCTGGACCAGGAGGGTGCTCCCGCAGCGTCCCCGTCCCACAGCATCCCCGTCCCACAGCACCCCAGTCCCGCTGCTGCCTGCATCCCCCACAGAGCCACCCCACACTTTTATCCCTGCATTCCCCCACCTTTGATGCATTTGATGCCCCATTTTGCCTCCCTTTTTTGCCTCTTTTCCATTCAGTGGTAAAAAAAACAAGTGCCCCCAGTTACTGGGGGATACTGGAGTGTACTGGGAGGGGTATGGGGTGTACTGGGAGGAGTATGGAGCGTACTGGGAGGGGTATGGAGTGTACTGGGAGGGGTATGGGGTGTACTGGGGGGGTATGGGGTGTACTGGGAGGGGTATGGTGTGTACTGAGGGGGTATGGGGTGTACTGGGAGGGGTATGGTGTGTACTGGGGGGGTATGGAGTGTACTGGGAGGGGTATGGTGTGTACTGGGGGGGTATGGGGTGTACTGGGAGGGGTACAGGGTGTACTGGGGGGGTATGGGGTGTACTGGGAGGGGTATGGTGTGTACTGGGGGGGTATGGAGTGTACTGGGAGGGGTACAGGGTGTACTGGGGGGGTATGGGGTGTACTGGGCAGGTATGGGGTGTACTGGGCGGGTATGGGGTGTACTGGGGGGGTATGGGGTGTACTGGGAGGGGTATGGGGTGTATTGGGAGGGGTATGGGGTGTATTGGGAGGGGTACGGGGTGTACTGGGAGGGGTACGGGGTGTACTGGGGGAGTATGGGGTGTACTGGTAGGGGTATGGGGTGTACTGGTAGGGGTATGGTGTGTACTGGGGGGGTATGGAGTGTACTGGGAGGGGTATGGTGTGTACTGGGGGGGTATGGAGTGTACTGGGAGGGGTATGGAGTGTACTGGGAGGGGTATGGGGTGTACTGGGGGGGTATGGGGTGTACTGGGGGGGTATGGGGTGTACTGGGAGGGGTATAGGGTGTACTGGGAGGGGTATGGGGTGTATTGGGAGGGGTATGGGGTGTACTGGGCGGGTATGGGGTGTACTGGGAGGGGTACAGGGTGTACTGGGGGAGTATGGGGTGTACTGGGCAGGTATGGGGTGTACTGGGAGGGGTAGGGAGTGTACTGGGAGGGGTATGGGGTGTACTGGGAGGGGTATGGGGTGTACTGGGGGAGTATGGGGTGTACTGGTAGGGGTATAGGGTGTACTGGGAGGGGTATGGAGTGTACTGGGGGGGTATGGGGTGTACAGGGCGGGTATGGGGTGTATTGGGAGGGGTACGGGGTGTACTGGGAGGGGTATGGGGTGTACTGGGAGGGGTATGGAGTGTACTGGGGGGGTATGGGGTGTACTGGGAGGGGTACGGAGTGTACTGGGAGGGGTACGGGGTGTACTGGGGGGGTATGGGGTGTACTGGGGGGGTGTGGATGGGAGCCACCCAGCCTGCCCAGCCTTCGGGCACCGCTCCAGCACGTGGAGCCCAGGGGGACGGGGACCGGCCGCGGTTTGGCTGGGGCTGGCGGCTCCCGGAGGGGCTGCGGGGCTGATCCGGGCTAATCCTGCGCTGGCCCCGTGCCCGGGCGGGGGCACCTTCCCCCAGCCAGCCCCCCCCCCCCGCCCCCCGGCCCCCCAGCCCCGCCGACCGGTGCCCGCTGCCTTCATAAGGGACAGGGCCCAGCCTGGGCTCGTCACCCCTGGGCTGCCACCCCCCGACACCCCCGGGGACGATGAAGCTCTGGGCTCTCCTGGCGCTGGCAGGGCTCGCCTGCAGCCTGGCTGCTGGCCGTGAGTAGGGCAGGTCCCCCCGGGGGGGGGGGGGGTCCTGGGGGGGGGGGGGCAGGAAGGGGATGAGGTGTCCCCAAGGGGCTGGCACGGGGGGCTTTGTCCCCATCCTGACCCCACAAGGGGGTCGGTGACAACCCCTCTCTCTTCCACCCGCAGTGCCGACCGACGTGACACCTTCCGCGGGCACCGGTGAGCTTGGGGGGGTTTGGGGGGGTCCTGCGTGGGGACCTGAGCGGGGGGGGGGTCCTGAGGGACCTGAGGGGGGGTCCTGAGTGGGGACCCCACTCCCCAGGGGGGGCTGCTGGCTGGGCTGCAAGGCGCAGAGCATCCGGACCCTGCTCCTGGGGGTGGCTTCTCCCCTCTCTGGGGGCGGCTTCTGCCTTTTTCTGGGGGTGGGCTCACTCCTGGCAGCCCCCTCATCCCCCCCCCACCATCCAGGCACGGTGCCAGGGGCTCTGTTCCCCCCCCCAAAAAAAAACCCACAAGAAGCAGCAGCTCCAGGGCTGGAGCAGCTTCTTTTTACCAGGGTACAAATTGGGGTGCTGCGGGGGGGGGCAAGGAGCCCTGGAGCAGCACCAGGGCACCCCGGAGACCCCCCCCCCTCCCCCCGCAGATGCCGAGGGAAGGGACCGGGCTTCCGAAGGAGCGCTGGTGGACGCCACCGACCTGCTGGAGCGCCTCCTGAGGTCCCTGGGGGACACCCTGGCGGGGGCCGTGCGGCTGATTTTTGGGGGCAAAAAGGGTGAGAACGGACCCAGGGCGGGAGGGTTTTTGGAGGGGGGGGGGTTGGGGGGGCTGTGGCATGGTGCTGAGGGGCACCTGCAGCTCCTCCCGCGCCCCGCTGCCGGCTCTCACCTCTCTGTTTTGCCTCCTGCAGATGGATAGCGGGCGGCCAGCGGGGTAAGTGTTGTCCCCCGAAGCGGTGGCCTCGCTTGGGGACGTTGGGGACACGGGGCCCTGGCCCAGGGCTCTGCGCGGCGCCCGCTGCAGCCCCCTGAGGCCGGTTGTGCCCGATCCCACCAGCTCGTCCCCTGCCTCTTCTGGCGCGGGACCTGCCAAAAAGGAGGAATCGCCCCGAGGCAGAGCTGCAATAAAGCCATCCCCTAACTGCTCCCTGTCCCGTCCTGCCTGCTGCTTGCTGCGGGATCGGGACACGGCCCAGCTGTGTCCTGGCTCGGGGCGCGATCCTGCTGCCGGGGGGGGGGCACAGCTGGTTTTGGGGGGGTGGGATGGAGAATCCCGGCCCCACCGCCTGGCCACGGACCCCCTTCTGGTGCCTAAATGGGGTGGCGGAGCCCTGGGGACCTTTCTGCTTCTCCACCAAAGCCAAGGTGCTCCCGGGATGCCCCCCAACCCCACAGTCATGGTCTGCGGTCCTTCTCCGTCCCGGAGACCCCTCACTGCTTCCCACGCCTGCTGTACCCAGAGGTGACTTCAGGCCCTACAAAAGCAGACCCCGAGACCCCATCCCGCAGGACTTCTCTGCCCCCAAGCTCTCCATCGCCTCGGGTGCCGGGTGCTCTGCTCACCACCTCCCCCCTCCCCATCCCATCGCTCCGGGGCCTTTCTTGGGGTCCGGAGGGTGCAGCAGGTCACCTCCATCCCCTGCTCCATCCCACAGCACGGTTTTGGGGGGACCCACCGGGATCCGGGTGCTGGGGTCCCACGGGAGCATCCTGTGCCCCCCCAGGAGGGGACCTTGGCCGCGACCCTGTGCTTGCTGGGCTCCGCTCAGGGCCGTGGTGCCTCCAGGCGACCCCACTGTCTGTAGGTCCCTCCCCAGCCCCCCAAAGGGCTCAGCTCTGCCCCCCCGTGCTGGTGGGGCTGGATGGGGTGGGGGGTCTGGGAGCGTCCGCGAGGAGGACCCGGTGCTCGGGGGGGGGGGCAGCAGCTCCAGCCCCCAGGCTCGGACCCGTTCCCGGAGCCAGCTTGGCCGATCCCTTGTGGTCCCATCCCCGCCGCCGTGCCAGGATCCCTCCTACCCGGATGCCCCCTGGGTTGTTTCCCTTCCCGGAATTCCCCCCTCATTAGCGGAGTTCGTTAATTCCCCGGGGGCTCTTCCCACCCCTTTGTGCGGGGGGAGCGGGGATGGCGCAGGGCTCTCTTGGGGTCCCCAAGGCGGAGGGACGAGGACGCTTTGGGGCGTCCCGGTGCTGGCAGGGCTGGGAGTGAGGAGGGCTGGTGGCTTTTGGGGACAGGGGGTGACACGGGGTGGCCAGGGGGGTGCGTGGGGGCAGGCTGAGCTCCCCAGCCCTGGCACGGGCTGGCATCCCCTTGTTTCACCCCTTCCCTTCGCTCAGCAGCCGGGGGGTGGTGGGGAAGCCCCCGGGGGCAGGGCTGCGGTCCCAATCCCCTTCCCACCACGCTGGCCCCTTTGCTTTCCCACTGCAGCCCCTCCACCACCTCCAGGAGCACTCGCGCACGGCCCCCAAAACAGCTCCTGCCGTGCGCAAAGGGGTTCTGGGGCAGGATGAGACCGAGATGAGTTAAACGGGCTGAGGCTGAGATGAGCTGAGTGGGATGAGGCCAGGATGAGCCGAGTGGGCTGAGATGGAGAT
This sequence comes from Anser brachyrhynchus, assembly GCF_964034855.1. Classification (NCBI taxonomy): domain Eukaryota; kingdom Metazoa; phylum Chordata; class Aves; order Anseriformes; family Anatidae; genus Anser; species Anser brachyrhynchus. The sequence continues at coordinate 1,387,158 of NC_137722.1, read as the reverse complement.
GAGCCGAGTGGGATGAGATGGAGATGAGTCGAGTGCTTGTGATGCACGGCACAAATCCACCCCGGGCTTCCACTCCCGGGGCCGGGCTCATCGCGGCAGTGCGGGCACCGGTCCCGGCGTTCTGCCCCCAGATTTCGTTTTCCCAGCTCTTTCCCTGCTGCTGCTCCTTCCCCGTCCGAAACTAAGCCCCAGCCGTGCCGCTGCGCCTTCTGCTTGCTTCGTGGCAGCCTCACGTGGGGGTCCCGGGGTGCCAAATGTGCGGCTTTGCCCCAAACGCATCAGCCTTGGGCCGGGGGATGCCTGGTGGCCGTGAGGATGATGACGGCAGCGCCGTGGGATGATGCTGATCTCCCCGGGGTGGGGGCAGAAGCTCTGAGAAGACGAGGAGCGCTGCCCTGGAGGGCCACGGATCTGCCCCGGAGCACGGGAGACGTGGGGTGGTGGTGGGGAGGGCCCAGCTCCGTGGGATATGGGCTTTAGGTGTACCCCCGAGACTCCAAAACAGGGAACCAGGCTGATAGACCAGTGCTAACACCAAAAACCAGTGACTTCTGGTGTCCCAGACCAACAAACCAGTGAGTTCTGGTGTCCCAGACCAAAACCCAGTGCCTGCTGGTGGCCCAGACCAACAAACCAGTGCCTGCTGGCGGCCCAGTCCAATAAACTGGTGCCTGCTGGTGGCCCAGACCAAAACCCAGTGACTTCTGGTGTCCCAAACCCAAAACCAGTGACTTCTGGTGTCCCAGACCAACAAACCAGCGCGTTCTGGTGTCCCAGACCAAAACCCAGTGCCTGCTGGTGGCCCAGACCAACAAACCAGTGCCTGCCGGTGTCCCAGCCCAAGGATCCAGCGGGAAGAGCACCGTGGACCTGCTGGGCTTTGCTTCAGCTTGGAGGACACACCAAACGCAGGTGCTCACGAGCAGCCCATCCCAAAGCCTTTCCCTCACCGGTGTCGCGATGCCCTAAGAGATGCCAAGCAATATGTGATTTTCCCCAAAGCAGAATTTTTTTCCAGGAAAAAAAACAACACCTCTCCTGGCCAAGCAGCCTGCAGCAGACGAAGTCTTGCCCCCGCTCGAGGAGCTGCCTCCTACCACCACCAGCTCCAGCGGTGCCGACGATCGCGCCGCCGCCTCCCTCCTGGCGCTTCTGGGCAGCTTTCGGAGAGAACTGAGCAATTTTCACGCTTGGGCACGCTTCCACGGGGGCAAGGTGTGTGCCGTGCCGCCACGCAGGACGGCTCTCGTGGCAAAGCCCAGCTCTGAGCCGGCCGAGGAAGGCGCAGGGGGTGGCTCAATGTATGCAGCGACAACCGCAGAAGCAGCAGCAGCAGCTCCCACCTCCGAGCTTGCCGCCGCAGGTGAGAGAAATCTCATTTTGAAAAACACGTCTTTTTTTTTTTTTTTAGTTTTTTTATTTATTTTTTTTTTCCTTGGGAGAAGGCTCGGCACGGGGCTGCTGGGAGCTGCCGCAGAGTGGGATGTCCTCCGGGAGACGGCACAAGTTCTTCCTGACAGCTCCTCGCCGCGTAATTGTTCCCCGAGGTGGGTTTTTGTGTTATTAGCGGCGGATTTCGCCCGGGATGGAGCGAAGCTTCAATTAGACGGCGGCTGACAGAGCCCTCGTGGTTTTGTGCCGGGCGGTGTAATCCGGCGTGAAAGGCTGGCCCCTGTTTGCATACTGCACAAAGGAGCGTGCCTGCACGAGGCATGGCATTGTCCCAAAAACCTGGGGATTGACCCCAAAAAAGGGAGCTGTTTTCGGCACGCAGCCCCTGAGCCTGGAGCTTGGTGGGGGACCCTCGGTGCCCTGGGGAGCTCGGGGTGACGGGGTCGGGACACCGAGGTGGTGGCACCCGGTGGCACAGCAATGCTGGGGACGGCAGGACGTCACCGCCTGGGAGGTGCTGTCCCCAAATGTCCCCAGTGCGCGAACTGGGGGACACTGGGGGTTACTGGAGCCGGGGACCACCCTGCATCCACCACGAGAGGGTGCAGGAGCTGCATCTCCTCGCCTGAATTCACCCCCAGCACCCCCGGCAGCCCCAGCACAGGGCTTCGAGGCTCCCTGGCGCCCTTTTCCTGGCCCTGAAGCAGTTTTGGGTACGGCCACAGCCCGGCACGGGGGGGTCTTTGCCCCCATCCCTTTGCAGAGCATCGGGACGTGGCCCAGGACATCTCCCCAGGAGCGCCCTGGATGCGGTTTCCAAGCCGGGGTTGATTTGGGGAGCCACGGAGCGGCAGCCCTTAGCGGACCCATTTCTAATTAGCTCATCAGCTAATGAACGGATTTGCTTGTAAAATTCTCAAACGCACAATGAGCCGTCCTCTCCCTTCGGGGAGCAGCAGCGGGGATGCTCCGCGGCCACCCCCAGCCAACGTCCCCCTCCTGTGCCCTCCAGCAGCCCGGAAAATCGCCCTTGGCCGGCTCCAGGTGCCCGCAGAGGGGCCCGGGCTCCTCTTCCCCGGGGCTGCTTTCCTCCGAGCCGCACAGGACCAGGAGATCTTCACGCCTGGCCGCTGACTGGGTCCGGGCCAGCTGGACCGGGGCGGGGGGGGGGGCCGTGGTTGTTCCCGGGGGCCGCTGCGGGGCTGCTCGGGGAGGCAGCTGGGCCACGAGGCTGCCAAGCGGGCAGAGAGCACCGAGCCGTGCCCGCAGCGCAACATCTGGGGCCCACGGTGGCCGGCCAGGCAGCAGCGTCGCCGCCTGTGCCAAGGCAGCCTCCTCTTCCTCCTCCTCTTCCTCCTCCTCTTCTTCCTTCTCCTCCTCTTCCTCCTCCTCTTCACCCTCTGGAGTCCAGCCAGGGCAGGGGGCTGCGGCCCCTGGGGATGTGGGGACAGGCTCTGTGCTGGGGTGAATCCGGCCCCAAGAGGCAGGAGCACCACGCAGGACCTCCGCTGCTGCCAGGCTGTGTCCTTTTATTCCCACCTTGGTGGTTTTAAGGGCTCAGAAGTGCCTCAGACAGCAGGGAGAAGCCCTGGGGCCGTCGCTGGGTTGCACCCAGGACCGTGCCCCCACGCACAAGGCAATGCCGACCCCAGATTTCTGGGCACTGGCTCCGTGTGCTGTCCCACGTCCTGCCCACCCCCGGCTGTCCCGCAGCTCCTGCAGCGGGGGGCACTGAGCCTGGGGACCCCTGTGCCCAGCAGCGCCCCGGATCTGGGGTGGGGAGCACCCCAGCGTGGGAAGAGGAGCCCCGCGGGGCTGGCAGGCTGCTGAGATTTCTTACCAGCAGATGTCAGCTCCCGCCCGGGGATGCGCGCCCGGCTCCGGCTGCAGCTCGGCATACTCATGCTGCGGGGCCGTGGCTCTCCCGTGGGTCGAGACATGCTGTGGATTCTCCGTGCCGCTGCCTTCACCTCTTTCTCCTCCTCCAGGAGCTCTTTTTTTGACGTCCAGCTCGGCTCCATCCGGGGTCACGCAAGGCAATGCGCCCTGACCAAAATTACTGCGTGAAGGGGAAGGATTGGGTGCTGTGCTGAGCATCCCGGGGCAGTTTCGGGGCAGGAAAAGGAGAAAAAAGGGGTGAGGGAGCTGCTGGCTGCAGCCTGGGCTGTGCCCCTGCTCCAGGAGGACCAAAGCTGCTGGAAAGTGATGGAGCGGGGCTGGATGCAGCCCCCGGCCCCCTGTGCTCCTGCTCACCCCAGCACTCAGCACCTGGCCCCAGCACCCAGCACCCAGCTCCATCAGCGGCTCGGGGCTGCACCCTGTTTGTGGGAAGCCTTTTGGGGACCCTTTTCTGGGCAGGGTGCTTGGCAGTGCGCCCCCTTTTCCTTTCCAGAGGGCTCACGCAATGGGGTCCTGGGGTCCTGGGGTGGCGCTGAGCGGGATTGCACCGGGTTACGGCACGGCAGGGGCTCCGCTCGCTGTCCCCCGTGTGCGACGTCTGCCTGTCCCCGTGTCCCCAGCACGAGGGTGTCCCCGAGCCCTGCTCTCCGAGGCTCGGCAGCGCAGGATGCCCGTTCCCTGCCAGCTCCGCGGGGCCGCGGGCGGCGCGTGTGGGATTTCCCAGCTGTGCCATCAGGCGTCCTGCAGGGAGCCAAGAGCGGAGCGAGCCAGCAACCGCGCTGGCCCCGAGCCCCTTGTGCTCCCCGGGGGACAGCGGGGCTGGGTGCTGAGCCCAGCTGTGCCCCACGGCCCAGCTGGGCGCTCGAGCAGCATCCCACCCCCGGCTGCGCGCTGTCTGGGAGGCTGCTCGGGGGAAACTGAGGCAGGGAGCCGTGAGAAAAGCTCAGCCCGGGCCATCTCCGGAGCCCTGCACGGCATCGGGACGGGCTGGGTGCCCACAAGCGTGGGGCTCTCCTCGTCCCAGTGCTGGGGGGGCGGGGGGCTGCAGCGAGGGATGGGGATGCCACCGGTCCCCCGAGAGCATCCCCAGCATCTGACACCTCCCAAGCACCCCAGATGGTCCCTTCTCCTCCAGCCAGCAGCCACCGCGCGGTGACAACCCCTGCGGCCAGCCGGACCTGGCGTGGGGCCACCAGGGTGCTCGGGAGCACCCCAGGGCCAAGCTGGGGGGGGGGGGGCACCCCTTTGTCATGCAGAGCGTCCCCCCCACCCCCCCACCCCGCCACCTCGCCCCGGTGCCACCATCGCTCAATTTGACAACCACGGGTCAGCGAGCGCCGGCCGCGCCTGGGCGCCCCCCCCCCACCTCCGCCGCAGCCCAGCCGGGCCCCCCAGCCCCTGATTTCTCTTTAATTGCATTCCCCAATGTCATGCAAATCAGGCGGCCCCGGCGCAGCTGCCGGGATTAAATTAGACCCCGTTAATACGCGGTAATTGCGTTTCCGCACGGGCCCAGGAATTCCAGCCCCGGTGGCGGGGCGGTGGGCAGCGGGGGCCGGGGCGCCGGTGGGCTTTCACAATATTTACTCTGGCAATTACCCTCCCTTCCAGGCCACGGCCCCTCCGGAGCAATCAGATTATGGGATGGAGAGAAGAGCTGGGCGCTGGGCAGGGGTGCTGGGGGCTGGTCCTGGTCCTGGGTGCACCGGTGGGACAAGGGGACGGGGCTTTTGTCCTCCCCGGGCCCCCCCACCATCCTGCTCTGAGCGCTTGGGGTGGTGGCTTTGCCCCCTGTCTGGTGCTCGGGATGGGGGCAGCGTTAAGGTGGAGCCCCCCCACACCCAGCCCTAGCTCCTCCTGCAGCAGCAGGACCTGCTCCAGGACCCCCCAAATTCTCCAGCCCCGCAGGTCGGCTCCTTTGGGATCGTGGCTTTCCCAAGGGGGGTCGCGGGCAGCCCGGTGGTGTGGAGAAGGTGGGGGCGACGCGGACGAGCCCAGGACCTGTCACCTCCTCTCCAGATGTCACGGGGACGGTGAAGTCACCCCCCACGGGAGCTCAGAGGGAAACTGAGGCTCGGGAGGAGCGGGGGTGGAGGGGGACAGGGTGGGGACACGCGGTGCCAAGCCGTGCCACCAGCCCCTGGGGAAAGGAGACGTGGGCAGCGGGAGGGATGGGATGAGACGTGGGGGGACCTGCAGGGGGTGCGGGGGGGGGCTGCTGGAGGTGGGAACCCCCAGGAGATGGGAAGGGTGTGTGTGTGGGGGGGGTGAGGACACGTGGGATGAGGAGAAGAGGGACGGAGGACCCCCGGGAAGGATGCTGGGGGTGAGAGAACACGTGGGGTGGGAGGGCTCGGGGCAGGGGGGGGGCACAGCTGGGCACAGGTTGGCTCCAGGGACCATTAGGACCCCCCCCTGCTTTGCCAGGGGCCGGATTCTTCACCCCCTGCCCCTCTCCTCCCCGCGCCCAGCAGGCGAAGTCCCCACGGCCCCATGCAATATAAATGGTAATGCCCGGCGCAGCTGCCCTCCCCTCCCGGCACCCACCCGGGATGGGACGGGACGGCACAAGGGGGGGGGGGGGGGCTTCACGCCCCCCCCCACCTCACCCCCCCCCCCCCCATGTACACCGAGGACCCCATCCCGGCGCTCCCAGGGGCTCACTGGTGACAGGAGCGGGACGAGGGGAACATCTTGCGAGAGCGGTCCCTGGGGTTGTGTTGGGGGGGGGGGGGGGGTGATCCCCCATAAGCGAACAGATGCCAAGCCCCCCGCACAATGGGATTAGCGTGCGGCACGTGGCCGGCCTTGAAAGGCAGCGGGGCCGGCAGACAATGCGGCCGGCCTGCGCTCGAGGGTCACCCAGGCGCTGGGGGGGGGCCACCGGCGGCCCTGAGCATGGGGACGTCACCGTGTCCCCCCCCCCCCCCGGCGGTGCCCGCCGCCCCTTTTGTGGGGCCGAACCTGTTGGAGCCATCTGTCAGGGAGGGGACGGCGGCGGCGCGGGGCAGTGGCAACAGGCAGATTTATTGGTCGCAAGCTGTTCCCCCTGCCCGGCCCAGCCCGGCGCTGGGAAGTAAGCCATGAAGCCGCTAATGAATTAATTAGTATTCCCCGTAATCCCAGGCTGCCAAGGACGTGATGGCGAGCGCTCGCAATTAATGCGGAGGGTCCTCCGCGCGTCGGAGCGCCCATCGAGCGGCGACGGGCAATGGTCCCGGCAACAGAGGGTGGCTTTTGGGGTGCCACCCCCCGGCCAGGGGGAGAGCGAGGAGCCCAGTAACTGAATGGTTTGTACTGGGGAGCAATGGGGGAGAGGGGAGAAGCGGTGCTGGGGGAGGCGCTCCCTGCCCCAGTGCCTGTCCGGGGCAGACGAGATCCGTGCAGGGCTCCCTGGCTCTCTCCTCCTTAATTAATCTGTTTTTGTGTTTTATTATTATTATTATTATTTCTCTCCATAAGCCCCTCTCGCCGTCCGGAGCTGGAGGCAGAAGCCCCGGGCCCCTTCTCTCTCTTGTCTGAGCAGCAGCGAGCTCAGACGGGCCCCTTCTGGCCGCACCAGCAATTAATTACTCCCCCTCGCACTCTCATTACTGCCGGGAGGGAAACGCGGCCCCCCCGCGCCCACCCCGAGCACCTGTGTCAGAGCCGACGTCACCCAGGGCCACCCCGAGCTCCGCTGCTCCGCGCAGCGCCCGGCCGAGGAGGACACCCAAGGGTGAGCCCCCGGGTGGGTGCTGCGGGAGAAAGGGACGGCCTCGGGTCGCTGCCATGTCCCGCACGGCTGTGCCCTGTTGGATGGGGAGAGTGGGGCAGGGTCTGTCCGGGTGCTGGGCAAACTGGGGAGGTCCTCCAGGGGTGCTCATCCGGGGGTGCTTGTCCAGGGGGTGCTCATTTGGGGTTGTTCAATAGGGGTGACCATCCCGGGGTCCTTATCTGGGGGTGCTTATCCAGGGGTGCCATCCTGGGGTGCTTATTTGGGGGTGCCCATCCAGGGGCCCTTATCTGGGGGTGCTCATCCAGGGGTGCCATCCTGGGGTGCTTATTTGGGGGTGCTCATCCAAGGGTGTTCTTCTGGTGGTGACCATCTCGGGGTGCCCATCCAGAGGTGCTCATCTGGGGGTGCTCATCCAAGGTGTTCTTCTGGGGGTGCCCATCTGGGGGTGCCCACCCAGGGGTGCTCATCTGGGGGTGCTCATCCAAGGTGTTCTTCTGGGGGTGCCCATCTGGGGGTGCCCACCCAGGGGTGCCCATCTTCAGGTGCTCATGCAGAGGTGCTGGTCTGGGGGGTTCTCATCTCAGGGGTGCATTTTTAAGGGTGCCCATCTGGAGGCACCCATCTGGAGGGGCCCATCCAGGGGAGCTCAACCAGAGGTGCTCATCTGGGGGTGCTCGTCTTGGGGTGCCCATCTGGAGGCACCCATCTGGACGCACCCATCTGGAGGTGCCCACCCACAGAAGCCCACCCTGGGGTGCTCTTCCAAGGGAGCTCACCCTGGCGACACCCACCCTGGGGACCCCACCCTGGAGAGCCCACCCTGGGGACCCCACCCACGTCCCCACCCCAGGCTGCTCACCCACAAACACCCACCCAGGGATGCTCAGGGACCACGGGAGCCCCCCGGGGAGCACCCACCCGGGGGGCGCCGGGGGTTGCCGTCGGGGTCCCGGGGGAGGGGGGCAGCGGGAGGAGCCGGGCTCGGTCACCTCCCCCCGAAGGAGGAGCCACCGGGGGGAGCCGCGGCCGTGCAGGAGCCGCCGGCGGCGGGGAGCGCTTCAAAACCGCCCGACAGCGGAGCTGTGCCCGCTCCCGGTGTCGCTCCCGGTGCCGCTCCCGGTGCCGCTCCCGGTGCCGCCGCCCGCCCCCCCGGGGCCGCCGCCACCATGCGCCCGGGCAAGTGACAGCGGGGACTCGCTGCGGTGCCCAGGTAAGGGCGGACCGGGACCCCCCCGGGGGACACACGGAGGACCCCGACGGCCCCTCCGACGGGGCTCCCCGCCCGGCTCCGTGCCTCCCCCCCCCCCCCCAAAAGCCCTGTGACGGTGTGGGGGTCGCAAGGGTGCGGGGCACCGGGAGCCACTCCCGGGGGGGTCGGTGCCGGGCGCCAGCCCGAGGGGAGCAAGCGGGGGGCGCACGGCCCCCAGCCCCAACCGGTGTCCTTCTCCCCCACCCCCCCCGGTCCCTCTGGTCGAGGCTCCCCGTGGCCGTCGGGGCGGGATCGGGCCCCCCATGCCCCCGGTGGCACCGGGACCGGTCCACCCCCCCCAACTTTTCCCCCATGCACGTCGGGGCCGGGCTGTGGATCAGAATGGAGGTGGGGGGAGATGGGGGAGATGCCCCAGCTTTTGTTTCTCGAGTCCTGGGGGGGGGGGAGCCCGAGGGGGGAGGCCGGGGGGGGGGGTCCCAGTGATTTTTCCCAGCGAATCCTGCCCGGGGCCAGGAGCCCAGCGGGGAGGGAGCCTCCGCAGCTGAGGCCAAGGGAGCTTCTGGCTCCCCCCCAGCCTGGACCCAAAAACTCTTCCCCTTCTCTCCTGCAGCCCCGCATCCCGGGAACGGGCTGGATTTGGTGGCTACCAGCACCCCCCGGCTTCCTCCCACTTTTCCAGGGGTGTGTGGGTGCTGCAGGGATGCCCTTGGGCAGTTTTATTCCCTCCCCAAAAAATCCATCGCATCCCTTCTTCTCTGCACCTGTTTGGCTGATGGTTGCACTGGGACTGGGACCAGGAGTGGGACCGGGCTGGAGAAGCTCCTGGGTCCAGGACTCAAAGGCACCAGTGATCCCATGGCCATACTGGGGCTGAAGGAGCAGCTGGAGGGTTTTTAATCTCCCTGGCAGCCAGAGCCCACCGGGTCCACGTACAGCTGGGCCACATCCTGCTGCGTTCCCAGGCAGGACACGGTGCAGAGGTCTCAGGTAAATCTTAATTTTCATGGTCCTCCTGCGGCTGCCTTGTCCCTCCTGCCCACCTCTGTGCTGAATTCCCATTTTGTGCCCGGCTCTCGTGCCAGCATCTCCCCCGGATCCGGCTCCCAGCCCTTTCTTCTGCTTCGGGTGGTCCTGTTTGGGGTCAGGGTCTTCAGCCCTGCAGTCGGTCTCTGTCCCGAACCTGCCGTGCTCCTCTTGGGGATCAAGTCTGCTGGAAGGAAACCACCAAAGGGTGGAAGCCGAGTTCCTGGTCCTGCAGGAAAGGAAAAGGAATTGATCCTACTTGTTTTGGGATGGGAGCCCGGTGCCCCGTGACACAAAGGGAGAACCGGGAGAGCTCAGGAGAGCCGAGCCATGGCAAACCGAAAATTAAGTTTTTAGCTTTCTCCCAATGGGTTCCTGGTGGTTCGTTCAGACAGTGTGGGGTGGAGATGTCCAAAAGGAAAGGTATCCGAACAAAACAGGCTGGAAAAGCTTCCCACTCGCAGTGGGTTCCCAGCTCTCCTCATCTTCCTTGGAAAACTGGGAAGTTACTTCGTCAGCCAATTCCCTTTTTGTCTACCTTTCCCCCATTTTTTTTTTTAATTATTTATTAAATCTATAGTCTGGAGAAAAAGCGAGAGCAAAATCCCTGCAAGCTCAAACTGGAAATCATTTCCAAAGGGGCAACCTCCTGACAGCCTCCCAGGGGAATACTGCCCTGCAAAGTGCCGGGAAGGGGGGAACCAGCTGGTCCTGCCTCTCGCACAAAGCCCCAAACCCGGCAATTTTTCACCGATAGCACCCGACTGGGCGGGAATTGTGGTGCAGAGGATGAGCGAGGGCTGGGTGCTGAGGGCAGGGGTGCAGGGCCAGGTCTCCGAGGGTGGAGGGAAAGCAACCCTCGGGCTCACAGCCCCAGAACCGTGGGCTGGGGGGGGTGTCCGAGCAGACCTGCAGCCCTTTCTGGTGCGAAGCGGGTGCAGCCCTTGCTCAGCTGTGGTCCGCCCAGGGTGCTGGTAGAGGATATTTGGACCCTGCTCCCTCCCAGCTTGGCCAGCCCCATCAGTTCATCCCAAAGATGTTCCTTCACTGCCTTCGCTCGCCAGATCTCAGAGCATCTGACCGCCTCCGATTGCTTTACCCGAGAGTTAATTGGGGCCACACGGTCCTCCCGGGATGCGGTGGCTGGGCAGAGCAATTAACACCCTAATCCAGCCCCCGAGCCCCATCACGCATATTAAAAGTGGGATTTTCCACGTGGGGTGGGCAGGGGCGGTGGAGCCGGGGCTCGGACAGCACACTTTCAGCAAAGCTGCTTAGATGCTAAGCTTTATTAAATGAGGCGGGCACGGTGACAGGATCTGGGGGGGCTGATTAACATGAAACCCCGGCTGCTTTGTGCGGCGGGACTGCGCTCGTTATGGCAGAGAGAAATGAAGGTGCAGGCAAATGTGCTCAGGTTAGGGCAGGAGAAGCTCCAGGGACGGCTCAGCAGGGGGACCTTGACTTTTTCAGGCTTCCTTTTGCAGCCCACAAAGTGGAATCAGGGTTGAAGCCATGAGAATGGGGCTGGACCAGGGGGAGATCAGGCTCCAAGTCAAACTCATGGGTGGGAATAACCCCAAAGTAAATTACTGGAAGTCCCCAGGAAAAAGTTCCAGTGGCTCCTGACTCAACGTGTCGGCTACGGGACTGAGAGCTGATTACAGCCCCATAAAGGTTGTCTGAAACCACGCCTTTTAGTAGAAAAACCATAACTGTGGTGCCTTGTGCTGGATGCCATACATTACAGTGATGGGCATGTAACAAAAATCACTAGAAATTTCTGTAGGGATAGACAGTCAGATTCCATAGGCACCACTGGAGGACAGAAAGCAGTCGATGTCTCTGGAAGATGATTTTGTGCTCGGTTCCTAATGCACCGAGCGAGTCTCCTGCTGGGATTCATTAACTTCTCCTTGTCCCCTTCTTGCAGAGGCCAGGGATGACGAAGACGTACGCCAAGCCCAAGGAGATGGCGGAGCTCCTGAGCACCCAAGCCTGGATGGACGAAACGCTGAGCTCCAAAGGCGAGCTGAAGGAAGAGGACGGCAGGCAAGGTCCCTTTGGGTTGGTGCCTGGCTTGAACGAAGAGCATGACAGCATCGAGGAAGAAGAGGAGGAAGAGGATGACGGGGAAAAGCCGAAGAGAAGAGGACCAAAGAAGAAGAAGATGACCAAGGCGAGGCTGGAGCGATTCAGGGCCCGGCGGGTGAAGGCCAATGCCCGCGAGCGCACGCGGATGCACGGCCTGAACGATGCTCTGGACAACCTGAGGAGGGTGATGCCCTGCTACTCCAAGACGCAGAAATTGTCCAAGATCGAGACCCTGAGGCTTGCGAGGAATTACATCTGGGCTCTGTCTGAGGTGCTCGAAACGGGGCAGACTCCTGAAGGCAAGAGCTTTGTGGAGATGCTCTGCAAGGGCTTGTCGCAGCCCACCAGCAACCTGGTGGCTGGCTGCTTGCAGCTGGGGCCGCAGACCCTGTTCCTGGAGAAGCACGAAGAAAAGTCCCCGGTGTGCGACTCGGCCATTTCCAGCCACTCCTTCAGCTACCAGTCCCCGGGGCTCCCCAGCCCGCCCTACGGGTCGATGGAAACCCACCTGCTGCATCTGAAGCCTCCGACCTTCAAGAGCCTGGTGGATGCGTCCTTCGGAGCCCACCCCAATGACTGCACCACTCCCCCCTACGAGGGGCCCCTGACGCCGCCCCTGAGCATCAGCGGGAACTTCTCCCTGAAGCAAGACGGGTCCCCAGACCTGGATAAATCCTACACCTTCATGGCCCACTACCCCTCGGTCGGCCTGGCGGGCGCACACGGACACGGAGCACACTTCCAAAGCGCGGTGCCCCGCTACGAGATCCCCATAGACATGAGCTACGAGTCCTACCCGCACCACGTGGCCGGGCCCCAGCTCAATGCCATCTTCAACGAGTAGCAAAGCAGGGTCAGACCCGAACTCTGGAGACAGGGAGAAGTTCGGCCGAGCTGCGGAGCTGTTTCTAGAAGGGACACAGCCTGAGCAAGGGAATCGCTGCTCCGGGGCGGCGCGAGACCTCTGAGCATCTCTGCAGGACGTCACTGCGCAAGGTGCAGCTGGCCCTCCTGTCCTCCTCCAGCCCGTGCCACCTCGCTGAGTTTCAGAGCTGCCCCCAGACCCCTTCCTGAGAGCTGAACCCAGATTGCAGACCCCCGTATCTGCGTGAAACGCCCGCAACACCTTCTCCAGGTGTGGTGGGAAAGGGGTTTCGGTGCAGGACCAGCACCGAGGAGCTGGTCCCAGGCACGTCCAGCTGGGGACGGGGCTCTTGTCCGCACAGCTCTTCTGCTCCAGGCTCCGGAGCTGAATCCTGCTCGGGTGGCGGAGCCTGGGCGCTGAGCTCCATCACCAGCCACAGCTGAGCCGCTGCTCCCCTCTCCCTCTCCCCCAGAGATGCTCACGGAGGTGGCTTCGCCCTGTACGTTTCCAGCTTCGCCTGATGCGAGCCCGCTCCAGCACCAGGGACAAACATTTGCTGAGCCTCCAGAGCTCGGCTCGCTCCCTCCTCGGTGTGGGAGCCCCAAGCCCCTCGGCCCCCTCGGGTTGTCCAGTTCCCCGTTCCCCTCCTAGGGCAGCCAAGGGTCCAGCCCCAGAGGTGGGAATGATGTGGACCACCCCCAGAAGACCCCCGGGGTTTCTTCCCACCCGAGGGAGACCCGTGCCACCGTATCTGCCCCGTCAAGATCTCCGTGACGATCCCTCCTCGGCTCGTCCCCGCTGCCCTGGTCCTCAGCCTCAGCCCTCGGACCCAAAACCAGCAGGCGACTGTCACGGATCGTGGCACCTCGCTGGAGGATGCTCGACCTTTCAGAGCACAAATATCCCGGACTCGAGAGCTGAAACAGGAGCCACCAGGGCCGTATCTTAGGGTTTGTAGAGTACCTACCATGATCCGCGTTCCCAAGACATCCTGCCAAAAGAAGCGTGTCTTAATTCCCTGTTTTATTTATTATTTACTTGGGGAGGGGGGGGGTGCGTGTCTAATTTATTTCCCTCTGTTTTACATGAAATGTGGAATGTGCTGAAGAACCTCCTCATTTTCCGGTTGACTTCCAAGTGCTTAGTTGGAGTTAGCTTTGTGGAGACGTGTGGTTTTTGCAGTGCTGTTGCTCCAGGATTATTTATTAGCCATTATTTATTTAATTTATTTTCCTCCTGCCCTGGCGGTCTATCTTCTGGTGACTGAACCAAGTACTTTAGCCGAGGGGTTGCATATTTAATGGTGAACTCCATATTTAACATTGCCATTTCTCGTGTTTTGGATGGTGCCCAGCAGCTCCCAACTCGTCCCCTGTATTTCTATGAGCAATAACTTTTAAAGGCTATGCAACTATTTTTGTTTTCAAGAAAATGCAGGCAACTATTTTTGAAATCCCCACTGGCCTCGCGAGCCCGGCTGGCCGAACCTCACTCTTTTACCGAGGTGTTTTGTACAGAGTTGGGAATTTGGAGATGATTTGCGCTCCGGAGGTCCCTGCCCAGCCCCTGGATCCCGGGGCTTGTTTCCTTTTGTACTGAGAGCAAATGTTTATCCTTTTGTAAAGAAAGCAGAATTGGGTTTTTAGCTCAAATAAAGTTGTGGTCTTGTTTGAAGCAACATCACCGCGGGGCTGTCGTCTCCTTGTCTGTGGTCTTCAGCGTGGCGGCGCGGGCTGCCTGGCAGGGAAACCAGCGGGACCCGGGGAGTTTTGATCCCAAACCCCCCATGCTGGGGTCCGGCTGGGATCCCTGACCGCGGGGCTGGGCTCCGTGCGCTGCTGGGAGCCAGGACGGTCCCCAGGGGTGGCAGGAGGTGGGTGGCACTGGGCTCCCCCGCGGGGTGGTGGCATTTAGCATCCAGCTGCTGCTGGCTCTGCTCCGGGGCTCTGCTCGCTGTCCCTGACACATCAGTCATCCGCAACTAGTTTTCACGGGCTGCACGTCACAAACATGCTCACGCACATGTTGGCGTGTGCCCAGACATACGTGTGGACTCGCACACGCACATGGGGACCTCCCCATGCACGCCAGCAGCCACGCGCACCCCCCGCAGCCTCGCTCACACACAAATATCACACGTGCACAGCAGCACTTTGCACGCTGGCACGCCATCCTCTTGCTCTCCCCTACACAGCTGCATGTGTGCACACACAGGAGGTTGCCAAAATGTGCACACACGCAGGTGTGCACGCACCAACGTCCTGGTTTCACCCCGGCCACGTGCAAGGTGTGCATCGCCCTGCCCGCGCTCGGCGCTTTGCTCGCCGGAGCCTGCCTTGCCCAGCTGTGCTCAAATCCTGGAGCAGCTCCTGGCTGCCGCTGGGGCCTCTCGTCCCCGCTGTCCCCTCGCATGGGGACCTGAGTGCCACGTGTCCCCGCGCCGCTCGGTGCCTCCCCGTCCCCCCCAGCCCCACGCCGGCTGCTGCACAGAGCCCGGTGGGAGCCGCTGAGCGCCTCGTCCCTGCAAGCTGTGCATGGCAAGGGGGCTCTCCGGGGGGGGCCCGCAGCTGCAGCTTTGCTGCTAAGGGATGGGGGGACGTGCAGGCAGGCGTGGAGGCCTCCTGTGTCCCCTAACCAAGAGGGTCTTACCCTCTACACCGGGGTCTTACCCTGCCCCAGGCTGTGCGTGCCGTGGGCTGGGGGTTATTGCAGCCAGCAGAGAGGGTGAGACCCCCCTCAGTGACCCCTGCAAGGATGCCGGGGCAGCAGTGGAAGGAAAAACAGCCTCTGGCTGTGGCAACACTGCCAGCTCAGCGCTGGTGCTCAGAGTCCAGCTGTGCCCCGGCCCTCCCGACCCCCCCCCCAGCACCCTTCGGTGGCCAAACTCATCTCCAAAACGCAGGGAGCTGCACCAGGCTGTGGCCAACGCCACTGAGCTTGTGCACGGTCCCTTGTGAGCACTCTGCTGTTCCCTGGTGCCTTGGGGGGCTTTAGGACTTGGGGGGACACTTAGGGGGATGCCCTGGTGTCTCTGCAGCATGCAGACACTTCGCCCTCTGCTCAGGTTTTGGGGACAGCAGTGCCACTTGTCACTGTCCCTAGCGAGGACGTGCAGCCACGGTGGGCATCTTGGCTGCGGTGCGAGGAGAGCAGGGTCCCTGCCCCATGAGTTTAGTCCACCAGGAGCACTTACCCGGCCTTAATGACTTATTAGCATCGAGCACAAAGGAGCCTTTGTTAAAAACTCCCCCTGTCCCGTGCCGTGTCTCAGCTGGGGCTGGAGGATGCTCCTTTGGGAAGAAGGACCAGGGAGGCTGGAGCAGGGGATGGTCCGTCCTCTCCTCCTGCATCTCAACGTGATGGGAGAGCGTCGCTTTTGGGAAACGGCTCTGTGTGGGGTGGTGGGACCCCAGGTGGAGAGGTTTGGCCTCGTGGAGATGGCACGCAGAGGTGCCAGGCTTCCTGGAGGTGCCCCAGCTGGAAGCACTTGGGGACGGAGATGTCCCAGAGCAGGGAGACCGTGTGTCCCCCAGCGTGGTTCAGTAACGGGGTGAAAAGAGATGAACTCGGCAGGGAAATGAGGCTCAGAAATAGCCACAGCAAACCTGGCGTGGCTCTGCACACCTCTAGGACTTCTGAAGCTTTGCTTTAAGTCCACTTGATCTCCATCCTGGGGACAGTGGTGCTCAGGGAAGGGGACACCCCAGCTCGCCCTGGAAAAGCCGTGGTTGGAGCAACTCCGAGGGTCCTGGTGCCGAGTCGCCCTGGTTTCCACAGCGTGGGTGGGAGAGCCCCGAGCTGTATAATTGCTAAGCCTTTTTAAAACCCAGCTTTAAAAGCTGTAATTCTGATATTGTTTGTAATCTGATAACGCCGTGAGCCACTGAGCTCCTAATGTGGCCAGCTTGGGAAGCCACGAGGCTTTTCCCACTAAGCCGAAATATCGGACAGTCGATTCTCGAGTTAATCGTCTTTTCCCCCTTGGGGACATCAGATTTTGGCAACAAACTTTCTTGCTGATTTGTGCATGGCCAGTGGGTGAGGGGCTGCATGTGGTCCCAAGGGGACAAGGCGGTGGCACCCCGTTGAGCCCGGGGGGATTTGGGACGTGGCTTGTCTGCCCCCCAAATGGCACTGAGGGTTCGATGGGGCTTGTGCAAAGCTGGGACCCCCAGGCACACGCGCGTGGCACAAAGCAACCCATCGTTTGCACATCTGTCCAGCAGCCCACCAAGCCCCGGAGCAGTGTGTGAAGCTCCACACGGGGGTGTGGGACAGGCAGGAGGGACCCCAAAAGCCAGGCTGGAGGAAAGGAGCCAGAGAGGGGCTTCGTGCCGAGCACCGTCACAGCATGGGCGAAGGGCAAGGGGGCTCCACGGGGTAGACGTGTCCCCAGACCGTGCAGCTCCCTTGGGTGTTCTCCCAGCTGGTGGGCTTGAAGGGAACGGGACCTGAGGGGTTTGGGAGCAGGCCAGCCCCTGGAGCAATCTCATCTCCCTCGATTCAGGGGTTTGGAGACCACCCAGAGCTCCTCAAGACATCCCTGCAGCTGCTCCCCAACCCCAGGCACCCCCAGGGCTGCCCCACTGCCCTGCCACGTCCCCCCCATGCCCTGATTCGGGGCCAGGGGAGCGGGGCAGAGCCAGCTCCCCTCCCCATGTTCCCCCAGCCCCATGGGGGTCCCCATCCCGCCGGCTCCGGAGGAGCCTCCCGCCAGCGCGGGGCGGGGAATTCGCGCAAATCCCAGCGCTGGCTCCTCTGAGCCCCTAAGCTCTCCGCTGTGCTCCAGATCAGCCGCGCTTCAATCTGTTTGCAAAGCTGTACAGAGTGTTTACTCGGCGGGGCCAGGGCCAGGGGATTAGGGCCGGCGTTCCCCCGGCATCTGCTCAGTCCATCCCGCATCTCCGGAGCATCCCGCATCCCAGGCCCATCCCGCATCCCAGGACCGTCCCGGCTCAGCCAGCATTCCCAGGGCTGGGAGCACCTCGTTGAGGGAAGCAGGGAGCTCCAAGGACGCTCCGTGTCCTCCTGGTACCCAGGGGGACACCAGCTAGGGGACACCACGGTCCTGCCCCACTGGTGGTGTGGGGTCCTGGTGGGGCTGGGTGGCCACGGGGGGCTCTGGGCTGGGTGGGCAAAGGACCAAGGGCTCCGTTCAGAGGATGCAGCGTGCAGCAGCTGCTTCTCCCCCAGGTCCCACCATCCTCCCCCATATGGGAGTCTCAGAGCTCGTGGTTGGACCACGAAGGACATTTTTGGGGTGTCCCCGGGGCTCAGGTCTGGTGCTCCACATAGGGGGAGGAGAAAACCTGCCCCACGCAGGCTTTTCGGGCAGCCCCAGCCCTGGCTGCGACGCCTGCAATGACAGCTGTCGTGCACTGGCCAGCACACACGCGCTTCTTTTTTTATTTATTTTATTATTATTATTATTATAATACAAGTTCAGGAACCTCCCTGCTTAATCCCCACCAGATAAACTAACAGCGGAGAGATTTGGAGTTATTGACGAAGTCTTGCTGCTCGGGTGAGATTAGAGCTCTGCTTAATCTTGTAGCAGGAGGGTTTGGGGACGGTTTAATCAGAATTTGTACAGGAATAATCCCGTCTTTAAACTCGTCCCTGGCCCAATCCCCCCCAAGTTGTAATCAGGCGGGGGGCTCTCCGATGAAGAGGCCCCCGGGGGTGTTTCCAGCCGGAATGATGCTTGGGGGGTCCCAGAACTGGATGCCTGGAGGTTGGAGCTGAGGAGAGGAAGGTGCTGAAGCCCCTGCATGCACCTTTGGGTGCTTCTGGCTCCGCCAGCCATTCCCAGCAGGGGAAACTGAGGCACGGAGCCCAGCAGGGCGGTGTGGGGGACTCCCGAGCTGTCCAGCACGAAGCGGAGCGGCTTCCCCTCGCCAGGGGATGGGGACCGGTGCCGGCACGGGGCAGTGGGAAGAGGCCTCCAAAATGCAGGATGCTGTAGGAACGGGGCAGCGCGGCCCCAAAATCCAGCCCAGAGCTCGGGGTCTCAGCTGGGCGACGGGTGCTGAGCCAGCAGCCGTGCCCGGGATATTTGAAGGGCTGTAGCACATGCCAAGGACCCCCCTAACTCAGAAACAAAACACAAATCACCCGCAAATGAGCTTGCTAGCAGCACCCAGAGACCTCCAAACCCTGCCACGGTGCCCTCCGCAGCTCCCTTCACCCCTCCGTGCCTCAGTTTCCCCCCCAGGGAAATGGGCAGAGGCTCGGGGAGCGCCGGAGCCTCGCTCCCGGCGGGGACGCGGCCGCCTTTGTGCGGCGCCGTCCCTTTCAGGGAGCACAAAGAGGGGACCCGGCGGCACAGATGGACCCTTTCAGAGGGGAGCGGGCTCCTTTCTCCGTCTGCCGCCGGGGCTCTGCCTTCCGTCGCAATCCCCCTTAATTGAATCCGCACTTTCATAGCTCATTACCCCCCTGATGGATTGGATTAGCCCGGGCTGCAGCCCGCCGGCCTCTGCGGGGAACAGTTGGCTGCTCCGCGTCCCCGCGGGGAGCCCGTGCGCCGGGGCGCGGAGCGAGGTGCGGCGGGGGCACAGCCGGCTCCCGGCCGTTAGCCCAAGCCCACGGGCAAGGGACGCGGCCACCGCTTGGCTCCCCAACGGCCAGAGCCAGCTGCGGGCCGGCAGCGCCGGAATCCCTGCCCCGCTCGCCGTGCCGTGGCCACCCCTTTGTCTGGCCCCCGTCTTCTGCTCTGAAACCCCCCCCGGTGAAACCCTGGGGTCATTTTTTTTCCCCCGGTGGCATTCATTAGCTCATGGGAAGAGCATCCCAGTGGGGCCGGGAGGGATGCAGGAGGGGTGGAGCAGCTCCGAACATCTCCGGGTTCGGAGCATCCACCCTGCACCTCGGGCGGTTTGGAGAAGAGGGGGCTCGGGCCCACACGCGGGGCAGGGTCCCGGCACGTGCCGGTCCCCCCCCATATGGGATAACCCCATATGGGATAACGGCCTCGGCTGCGGCTCGTTAACCCCTGCTCTGAGGGCGCCTGCCCCAGCCCAGCTGTCAGTGATGCTCCTGCTCCGGGGGGGCTCGTCTCTCCCCTCCACCCCCCCCATCGCTCTGTTTGCCCCCCAAGGGGGAAGCACTGTGGCTGCAAATAGAGGATTTTCCACGCCTAAGGCCTGGCTAAGCTCCTGGCTGCACCGCGGCAGGATTCGACCCCAGTCCTTCATCCCCAGGTGGGCTGGGGGAGAGGGGGACACTGCCCCCAGGTCCCTTCTAGGTGGTCCCTTGAGCCTCTCACGCATGTGAGGGTTTTTTTGGGGTCATTTTCCCTTCTGCTTGTGCTCAGCTCAGGGACAGGGAATTTCTGAGCCCTCCCTGAGCTTCCCGTGCTGGGGACAGCATCTCCCTCCTGCACCAGCCTTGGCGTAGAGCGTCGTGGCTGCTCGGGGATGGGGCAGAGCTGCTGGGGGGAATTTTGGGGAAGGGAATTTCTGCCCTTCCCAAGAGGCTGAGCAAAGGGAGCCGGGCCCAGCGAGCCGCCCACCTGCAGGGCTCGTGGCCGCACCCGTGCCAGGGCTTTTCGCGGGAGGGTCCCAGCGACGCTTGCCCTGACGAGGGGCGGCGAGGAGGGGGCTGCCGAGGTGCTGCCCGCCCAGATGGAGAGCCGGCTCCGACGTCTGATCGCCGCGGATGAAAAAAGTGCCCGCGGCATAAATGGTTTAGCATATTCCCCTCCGCATCCTCATCCTCTTAGCGAGCCGCGGCCGCGGGCAGCCCCGGCGGGCTCTCCTACCAGATGTGGCCGGAGTCCCATCGGGGCAGTTAGCGCCGTATCGCTTACGGGAGGGGATTAGAGAGCCTCCACTTAGAGTCCTGGTCCCCAAGGCCTCTCGGATTAGGATATAATGCAGCAGGCTTTGCTCCGCGGGGGCTCGGGTGGAGCTGGAACCCTCCTCATCCTCGCTTTGCCCTGCCCGAAGACGTGGTGGTCTCGGGCTCGTGGGTGCCGCCCCGCGCTCGCCCCCTTCTCCTGGCCTTTGGTGGCAGGGAGGGGAACGGAAAAGCAGCTCCCGGCCATGGATGAAAGGACTGGAGACCCAAATTCGCTGCAACCCTTCACCAAAATATATTGGGGGGGGGGTCTCGCCTGCCTCTGAGGCAGCTCAGATCACCCAGGGGAATGGTTCGGGCACAGGCGTCCTGCGTGGGAGATGCTCCAGCAGCCTCTCCGGAGGATGCCCAGGGCCAGAAAGCCTCACTTCAGGGGTTCACCTCTCCCTTACATTAGGAGGGGGCACATCTGCCAAGGAGGGATTTTTTTTTGGGGGGGGGAGGGACACAAGGAGACAGCCCCTTTCTTCCTCGGTGCAGGGAGCGGAGGCCAGAGCCTCCCCAGGAGCTCAGCTGCAGCACTCAGCCCCGTGCCCCCCGTCCCCCCGCGAGCCCCCCGGCTACGGCTGCGCTCAGGTGGGGGACGCCGCTGTGCTGCCCCCCCCCCCCCCGGAGAGCGCACGTCGGCCCCATCGGACGCAGAGCTGGGGCGGAGGGGGGGGGACCCGAGTCCCCGAGTTGGCAACAGATGGCTGGAGGCAGCTTGCTGACACCTGCCCCTCCTCTCCACCCCTCTCCTGCCCCTTCCCTTTCTTCCCCGCTCATTTTGTTTGATTTCCCAGTGCTCGGGGGGAAGCCGGAGGGTCCCCCCGTGCCCCCCCCCCCCCCAGGCAGAAGGGGCAGGAAGATGATGAGAGGGGATGTGGCGGGGGCCCTGGAGAGGCTCTGGGGGTCCTCATTTTGGGGGTGACACCGCTGTCCCCTCCTGCAGCGGGCAGGGAAAGCAGGGTGCCCAGCGGGGTGGACCTGGTGGAGGTCCCCAAAGGGTCTGCTGGGTCCTCGGCCGCATCCTGCTGGTCCTGTGGGTGCAGAAGGGCAAGGCTGGAGCAGGACCATGCCCACACCAGCTTGCTGGGGGCTGGGGGGGGTCTGCTCAGCCCTGCTGGCTGTTCCCTGGAGCCTTCGCAGCTCACTGCCCGAGACCAGCAGCCAGCCAGGAAGGTGCCCACCTCGTTCCTCCTCGCTCCCCTCCTGCCTGCAGCAACCCGGAGGTCCCAATTCCTTCTGGATGCAGCTCCTCAGCACCACCTGAGCACCTCCCAGCCCTACACCCATCACCCCCGCAAGGCACAAGGTGGGTGACCCGTCCCTGCTGGGTTTTGCCTCCGTTCACCCCAAAAACGGGTGCAGGGAGGGCAGCCCTGGGTGCCCAGCGACTGCCGAGCGCAGGGGACCTGGGCTCTCCGTGACGCCTGGGATCCTTCTCGATGGAGATGGAAGGGAAACTGGGCATCCCCGAAGCTGCTGCGTGAGGTGACAAGGCCAGCAGGTGGGCACACGTGGAGGATGGGGCTGGGGGGGAGCAGAACCAGGAGGAGGAGCTGGGTCCTGTGCCAGGGCAGCCCTGCAGTGAGTAGCCCCCCCCCCCAAACCAGCTGCCTCACCACCGAAAAGCTTTGGGACAAGCTACAGCGAGCACGAGGGTGCCCGGGGCATCGCTGTCCCCCCGTGCCCTGCCCCACGCAGTCTGCCCCTTGCCATCCCCCCCACCAGCACAGCATCTCCCCGGGTACAACCACAGCTCCAGGGCTGCTGCGTGCATCCCCGGGGAGGACGGGAGCGGTGCTGGGGGGGGGGGGGGATCCAACCGCGGGGAGCCCACCCGCACCCATCCCAAACACATTTCTATAAATCAAGCTCTGGCATGCCCCCCCCCCCCCCCCCCCAACCCAACCACCCCTCCTTCCCCTGTGGCGGGGTTTGGGGGTCACCCGTGACCCCTGGCAGATGGCGCGGGGACGCCCACCCCTTCCCCAGCAGCGGTCGCAGCCGGCCATCTGTCGGGCAGCTCAAATCTCAGCGCTCCTGCCCGCGAGCGCCGAGCAGCATCCCCACCCCGGCACCCGCGCTGCTGCAAGCCCAGGGGGGTGCAGGAAGGCTGCTGGGGGTGGGGGGGACACACATACAAAATGACACGCGAGCCAACACCCTGGAGATGGTGGCCGTCCTGCCCACAGCACTCAAATCCCCAGGGGGAGGAGGAGAGGGTGCGTGTGTAGGGCAGAGGATGCGGTGTGGGCAACTCAGGGGGCTCAGCACTGTCAAGCAGTAAGGGGGGTGGCAGGGGTCCTTGTCACCCCCCCCCCAAGGGTGCTGGGACAGCGTGGGGAGGTGGGGAATAGAGCTCCACCGGGTGCCATCTCCTTTGGCTGAGCTGCCCACAGGGGCTCTGGGATTTGTGCCCCCGAGCGCAGGAGATGTTGGGTCGCCCATGCTAAGAAAGCCCCAGGAGCCCGGAGCAGCCCCAGCTCCATGCTGGGAACGGGGGCCACTGGGGAGGGCCCCCACGGAGAGCACAGATGGGCTCGGGTGGAGGATGCACCTTCTGCAGACCCCGATTCCCCTGTGACGGTCCCCAGGGACGCAGCCGAGGGCACACAGCGGCTCTGCGGGTCCCCGAGCTGGGTAATTCCTCAGGGCAGGACCCGTCGGCAGCTGCCCAAGGCTCGAGGAGGGAGCGAGGCTGAGCCCTTTTGGCACCCAGGCGGGCGCAGGGCTGCAGAAAGGAAGGTGGGGGACAAGTTTTGGTGGGCGCTCTGCAGGGTGAGCGGCGCGGGTGGTGGCACCGACCCTGGCTGGCAGGGGCTTGCTCCGCCAAACGTCCTCGCCCCTCTGGTGGCCCAGACCCAGGGCAACGAGGAGCTGCTCCCTGGAAGCCGTGGAGATAAACGGGGATGGGGCTCCTGCCCGTTAATGTGGCACAGTCCTGGGGGGCTCTCAGCCATTCACTGTCCCCTGGGGTCCCCAAAAGAGCCGGGACATTGCGTACATGTGCACCTGCGTGGGAAAAGGGTATTAAGGATATTTCCCTGCACACATTTCCCCGTGCAGCCTTCATCTGCAGGTGGATTGTCCTGGGATGGGGGAGAAAGGACCGTGTCTGTGGGGGGGTCTTCTTGGGGGCCCTGATGGAAGGGAACAGCCCTGCACTCTTTGTCCGTGTGCACACACGTGTATACAAACACCGATGGGGTAAAATGAGAGGAGGAGATGGGGAGGATGGGGGTGGCCCCAGGGGAAAGGCGATTTGGGGAGCACCTGGCAGCACCCAGGGGTCCCAACACCCACCCTGGCCGTGGGGCTGGGGAGTGGGGGGGGCTTGCAGAGCTGCTGCTGCCCATGGCACGTCCCTTGGGGCAGAACAGCAAAAGCAGGGTCTCCAACACCGAGAAAGTGAATGCGTCTCCTTCCAGGGTCAGTATTTATTTCGCTCGGGGGTGCTCCTTTCCACTGCAGGTCCCTCTCTGCCCCCTGCTCTCCTGCCGCGACTGGGCGATGCATCACTCGGTGGTACCGGGGCTGCCGGGGCTGCTGCCTCCCTCCCCTCGCTGCCTCCACGCGGGCCACAGCCACCTCTGTCCTGCCCCACGCCGGTCCTGGGGCTGTCCACCTCACAGGGGGGGACGAATCCTGCCCCACACGGGGGGTCCGCAGCGAGGGGCAGCCCAGGGCCCCGGAGCGGTGGGGCTGCGGCCGCCCCGTTCCTCCCAGCCGGGATGGGGGCAGCCTCAGGGCGAGATCACGTAGGCGGTGGCGATGTATTTCTTGCCAGGGCCATAGGTGGACTTGGTCCAGGTGTAGGTCTGGATGCTGATGCTGTGGCCACCCAGGCTCAGGTGGCATCTGTGGGGACACACGGGGGACACAGGCTCCACCCCTGAGCCCCACGCTCACCTCTCCCCCTCCCCAATGTGCTCCCGGTGTCCCCATGTCCCCATCCCATCCCAATCCCACCCCTGAGCCCCACGCTCACCTCTACCCCTCCCCAAAGTGCTCCTGGTGTCCCCATGTCCCCATCCCATCCCAATCCCACCCGTGATGCCCCAAAAAGTGGGCTGAGGGTGTCAGGGGCTGACTCAGCTGCTCCATGGGGAGCAGGAGGGCTCCGTGGCAGGAGGACAGACGGACAGACGGACGCGGTGCGGTACTTACGCCCTCCCAGGACGGGCGATGAAGCACAACGTGTAGACGCCGAACTCGAACTCGGGGCTGCAGCCAATGAACGCGGAGCCCACCTCCTTGTAAAAGCCGTCCCAGCTGAACTGCAGCCCCAGCACGTCGGGGTAGGTGTCCCACTGGAGGGCAGGAGAAGGGAGTTTGGGGCTGAGACCCTCGGTGAGCTTGGCTCCGGGTGCAGCAAGGCAGGGAAGCCAAGCAAAACCCTTGTGCCCTCTCCAGGATGCTCCCAGCCTCACGCTTGCTCCTGTCTGGGAGCTTCATTGGCCCTTTGCAACCATCTTCTCCGGCCCTCCCCACGTTGATTCCACCCCAAGGTCCATGTACGGGGGCAGAGGGGTGAGCACCTCTGCCCCATGTACCGGGGGGGTCCCCGTTTGCCCCCCTCGGGACGCAGCTGATGGAGCGAGGTCAGCGCTCCCTGCCCAAGCCCTCACCCGGCGGGAGCACTCACCGGCCCGTCGTAGTTGTGGCTGTAGTAGTTGACGAGCCCCTGCTTTTCCAGGAGGTAGAAGCGGATCCAGTTGTGAAATCCGCTCACTTGCCCTTTTTTAATCTCCCCTAAGCACAAACGAGACCCTGGGGTGAGCCGGGCACCCCCCGCTGCCCAGCCCCTGCCCAGCCCCTGCCCCTGTCCCACCGGGACGCGCCGGCTGTACCCGAGAAGACGTGCTCGAAGCCGCTGGAGTCCTTCTCGCCGTTGCCTCGGGAGTAGAGGCCGAACCACATCTCCTTCAAATCCGCGAGGAATTCCTGCTCGGAGCCGTAGCGGTCTGCGGGTAAAGCACCGTGGGGAGGGAGGCAGGGAGATAGGAGCTAGGGGATCAACGCACAGGGACCCCGTTCCTCCCAAGCTCCACACTCACTTTTCTTATGGAGGAAAGCGAAGAGTTTCTTCATCAGCTCGGTCTTCATCACCTCCCTGAGGAAGGTGTCCTGCTCCATCAGCTCCTCCGCTGTCACCTCCTCCTCCCGGCCGGTCGCCCTCTGGTAGTTGTCCAGCAGCCTGATGAAGCTGGCGTAGGTGGGTTTGGAGAAGAGCTTCTCATTCACGTACGCATAGAGCCTGGGAGGGAGGAGAGGAACCCTTTGGAAACCCTTTTGGACCCCTCTCCAGATGGCCAGGCCCTGGCCACGGTGGTCCCTTGCTCCTGGCCACGCGGCGAGGGCGCTGGTGGCAGCACCGGGGCGCACTCACGGCCGGGGGGAGCGATCCTCCTGGTCATCCGTCTCATCAGGGGCAGCCCGGTACTGCGGGTTGATGGTGATGTCCTGGGGCCGGGCTTTGTTGTGATCAGCCCCGTAGAGCTGCTCGGAGACCTGCAGGAGCTCCTCGTCGGTGACGGCATCGCGGCTGCTGGAGAAACCCTCTGCAAGGAGAGGCACAGGGTGACCTCAGGGCACAGAGGGTGCAGGGGGGTCCCAGCCAGCACCAACCCCATGCTTTGGGGGCAAGAGCTTTCATTAAGTGAGAGGGGGACGTCAGTCCTTGTCCCCCAGGCTCAGCACCAGCATGCAGAGGCTTTGCACAAACAGTGGCAGCACCGCATGGGTGCCAAAACCGTGCCGCCCCACGCTGTCGGCCCTGGGAGCAAGCGGCCCAGAGGTGCATGGGGGGACCCGGGTGGTTTTCCTTGCCCTCGATCAGAAGCAGAGCCACTCACCACCAGCATGTCTGCGTGCTGCTTCCTCACCCCATTCCCCACCTGCACAAAACCAAGAAAAAGGGCTCAGGGTGATGGGGATGCAGGCTGGGGCTGCCCAGGACCACGCGCACAAGTGCACAGCGGCACGGGTGGACGTCCGCATGGAACCAGCCCTTGGCACCCCATCACCGGGCTCCAGCAGCCCCACGGAGCCCCCTCCTCACGCAGCAGTGCTCACCCGGTCGGCAGTGCTCGTAGTAGTCCTCGCAGCAGTTGTAGTGGCTCTCGCACTCGGCGTCGCAGTGGCACTCGTCCTCCTTGCTGTAGGGCTCCTCGCAGCGCCCCTTGCAGGAGTCGGGGGCCGTGTACAGGTCTTTGGGGGAGAGAAACAACAGATTGGTCTGTGGGATGGACCAGCAGCCCTGCCTCATCCAGCCCCAAATCTGGGAGCTTCTCTGCCTTCTGCCCAAGCTGCCGCGTGGCTCTGGGTCCTGGCTGGTAGCAGGGGACAGCACGGGGACACCAGAGATGAAGGTGTCCAGAAGTGAGGAAAGGAGCGAGGAAAGGAGCTCCAGCTGCTCCGGAGCTGGGCCAGTTCCTCATTCCCCAGACCGTGGGGATGCTGCAGCATCCCAACACCCATAGCTCAGCGCATTCCCTCCTTGCTCCCATCCAAGCTCCCGCCGTGAAGCTGTTCAGGATCCTTTCCCAACATTTTGGGGTGGCATTTGGATCATCTGAGTCCTCAGGACGCATCGCCGCGGGTCACTCACCTTTGGCCGCAGACATGTGCCACGCCAGGGACCTTGGCAGGTCGCTTGGCATGGGGAAGCACCTTTTTGGCTCCCCACCACTAATTGCCTGCTCTGATTCACCCCCTTAACGCCAGGCTTAGCGGCAGTGCCCCAGGCCCAGCCGTCCCCAGCCCGGAGGAGTGCCACATTCCAGACACCCTCATTTGCTACCTGTCTGTCTGTCCTTCCGCCACGCCGGGCAAACTGGGGACTCCCCGCTGAACCATTTATGTGATGAATATGTCGGTCAGCCCGTGCTTTATTACACATTGTGGCAAAGCTAAAAATAATGCAGCGACTCAAGCCATGCTCTGAATAGCACAAATGCCACCTCTCCGAGGGGCAAGGGCCACCTGCTGCCAAGCAAAGCGGGCTGTAGGGGACTGAGGTGGGACCGGAGGCTTGGTTTTAATTAAGAGACAACCAGGAGGCATCGTGCTTAGGGAAGGTGCCTTTTTCTCTGCCCACTGCTTAATGATGCTCCTGACAAACGGGGCAGCCTGGGCATGGCTTCCCTGACACCCCCTTGGTGCCATCACCCCTGGGGACATGCCAAGAAGCCATGCCCCCGACAAGCCAGCCCGCAAAGCAATCCCTGGAGGAGAGGGTGTTGCTTTCCCTTGCAAACCTGCAATCATGCAGCAGCATAAACACGGCGAGCAACACCTCTGGGTGGCCTGCCTTCAGTTCCAGCAGGTGAAACGTGCCCACGGGGCAGATCCTGATCCAGCAGCACGCAGCGTGACCTTCGAGGTCACCCTGGGTGGTTTCTCTCTGCAGCCACTTTGCTTGCTCTGCTCTTTTCCATTTTCCCCAAACTATTTGTCGGTTTTGGGGATAGCAGAAATGTGGCCCTACAGGTGGTGATTTGGGAGGAAGAACCTCTTTGCCCCAGCAGCCCCTGTTGGCTGGTCTTGCTGCAAGGGCGAGGGCAATCCTGCTTGATTTCATGGGATGTTTCTCGAGGAGATTCACCCTCGGTGCTACTTTTGTCCCACTTTTGCTCATGCTGATGCAGCATGAACAACTGGAAAGGGCTGCAGAGGGAAGGAGCATCCGATGGTTTTGGGGACAAGCATCCCTCGTGCACCCTGGTGTCACCCGTCCGTGCAGCAGGACAGCCGGGTCTGGAGCCCTGGTGGGGACAGCAGCTGCAATCCCCATCGTGCAGGACAGCACCCCTCTCACTCCCAAAGCAGCAGTCGGGATAAGTCGGGCTGAATGACAAATCCAGGCTCCTTTTCCAGCGGGAGGGATTGCGCAAGGCAGGAGCTGCCCACACATCAGCCAGCGCTGAGATGGTCGTGGGGCGCGTGCTGCCCGAGCGTGTCACAGCAAAGCCCAGTACCGGGGTGTGCGGTGACTCAGCCGAAGCTGGGAGCTCTGCAGAGCCCTCGGAGGAGTGAGTTCAGCATCATTTTCTACCACGGCTCGGGTGCAAGAACAGCAGCAGCAAGCCGAGGCTTCTCCCAGCGCAGGGCACGGGGATGACTGCAGGAGGCTGCTTGCCTTGCACAGCCAGGGAAGCTCAAACCTAAACAGAGCCAAGCAGCTGCAGGGCAGCCAGGCACTCCTGACAGTCAAAGTCAGAGGAGCTGACGGAGCTTTGGGGGAGAGAAGAGCTGATGGGAGAGCTCGCAATGCTGGAGGAGGGCAGCCAGAGCAGAAGGACGTGGCCAGCTGTGCCCAAATGCTGCTGGTGCTGGGATCTGGGTGGGGGGACCCAGGACCATCCTCCTGCCCTCTCCTCCAACCCATCGCTCCCCGGCACCAGCCCCAGGTGTTCGGCCCTTCCCCAGCAGAAAGCTCCACTTTCCAGATGAGGCAAGTCGAGGCCAGACGTGGGTTTGGCAACCAAACCCTCGGAATGGCCCCCGGTGGGACAGGACGGGCTGTGCTGGGCTCGCCCAGCCCGCGGATCTTCTCTGGGTGCACAGAGCCAGACAAACATCACTGTCAAATATCTCATCTTCAGCTCTCCAGCCAGACCAGTCCCTGCCTGAACGCAGCTTTTGGACGAGAGCAAACTCGACTTCGTTTCTGCCAGGAAGCTTTGACGGGGAGAACACCGGCTACCTCCTGAGCATCTCCGTCCCCCGAGGCGTGGGGAAATGTTTTGGGGATAACTGGGCAAAACCTCCCGCCACCATCCTGCCTGGATGAGGATAAGGGCGGTTTTTACACCGTAGAGGTGCACCACGAGCAGCCAGCGATGCTCCCTGGCTCCTCGCTCCCCCGGGCACGGGCTGGGGCCCCGCCACCCATCCAAAACGCGGAGAGAAATTTGAGGTCTAGCTAGATGGGGCTGCTCAGGACCTCATCCAGGGAAGTTTTGTCTGCCTTCAGGGTCCTTCCACCTCCTCTCAGGGCCTTGAGGAAGGATCTTGGAGAAGAGCAAAGCTCCCCTTTGGCTGCAACCCCCTTCATCTTGTCCCAGGTCCCTCGTCCTGCCCCGCTGGCTGCTCCCCAGCTCCAGCACACCCCGGTGATGCTTCCGAGCAAGGGCAGCTTCTGTGCTTGTGTCAAGCAAGATGAGAACACAGCAAACTGTCACGGCGGCCCACCAGCTGGATTGCAGCAGCAACAGGATTGCAGCAGCAACTCCTCTTCTGCACCTGCCTTGCAAAACTCCTCTCCACTAACCTCGAGGCCAGATACAGCCTGCTTGCGACGTCAGAAAAGTGATGAAACTCCCTTCTTGAGAACGGATTACAGCTCGCATTTTATGTGAGAACACGGCCAGGACAACACCCAGTCACGTGCGGGATGCTCAGAAACAAAGAGCCCCAAAGCCGATGCCCAGAAGCTGCTCCTTGGCGCAGCATCGTGCCAAAACCAGAGTTTTTCCTGCTCGCCCACCCGAGCCCACCTCCAAACAGCCTTGGCTGAGCTCCACCTGCATCGTGCTCCGTCCCTGATGCCCCAGGAGCCCTGGCCCGGGCTCGCTGCTCTGCCCCATCTCCTAAATCTCTTGTTCCACACGAACCACATGCACCTCTCCAGCCAGACGCCCTGCAACACACCAGCACCCGCGATGACGATCTCGGTGTGACTGATGGGATGACCAAACGCCGCCAAATCCAATTCCTGGAGCCACCCGACCTGCCCCACAGGATCCCAGCCTATTGACCTAGGAGCTGCCAGCACTTTTGGAGCTGTGCGGGCAGATCACAGCTCTCACACAGCACCCCAAGGCTTTGCTCACCTACCGAAGCTGGAATCCAGCTCAGGATGAAACCAGGTGAGAAGCAACTCGGTGCTGGGAGCCCCAGCAAATCCCAGCACGCTTCCAGCCTGGACACTGGGGCTGTGCCAGCACAGCTGCCCCGACCAGCCCGTGCCCAGCCCGAGGGCTGTGGGTTGGGCTGTGTGGACGTGCTGGACTGTCCAGGAGCACAGCGGAGCTTTGGTGGCTTCTTTGGGCAGTGCTCGTGATGGGCAAGGCACCTGAGCTCGCCTTGTGTTCTCATTGCGACCGATGGGCTCCCCTCCAGCATCGGCCGGGAGGATTGCGGGTAAGGTAGCGGAGAAATATTACCTTTAACCCTCCCCTAGCACGGGAGGATGCAGGAGGTGGAGGAAGGGGGGGTTGGATGAAGAAAACCCAGCGGGATGCGACCCAGGGGGGGTCACAACCCAGCAAAGGGAAGGACGAAGCCCCCTCCTCCCCAGCTGAGCCCCCAGAGTCGGAGGAAGCCCACGACCACCACCCTCCGCCCTTTCCCCTGCAAAGCTCTGCCGGATCCGACCCTCACCGAGCCCCCAGCCCCCTTCCAACCCCTGGCCACCCCCTCCCCAAGCCAGGCCCTGCTACTCACGGCCGGCCACGCAGCCCAAGGCCATCCCCACCCCGACGAGGAGCATCCAGGGCTTCATGGTCCTGCGGGAGCTGAGCCGGGTGCTTGGGATCACCTCGGAGAAGCCGGCTGGAAATGTGGGTGCTGGCCGGCGCTCCCTGCTATATGTGGGGCCCCGGGAGCCGAGGGAGGAGCCCGGTGCCACCGAGGAGCTCGCGGGCAGGCTGCACCCCGATTTTGGCAAAGCTCGTTAGGCGCATGTCCTAATTACAGGCTGCCCGGAATGGGAGGAGGGCTGGTAAATCCAGCTCCCTGCATTGCTCCACTCCTCGTGTCCCAGTCCCCCCCAGGCAGTGATCGCGGAGCAAAGGGAAAGCTTTTTTTGGGGGGGAAGGGGGTGTCCCTGCCTGCCCACAGCCCTCATGTCCCCATGGATCAGTGCCACAGCTCGGTCCCTCCACGTGCTCCCTGGCACTTGGTGGTAAATCCCCTCTAACCCCCTTGGCATCTTTCTGCCCCCAGTTAATTGCAGGTGTAACGACTCCTTGCAGAGCCCCCAGCACAGCTCAGCACCCCACCTCCCACCGGTCCCCAGCTGCTCACAGGGCTCTGCTCTGAGCCCCATCAGGAAAATAACCCAAGCCCCCCTCCTTCTGGGGGCTGCTTGGGTGTCCGCAAGCATCACCCTTCCAGGAAAGCGATGGGACCAGCAGCACCCATTGGTGTGCACCCCAGGGTGCACCCCAGCTGCTGCTTTCTAACTTCTTTGCTTCCCATATGGCGATGTGGATTTCTCAGGGAGCCTCACCTGGAGCCCAAACCCCAGGGTCCAGCATTTTCCTGCTGCACAGACAAAACCCCCCCTTGCTGCAGCACCTCCCCTGCCCACCCCTGCACCCTCACGGCCAGCAGGTCCAGGACAGGACCTCCCCACGCAGGGGGCATCACCTGCACCCCAAATTAAGGGCATCACCCCCACCAACTGCCCCCTCCAGCCCAGAGGAGGGGATTTCTGGGCAGCAAAACAGAGAGCAACTGCCTGCAACACACCCTGCCCACATAGAAGACTTGCAACAGTCTTAACCCCGCCGGGATGCATCATCTGGCACAGCTGAGCAGCGTTTGGTGTAATAAGGGCCAGGTTTGGCTTCCTCCTCACCCCTCAGTCATTTCCTCCCCTCCACCCTGGGCTGGTGACCCCATTGACCTGTCCTTGCTGACAGTGGTTTTGTTTTCTGTGACGTTTTCACGTCATCCCGTGCTGAGTCTGCTCATCTGCTGGCTCTTGTGCCAGGAGGCTGCTGCCACACGTGGCTGCTCGTGCCCCATCCGGGTGGGGAAACCGAGGCACGCAGGTGGCTGTGGTCGGCCCAGGCACGGCTGCTGGGGCTGTGCAGCTCCCAGGAGCTGGGCCTGGGGACGCAGCACCTCCCAGGGGACGAGCAGGGCGGAGGATTGGGGTGGCCCCCTCTGGGGCAGCACAAGCCAGAGCCACGAGGAGCAACGGGCGCCTTCCAGCCCAGCACCCCCGGGGCGAGCAGCATCGATGCGGGGCAGCCGGGGCTCCTTCCCCCCATCCCAGCTGCTGCAAGGAGTGAACTCGGGCTGCTGCGTGGCGAAGAAAGGTGACTGCAGCCGTGCATACAAAAATACCTCTATTGCTCGCTGCGTGGGGGCTCCCCACCCCGCTGTCCGTGGCCTCGCCTGCCCGCAGCCCCCCGTGGGCTCCCGGGTGCTGTGCACTGCTGGGTCCAGGGCCCGTGGCACGGCCGAGCAGAGGCTCTGGGCCAGCTCCAGGGTGGCCCCGTGCGCCCTGAGCCGTGGGGAGCAGGGCCGAGGGCTGCCCCCCGGCCGGCACACGCGTGCTGCCGCATCCCCGCTGCATCCCTGCTCCGTCTCCCTCCTGCCCGTCAGGACTCCAGGTCTCGGGAGAGCCGCAGCAGCTCCTTCTGGCTGTCGATGGCTTTCAGGTGCTGCAGGTAGGCCCAGGTGGAGACGGGGCTCCGCACGCTCAGGGACTGCTCCGAGCCTGCGGCGGAGAGCTGGGCTCAGAGCTGGGCTCCCTCAGCCCCCTCCATCGCCCCCGGCTCGGCTCGTGCCCCTCCTGCGGCCTGACTCAGTGGTCCTGCTCTGTCACCTCCTGCTTGGTTCGTGGCTCCCCCTCCATCCCCTATTGCCCAGCTCGCCAAAATCCCCTCCATCGCCTCCAGCTCAACTCTCTCATCTCCCTCCATCACCTTTAGCTCAGCTCGTTGAACCTCCTCCGCCACCTCCAGCATGGCTCACGGGTCCCCCTCTATTTCCTCTCGCCCAGCACATCGAAATCCGCCCCCCATCACCTCTATCCCATCTCGTGGATCCCCCCCATCACCCCCGGGAGCTGTAGGAGCAGGAGCAGGCTTGCTCCATGGGGCAAAGCGATGCCCAGCTGGGGACGGCAGGGAGCAGGAGCTCCGAGGCGCCACCACCCCCAGCCCAATTTTCTCCCCCTGCAGCCAAGCTGCTGCCCTTGGGGTGCCCCCCACGGAAGGACGGTGTGCGCCCACGTAGCCCCACGGGGCGGGGGTCTCCTGGCGCCGAACGTACACGTGCTCATCCTGACGGCCTTGGGGTCCTCCGGGCGGTGCGGGGAGCGGCTCCGTAGCGGGGAGAGCGGAGCTGGGTGCGGAGGGAGAGCAGGAGCTGAGCTACGGCCCCGTGGGGACCTCGCCCCCCGGCTCCTGCTCCTCGCCCCCCACCCCGGGGGGCACTCACCATGCGCCTGGCCCCGGCAGCGCTGCAGGACGCGCACCGTCTTGGCCATCATGTGCTGCGGGCAATGCACAAAGGTCACTTGCTGCCACCCGGCACCATTTTGCTCCCCGGCTGGGAAAACACAGGCCCCCTGCGGCTTTAGCAGCGGCTGCCCTGTGACCCCCCAGCCCAACAGCAAGGGGGTCCTGGCTCCCAGAGGAAGGGGGGGGGGGGGTTGATGCCGTGTGGATGCTCTGGGTCTGCCTCCCCAGGGGACGGCAGGACAAGCAGGAGCAGGGGAGCAACACCCCCGCCACTCACCATCTTCTCAAAGTTGATGAGGTTCTCAGCCAGCGTGCGATTGCCCTCGTGGATGAAGGTCATGTCTGGGGGGGGGGGGGGATTTGGGGGTCAGAGCGAGCCCCGGGCTTGGTTTCCTGGTCTCTGGGAAAGGCTGGATGCGTGCAAAGGGCTCCCCGCGCCCCCAAAGCGGCGGTACCCACCTTTGAGGAGGAGGGGGACGAAGGGGATGATGGGGGGGCTCAGCTTGGCAACGGCCAGGCGATAGACCCGGTGGTTCCACGACGGGTCCTGGGGACAGAGTGGGGAGCTCAGCGGGGTGGGGGTCTCCAGGGAAGGGGGCTCTGGTGCCCTGGCTGGGCACAGCCCAAAATCTGGGAGAAGGGAATGCCCCCCACCCCGTGCCACCCCTGTGACCTTGTGTATTTCGGGATGTTGGGGCAGGAAGGAGTCACAGCAAACCCAGAGGTATGGGGGTGGCACAGCCTCTGCCCCTTGTCCCAACCCCGTGCCCCCTCCCCAGCTCTGCACAAAGTGTCCGCACTCACCAGCATCCGCTCCAGCGCTGCGTGCAGCTTTCGGATCTTGTGGGGCAGCCTCTGCGCGGAGAGGGGGGGTCAGGATGGCCCCATGCAGCCCCCCACTACACCTGAACCCCCCTTTAAATTTCCAGGCACCTCCAAGACCCCATCCCAATGCCCCTCTCCAGGCTCCAAGCTTGCTTCAGGTGCTTGGGAGCTTGGAGCCCGTTTCCACCGCGGTGTGCGGGATTTGGGATCTAACCACGGATGCGCGGTCGGATCCTGCCCCCCTACACAGTGGAAATCCTGCTCCCTGCCTCCCAGACCTTTTGGGGACAGGGTCAGCTTGGAGCCCAGCAGCCCGGCCACCCTCGTCCCTTCTCTAGCCCAGGGGACCCGGCTCTGCCCTGCGGGATCTGTTACCTCCCAGGTCTTGGCGAGGCGGCTCACGGCCGTGTTGCTGACACCAAACATCACCGCGAAGAAGGAATTCAGGTTCTTCTGCTCCTTGAGGCTGTGGGCAGGGATGGGCTCAGCTATGGGGTCACCAGCTGGTCCCGATGGGGACGGGGACACGGGGTGGCAGGGCACTCACTGCGCAGCCAGCTTGATGAACTTGCGGAGGAGCTGGGCTCTCCTGCCCACCTCGGGGCAGAGGCACAGCTCCGTGGCCACCCAGTACTGCAGCTCGTTGAAGCGCCGCATGACGCGCTCCAGGTTGGCCGTGGTCACCTCGTGAAACTTCTGCGGCCCCACGATGTAGTGGATCATCTCCACCTGCGGGGCCGGCGGGGTGCCTGAGGGTGGCCGGGGGGGGGGCTCGGGGGACGTGCTGTGTCTCCCCTCCCGGTCCGGACGCTTGCCCCGTACCTGGTGGATGCTCTTGAAGAGGTTCCAGTCGTAGTCCGTCAGGTGGCTGGCCAGGTCCTTGGAGCTGATGAGGTCCAAGGTCTCGGAGGAGCCGACGTGGGGGCCCAGCTGCTCGGGATGGGGGGTCTGCACACAGGGGAAGGGTGAGGGGCAGGGGGACACCCCAACCCTGAGCCGCTAGGGAGGCAGCTGGGGTCAGAGCCGGGCTCTTGCCTGTGGCTGAGCTCACCAAGCCTCCTCCATCGCCTCTAGGTCGATGAAAACCCCCCTGCAGCACCTCTGGCTTGCCTCATGCACCCCCTTCATCGTCTCCAGCCTGACTCACTGCTCCTCTTCCTCTGCTGCCTTGGGTCCCCCCATCGCCCTTCGCTCGGCTCATCGAACCCTCTCCACCACCTCCAGCATGGCTTGTGGATGACCCTATATAGCTCAGCACAGCTCATGGATAACCCTATATAGCTCAGCACGGCTCATGGATAACCCTATATAGCTCAGCATGGCTCGTGGATGACCCTATATAGCTCAGCATAGCTCATGGATGACCCTATATAGCTCAGCATAGCTCATGGATGACCCTATATAGCTCAGCATAGCTCATGGATGACCCTATATAGCTCAGCATAGCTCATGGATGACCCTATATAGTTCAGCATGGCTCATGGATGACCCTATATAGCACAGCATAGCTCATGGATGACCCTATATAGGTCAGCATGGCTCATAAATGACCCTATATAGCTCAGCATGGCTCATGGATCCCTTTCCGTTGCCTCTTTCTCAGCTCACTCAATCCCCATCACCACTGTCTTGGCTCGTGGACCCCCCCATCACCTCCAGGACCCACAGAAGGACCAGGAGCGAGTGGGAGCAGACTTGCTCCACGGGGCAAAGCGATGCCCAACCTTCTTCCTACTAGCCAGAGCATCCTAACCATGCTGTGAGCAGCTGCTGGCCGGTGTCTCCATCCAGCAGCTCCCAGCCCTGTGCCGACCCCACCAGCACAGCCCCCGCGCTCACCAAGCCGCCCAGCTCCTCCACGCTCACGGCAAAGAGCCGCTCGTTGAGCCCCAGCGAGGTGAACACCCCCACGGCGTCCAGCTGCAGCCCCACTTTATCTGCAGGAGACAGGGCGACGGGTGCCGGGGTGCCTGCAGATCTCCGCTGAGGGACCCCAAGGTGCCCCGGGGGACAGATGCTCACCTCCGGCCGAATTCACCTTCACCAGGAGGTGTTCCCGGTCCCGGCCGAGCCGGGGGGCGAGGGACCGCAGGACATCCCGCACCGAGGCATTGATGGGCAGCACCGTGACGAGGCACGAGTGGTCCGGTCTGTAGATCTCGTAGGGCACTGCGGGCGTTAAGGCTTCAGCACGGTGGCCCGAGGAGAGGGGACGGCCACATCCAAGGGGGACAGCCCCCACCGGCCCCCCGTGAGACCCCCTACCTTTGTCCTGGGCTCTTAAGGCACAGCTGCTGCTCAAAGCCGCCTCTTCCTGGCTCGCCAGCCAGCTCACGGAGCTCCGAGCCTGTGCCCAAGGTGGGAGAGAGCGGGGACGATGCCATCCCCAAAGCCACCCCGCTCCTGGGGGTCCCAGATCCCCAGTTCCCCCCAGCCTGCCACCCCCCCTACCTTGGGCTGGGGAGAAGCGCTGCCGTCTCCGTTCTCCAACCTGCACGGAGAGTGGTGTTAAACCCCCAGGAGCAGGTGAAATGCAGTCCCCTGGGGACCCCCATGGGGACAAGGGCATCGGCGGTGGCACCAGGGGATCCAGACAGGCACTGCTGCTCTCCACGTCCCCCCCCCGGGGGATGAACTCACGCTCGGGGCCGCCGGCGTTCCTGCTCCTGCACCATCCCTCCCAGGCGGGGGTCCCGGCTCGCCAGGTCGGCGAGGTTCTGGGGGAGGCAAGGTGTGGGGGTCAGCGTGGCACGGTGGTGGCCGGACCCCTCCTGGGGACGCCCCCTGCTCCCGGTACCTGCAGCAGAGCCGTGGTGCTGCGGTCGCCCTGCAGCAGACGCCCGTAGAGCAGCACCCACTGGCTCACCAGGCGCAGGATCTTGCGGCGTTTGTGCAGGGAGTAGGTGGCCTTCTCCTGCTCCGAGCCCTCCAGCGGCTCAGCACGGAAACTGGGACCAGTTAAGGGCACCAGTATGGGGTGACATGGGGCGGGGGGGACGAGTGACGTGGGGCAGGGGAGCGGGCAGGGCAGCGAGGGGACCCCTCGCCCATGAGGACAGGATGGGAATGAGAATGTGCCTGGGGGGTTTGGGGTTCCCACAGCCAACCCCTGATGTCCCACTGGGGTGGCAGGGACCAAGCTGAGCCCGCTGGTCCCCAGTGAGGGGGCGCGTGCCGTGGCCCCCCCCTCCAGCTGTAGAAGGATATTGGTGCAGCAGGGCTCTGCAGAGCTGCGAGGTCGGCATGAAGACGGTGTAGGTCAGCAGGAAATCCCCCAGGAGGGTGTCTGGAAGAGAGCAGGATGGCCCCCATCGCGCTTCGTGACACCCCCAGTGGGTTGGCGACACCCGTGGCCCCTTTGGGGTTGCCCTGGGATCTCCCCCCCACAGCAACCGTGCTCCTTGCTGGCCACTTTTTGCTTCTAAATGCCGAGGAAAGGGTTGACCAAATTCTTTTCTTTTTGAAAAGCAGGAGAAAGGTCTGCACTTGGAGATTTGACTCCGAGCGGCCTCAGATGGCGCCAGCTCAGCAGCTCTGATTTTTTGCCCGCTGGGGACATCTCCTGGCTCCTGGCTCCTGGCTCACCCTCTTCTGCTGCTCTCTGAAGGCAGAGGGAGGCGCAGGGCCGTGGGAGAGGAGGGAGGAGATGCTCTGGAGCTGCTTCTCTCTCCCAGCCCCAGTGAGGGATTTCATGGTGAGAAAAGTGGCTTTTTTTGGTTCGACTCCTGTGGTGGTGACGGCGCGGGGAGCAGGGGTCCCCCTGCCAGGACCCCCGGCACCGCAGGGTGGGAGCGAGCCCCCACCTACCCACGGGGTCGTAGAGCGTGGCGTCAAGCCTCATGAACTCCAGCAGGTGCTCGAGGATCTTCTCCGGCGTCCCGGCCATCACCAGGTACCTGGGGGCAGAGGACGGGGCGCATCAGGGAAGGGACAGCGAGCACGGCGTGCCATCCCCATCCCGCTCCTCTGAGGGAAGCCGGGATGGGGCTGTGAAGCCCAGCCAGGGCCAGCAAGGTGGCCGAGGGACAGGAGACATGGGGTGGCAGCACCGGGAAGGAGGGACGGGGACAGGAGGCTGTCACCTGCTGCTCCGCGCCGCGGCCGGCTGGCTGCTGCCGCCCTGCAGGTTCTTCTGCAGGACCAGCACCACC
Organism: Anser brachyrhynchus; assembly: GCF_964034855.1. Lineage (NCBI taxonomy): Eukaryota > Metazoa > Chordata > Aves > Anseriformes > Anatidae > Anser > Anser brachyrhynchus. The sequence goes on along the minus strand of NC_137722.1, from coordinate 1,348,931 downwards.
TTCCCGTGCTCCTTCAGGCGCATGGTGTTGGCCTCCACGTCCTAGAGGGGGAAGGTGGCCGGAGTAAAGCATTGCCTCCGAGCCCGGCGTGGGCAGGCACCGGGTTTTGGGGAGCAAGCGGTGCCCAGCCAGCTGGTTGCACCCCAAAAATCACATCGGCACACGGAGAACTGCCCTACCCTACAAACCCCATGGCTTTGCGCATCCCACGGCCCCGGGAGGGTGCCCAGGATGGGGTGCTGCTGCCGTGCCCAGCACGGGACCCCCCCCCCGGCCCCCTGCCCACCTTGAGGATGCGGTTGAAGTCCTGCTTGTCCACCCGCAAGAAGTGGCAGTTGTCCTCCCGCAGGATGATGCTGGCCGCGCGGGGCGCGTCGTTCACCAGCGCCAGCTGCCCAAAATCGTCCCCCTCGTGCAGGGTGGCCACCAAGCCCTGCAGGGGGACAGGGACGGGGTGACAACCCGGGGTCCACACTCCGGGTGGGCAATGCAGGGTGTCCGGAGAGCCCCACGCATCGGCACCCAGCAGCATCGGGGACAAGGTGGCCACGCAGGGACGCACCTACCTTGCCGTGGGTGACCACGTTCACCGAGCCCTTCCAGACGATGTACCACGAGGTGCCTTTATCTCCTTGGCTGAACACTGCGGGGAAAAACCGATGGGTTTTCTCTTGGGAGAGCCCGAGCATCCCTCATCAGCCCCATCCCACCCAGCCCCAGCGAGCGTTTCGGTCCCCACCATCCCCGGTCCAAGAAAATCCAGCTGGAGCATCCACACCGATGGCAACGTCCACCCCACCTGGGGACCCTGTCCTCGGGGACATCCCGTCCCCAGCCCGCGGTACTCACGCACGGTGCCGGCTCGCTGGTGCGACTCGAACATCAGCACGGCCGCCAGCTCCCGCTTCACCTGCAGCAAGAGGCGCCCACCCTTAGGGCCAAGCGAGGAGGGGACACGCTCGGGATGGGGTGACGGGGTGGCAGGGGGCCCCAGGGACGGCTGGAGAGGGCCAGGAGAGGAGGAGGAGGATGCAGGAGGATTTGGGAGGGGATGGATGAAGGTGGGGGGGGCACTCACCGAGTTGGAGAGATGAGCCACGGCTTTAATGTGGAGCAGCTCCTCAAATATCAGCTCCAGCTCGTCCTCCGTGCGCTGGGCCGGCCTGGCAGGAGAAGGGTGGGTAAGCGGCCGCCGTGAGCACCCCAGGGCCCTGCACCCCTCCCTGCCACCCCCTGGGCAGCCACCTTGCTCCGGGCACAAGCCGGTGGCATCCCCTCGAGTCCTCGACCTGGCAGCTGGGGAAGAGATGCTTGGCGCACCCCATCCGCAGCAGCCTTTGGCGTCTCCAGGGCTGCATGGAGCAGGGTCCAAACGAACCCCCCGGCCCCCTGGGAGCCCCCGGGCACTCACGGCTTCCGCAGGGCCATGGTGAGCAGCGCGTCGGGACCCAGCTGGGCCAGGAAAGCCACGGCCTCCAGCAGCTCCTCCGCATCCCGCAGCCCCACGCCGGGCTCAGGGCTCAGCTCCAGCTCGGCAAAGCGATAAAACTGGGTGTCCTTGTCCTGGAAATGCCACTCCTGCTTGACTGCGGAGGGGAAAAGCACATCAGCTTGGGCGTGCGTGGCACCACAAGCACCCAAGGGAGACCGCAGCGTGCTGCAGGAGCAGGGCGACCCGGTGCACCCAGCACCCAAAGCCCCAGAGGGCCCCTGGTGGTGCTCACCGTGCGTCAGGACCCCTCCGTCCACCAGCACTTGGCCCACGCCGACGGCCTGGCTCCGCGTCTGGACGCCCAGCCCCGCGTTCAGCAGCCAGTCCACCAGCTCCTTCCCCGAGCAGCACTGCCTGCAAGAGGGGGAGAAGCGTGAGAAATGCCCCCAAAATGGGGTTGCAGAGCCCAGGAGCGTGGCCAAGCCCTCCTCGGAGGGTCCTTCGCAGCCCGCGGCGGCCCCACGCGCGGCGCGGATGCTCGCTGTCCCACCTGTGGTGCCGCAGGTGATGCTTGTGGTCCCGGATGAGGCCGGGGCAGGTGCTGGTGAGGTGGGTGAAGAGGAGCTTCCCGGCTCGCCAGATCTTCTCCGGGGATGCCTGGGGTGGGGGGAAATGAGGTTAGATGGTTTGTGGGGTGGCCAGGAGGGCACGGGCAGTGACGGACACCTCCATGCCAGCAGGCTTCCTGCTGAACTTCCCCAATATGGTGCCAGGGTGCCACGCCTAGACCCCGTCCCAGCACCCCAGGATCTCCATCCCCAGCCCCAGGAACAGCTGAGCCCAAGGGATTGCCCATCCCACCACGGCCCCCTACCCACCGCAGCCTTGGAGACGTTTCTGTCCCCCCCCCAGCCCTTTACCAAGCACCAAACTCGTGTCCCTGGGGGCATCCCCTGTCCGCCCACCTGGGTAAGGCTGTGTCCATACTCCAGCGAGGATTCAGTGTCCAAAAGCGGGGTCTGGAAAACCAAAAAGAAAGGGGTTGGTGGCCGGGGGGGGGGGCTCTGCCATGCTCCCTGCACCCCCTGGGTACCGTTCAGCCTCAAACGCTCTGCACCAGGAGAGGACACACGCATCCCCGAGAGCTCGATCCTAAAACCACAGCAAAGTCTCCGCTCTGCCCCATCTTGCTGAGAACAGACCCCTCCAACGCCCGCAGCCCCAAAACACCCCCTGCTCATTTTCCCCTGCGTTTCCCTCACTTTCAGCCACTTTCCTTTTATGCCCAACTTTCCCTCGCACGCTGCCGGCCGCGCCGATGCCGCCGCCACGCGTCCAGCTCACGTGCCGGGCTCCTGCCATGCAAAACCCCTTGGGCACCACCAAAACCCGCCTCGAGGAGCAGCGAGCCGGGATGTCCTGGTGGGGACAGAGCCTGGGGGGGGCTCAGAGCATCCCACACCCCTCGCTGCCTTGCACACCAGGGACCTGACCCTGCGAACCCCCCCCCACGGCGGTGATGTTTAACTCCAGGACGGAAAGCGCCTTCAAACAGGCGAGCCGGGAGATAAAAGAAGGAAGTTAAAAGTAAAACCCTCGCAAACAAGGATCAAAGGAGCCTTACTGGAGCCACGGAGCAAACACCACTCGTGGAGGACATCAGAAAGACCCACGGGAAGCCGGAGCGGCCCCAGGGCAGGGAGAGGGAAGGCCCCAAGTTTTTCCTCCAGCTTTGAAGCTGGCTCCAAATGAGGAGGGGGACAAAGATCACAAATTCCAGAGGAAAGAGCTGGAGGAGCAGACCCGCTGCCAGCCCGTCCCACAGCAGGACGAGGACGGCAGAGAGTGATGATGAAGGTGAGTTTTGTCCATGTGCTCGAGCACGCCCAAACCCCTTTTTGCAGGTAACACATCGGGGACTGGTCTCGGATCGAAGCACAGCCAGAAAAGCTCATGCAATAAATCATGGAAACTAAACAGAAACAGCACCAGGACGTGGTGGTCCCACAACTGCAGGAGCTCAGCAGCCAGGCAGAGGCTTTGCTAAGGGCAAGGAGCAACCTCGGCTTCCCTTGGTACCAAGGGCTGCAGGTGGCAAAAATGAAGTTTTTTTTTTATTTTTTTTTTTTTCCCCAACGGATTTTAGGGGGATCCTGGAAACTCCTGAGCACCAGGCTCGTGCCAACACGGTGTGGTCGCATTCAGCAATAATGTTCAGGTGGACAAGGGGATGGAGCCTCCTGGGGATGAGTTTTTGCGTTCCCAGCAGGGAAGCAGAGCGGCGGGTGAAATTCAACCCAGACACAGGTCAGTATGGGGTATTGGAAGGAAACAAGCCCAAATTCCCCTTGTTCGTGGCCAGAGGCTCCGAGCCGATGATTACTCCTCGAGCGCAGCAGGAGCCCAGGCCTCCGGAGCTGTAAAAAATGCAAATAGTGGGATGGGTGTTGGCAGGAAGAGAAGAAAATAGGAAACCTTGGAGTGCCACGGCACCAGTTCACAGCACACCCTTTTCACTTGGCCTTTCAGTGCTCCCTTAACCTCAAAGAGAGATGAAATAAAGACAGAGGAAGGCAGTGAAATGCTCCGAAAAGCCTCTTCCTGGAGGACCTCTGAATCCAACGAGGGTCTCTTGCAAGTCGAAGGAGCAGACGTGAACGGAGCGGGGTGGGCAGGGGGACACAAAGCGGGGGCACTCCCTGCCGCAGGGCATGGGGGACGCTGAATTTGCTGCAGGAAGGGGCTGGGTGGGTTAAAGGGAGACCAAAAATATCTGCCGCGTGCAAAGGCACCGCTTCTAGCTCAGGAAGCCCGAGTCGCGAGTCGCTGGGAGGGGGCAGAAGATAATTCCTCTCCCTGGTGCTCGTGAAGCTGAGCCCCAAAGTCATCACTGGGAGCTCCTCCCTGCTCTTTGCAGCTCTCGTACCTCGGTGCTGAGCCTCTCCCTCCTTCTCCAAACCCTTGCTTCGTAAAAACGCGTCTTCCAGGGACGGAAACCGCGGTCACCCGCTGAGTTCTTGCTTTGTTTAATGGACACCGAATCGACACGCGATGAGCTGACCCAGTGCTATTTTCTAAACCAGCCCCTCTAATGTCTCCGCCGTTCACCAAGGCCAGTCCCAAAATAGCATCGCCCTTTTGGGCTCGGGGACTCCTTCCTGGAGCAATCCATCACTGCACCGTCGGGAACTGCTGGGAGCTGCCTCCGCTGGCAGGGTGCGTGCTGCGATCCAAGCCACAGACCCTGCCAGGCATCAAAAAAGCGCGGCGTTGCCAAAAAAAAAAAAAAAATCCACTCTGGGCACCCAACGGGACTGCTCAGCATCACTGGTGGCTGGAGGGGCTGAGGAGAAAACACACCCAGCTGCTCGCACCGTCCTCGTCCGCTCCGAAAACCGCGCTGCTCCAACAGCTCTGGTTAAACCTCGAGGGATGTTTCACCCGAGCAGCGCGAGGGCTCCCGCACGGCCACGGCCCTGAACAAACAACCTTTCATCTCCGAGACATGTGCCGAATCTGTCCCCAGCGCATCCAAGCCCAGAGCACCCGTCAGACCTGTTCGCCGCGGAGGCAGCCGCTGCCCTCGGAGCATTAACCCCGAGACGCAGCAAGGAGCATCCTCCTCGGGTGCTCACCCCCGGGGGGAGGCTTTGTGGGCCCCCCCCGGTTGTTTCTGGTTGCTTTGAGAAGGGTCCTGAAGCACTCGGGGCTGGTGGTGGAGGGGTGGGTGCTCAGAATGTAATTTTGGCAATTCGGCGTCTTCTGGGCCAGATCCTCCTCGGATCTGCTGGCTCCGGGCTGGTGGCGGTGGTTTGGGCAACCCCAGCAAGAGGGACGGCCCCGATGGAAGCCCCAGTGAAGGAATTCAAGGGTGTTGAGCTGCAGAATCCTCCTCTGCAAGGGAATCCGAGGGGAAAAAAAAACACCTAGCAGGGAGGTGAGGGGAAACCAAACCGCCCCGGCACCTCTGGGTGCAGGCAGGTGATGGAGGTGGGCGCCCACCGACGGGTGCACGGCCAGGTGCTCTGCCTGGCTCAGGCTGCTCCATCCCCTCCGTCCCTTCCCAAACCCCCAGGGCTTCTTCCTCCTCCTCTTCTTCCTCCTCTTCCTCCGGAGCTCGAGCCCGCAGGCAGCAGTTTGCATGAGGTTCAGGAGCAATTCGGGGGGGGGGGGGGAACGGATGGAAAACAAGTGGCAGGTCCCCGGAGACGCTCCCAACCTGGCCGCTGCCACCAAAGCTGGGGCGCCACCGCTTACTCACTCTGCAAACTTTCCCGAGTCCCGTGACGCCCCGCGGAGCAGGAAATGCTCCGGCAATCGGAGAGCAAATGTTTGCAAACAGGAGCCCGGGCTGAGGAGCGTGGAGCTGCCTCCCGCGGGACCCGCAGGGCGATGCCACCCGCGCCGGCCCCGCACGGAACGGGCTTCGCCGTCGCCCCGTGAAGCGGGTCTGTCCTTGGGGCGGAGAGCCAGGACGTGCCGCGGTCCTCCTCGAAGCAAGGACAGCGAAGGAGAACGAGAAAAACCTCCCCTGCCCAAGGACAGCTGCTCGGGGAGGTTTCTCCCTGCTGACATTTTCTTGTTGCAAAACCAGCTCTGAAAAATGCGGGCAAAATCCCCCCAAACACCTTCCCAAGCACACCTGCTCCCCGCGCACGGGAGCTGGGTGGTTCCCAGAGCTGGCCCCACAGGATGTCCCCAACCCCCAGGTCGTCGCAGCATCGCGGCCGCCGTCTCCAAAGCGCTTCCTAAGGAGTTGCCTGTTTCCATCTTCCTGCTTACGGGACACGGGGGCGCTGAGATCCTGCCGGTCTCCAGAAATCCGGCAGCTGCGGGCGAGCGGCCAAGGCCGGCTGTGACCGTTCCGCGCTCGCGCGCCGCTTTGTTTGGGATCCCGAGGAAAAACAACAGGAGCTATTTCAGGCTTTACGGCTCCGGAGAAAGTCCTCGCCCATCCGCAGGCTCCAAAGACACGGCAGCCAGCCAGGGGCTCGCTTCCCCCCGGGACCCTCACCGGGGAGGGGTCTCCGAGGGGACCCGCTCTGTCCCCTCCGCCCCTCTCCAGGGACGCGGTGACGATGGCGCTTGTGCTGTGGGATGGGTGCAGCTGTTTGGGGACGCTGGAGCCTCGTGGCAAAGAGCAGGGCTGGAAGAGATCTGGTGGCCGCAGGGACAGGCAAACGGGTCCCCAGGAGGGACGGGACAGAGCCACACACGACGAGGAGCTTCCAGGAGCTTGCGGCCATGGGGACAAGGGACACTGTGTCACCTCCCAGCCATCCGCCTCTCCCCACCCGAGCACCCTCAGACCTGCAAGAACTGGGGAGAACGCCCCCTTTGTCCCCCTCCCCAAAAAGATCCCCTCAGATGCCCACCAGGGGGGAGCCATGCAGGGGGGACACTCCTGCCACGCTGCACGTGCCACCGCGCTGTCAGGTTTTGCCAGATTTTTGCTAGCCCAGCACTTGAAAACCGCGGTGCTGCGACCTGCTGCTGTCCCGAGCCCTCTGCTTTGTGCCACTCTTAAATAAAAATACCCCAAAGTGAGTCCCTACAAGTTCTGGGGAGGAAAATATTAGAACGAAGGGAAGGGGGAAAAAAAAAAAAAAAAGATAAGAGAATTTTGCTTGTGAAAGAGCTTGCAGACTGCACAAAAAACACACAAAGCAATTTCTCCTTATTCCTTAAGAATGTTTGTGCCGGGTCAGGCAGCGTGGGAAGGGGAAGGTGGGCGGCCACGGGGCTCGGCTGGGACACCGGGCGCCTGCGGCCACCTCCAGCACCCAGGGGACAGCGGGGGGCTGGCAGCGGGGGGGACCCCAGGGGCTGGCAAAGGGGGCCGGCAGCGGGCTGGGGCCAGAGGCCGTGGCGCTGGGCACCGTCCCGCTGCCAAGCGACCGGTTCCACCTGGAGAAACGGGCTGAGCCGCCACCGGGGAGGGAACGTTTTGAACCCTGCGTGCCGCGGACGCGGGGAAGGTGTTTCCTGCTCGCTGGCTGCAGATCGGGGTGCGCTGCCCGGGCGCCGCGCGCTGGAGCACGACGGCCCCGGGCTCGTTTCGTGCCCCGCTGCCAGCTGCGCCCCGGAGAAGGGGCCGGGGCTGGCGGCTGCCCAAGGGCGCTCGCTGCACGCCTGGCCCCGCGGGCAGCAAACCGGAGCGGGGCGCAGCTCACGGCCCCGCTGCCAGCCCACCTGGGTGGGCTCGGGAAGGCCGGAGCTGCCCTACAAAGCGGGGCTGGGGGCTGCGATAAGGCCGGGGGTCCCGCTCGGCTCCACCTCGTAGCCCCCAGCCCTGCGGGCGCAGGGGGGGATGCTGAGGGGTGCAGTGGGGGGACAGGCGGGGGGGGCTCCTGCAGGTGGGGTCGGTGACTGTTGTCCCTGCTGTCCCCAGGTCTCTGCTGTCCCCAGGTCCCTGCTGTCCCCGTATCTGTATCCACGTCCCTGCTGTCTCCATGTCCCCACTGTCCACATCTCTGTCCCCACGCCCCCGCTGTCCCCACGTCCCCACTATCCCCATGTCCCCACGTCTGTCCTCATGCCCCCGCTGTCCCCATGTTCCTACTATCCCCGCGTCTGTCTCCATGTCCCCCCTGTCCCCTTGTTCCTGCTGTCCCCACATCCCTGCTATCCTCATGTCCACATGTCTGTCCCCAGGTCCCAGCTATCCCCATGTCCCTGCTGTTCCCAGGTCCCTGCCATCCCCGTGTCCCCATGTCTGTCCCCATGTCCCTGCTATCCCCATGTCCCCATGTCTGTTCTCGGGTCCCTGCAGTCCCCATACCTCTGCTATCCCCATGTCTGTCCCCATGTCCCCATGTCCCTGCCCATGCCCCTGCTGTCCCCATGCCCCTGCTGTCCCCGTGCCCCCACGTCTGTCCCCATGCCCCTGCTGTCCCCATGTCCCTACTATCCCCATGTCCCCATGTCTGTCCCCAGGTCCCCATGTCCCTGCCCATGCCCCTGCTGTCTCCATGCCCCTGCTATTCCCATGTCGGTCCCCATGTCCCCATGTCCCTGCCCATGCCCCTGCTGTCCCCGTGCCCCCACGTCTGTCCCCGTGCCCCTGCTGTCCCCACGTCCCCATGTCCGTCCCCGTGTCCCCACTCACCCAGCGGATGCCCTGGATGCGGGGCAGGCTGCCCCCCTCTCCCTCCAGCCGGATCTCGTAGCTGGAGCTCCGGAACAAGTGCATCTTCCTCAGCAGCACCGACAGCCGCTTGCCGTCCCCCCCGGGCCCACCGGCTGGCGGCGGGGGCGGCGGGGCAGCTCCGGGGCCCTGCTCCAGCCCGCTTCTCCCTGCGTCCAACCGGCACCGGGGCCCCAGCGCCGCCGCCCCCCGCCGCGCCGCCTCCCCGCTTGCGCCCCCGGTGCCGGTGCCGGTGCCGGTGCCGGTCCCGGCCCCGCGCACCTTCATGCGGCGGCGGCGCGGCGGGGCCGGTGCCGGTGCCGGTGCCGGTGCCGGTGCCGGTGCCGGTGCCGGTGCCGGTGCCGGGCGCGCCCCGCCCCGGAGCGGGGCCGGGAGAGGGAGCGGAGCCCGGGGGGGGGGGGGGGGGAAGGCCGGCCCCAGCGCCCCGTCCCGCCCCGTCCCGCCCAATCCATCCCGCTCCTCCCTCCGCCCTCCCCTGGCATCGTTTTTTGGGGATCCCCCCCCCCCCAAATCACTCCGCTCCTCCTTCCCCCCGGCATCCTTCTTGGGGACCCCCCCCAAACCACCCTGCTCATCCCCCCCTTCCTCTCCCTGGCATCCTTTTTGGGGACCCCCCCAAGAAAAACACCCCACTCCTCCCCCCCCTCCTTCCCCCGGCATCCTTTTTGGGCATCCCCCCCCAAATCATCCCCCTCCCCCTGGCATCGTTTTTGGGGATCCCCCCAATACACCCCACTCCTCCCTTCCCCTGGCAACCTTTTCGGGGACCCCTCAACCCTCCCACCTCCTGGCCCCCCACCCAACCTGGCACACCCCATCCCCGGGGACCACGGTGGCCCCCAGGAGCCCCCTGTCCTTCCTGGGGTGCTCTGTCCTGCTCGGCCCCCCCCCGGGCACCCCCAGGGACAGAGGTGCGGGAGCGGCTTGTGCCGGGAGGTGGCCCCCCAGCATCCGAAGCTGAGGACTCAGGAGCACGGCCAAGGGGTCCTGGGAGTGCTGGGGCTGGGGCTTTTGGCTAAAAAGAAAGGTTTTTCTGCCAACGTGAACTTTCACTTTTGAAATAAACCCTGCTGTAATATTTAAATAGATATATATTAAAAAAAAAATCTATATTTAAATAGCCCCACACCCCGGCCAGCAAAGCAATGAGAAACGCCAGCTGAACACGAGCACGTTGGAGGCGCGCCCTTGGCACGCTCCTGCTTGCCGTCTTCATCAGCCACCCTGGGGATTTCGGGGTCCCGCCGGGCTCCCCAGGGCTGTCCCTTCTCCAGGTCACCCCATATGGGCCTGGGGAGGTGGAATCAGCCTTGGGCAACCCCCCCGAGCAGGAGCAGCCGTGTAGGACGGGGACTGCAATCCTTCCTCCCACCGCCCTCTTCGCCTCCGGGGCCCCGTGAGCGTCTGGGGGCAGAGAAGGCATTTTCCTGCAGGGCAGGGGACCCGGAGGCTTCTGCTGCAAGAGGGGCCCGTACCCAAAACCCACGCACAGTCATGGTGTCAGGGAGCCTCGTGCCGGGATCTGTCACCGCGTACCCTGTGCCTGCTGCCTCCTGTAATTGTTTGGTCCGGGAGCTCCAAGCGAAAGCAGCGGGGCTGCTGCATAACAGCACACGTTGCAAATCGCCACCAGCAGCCTCACTGCAGGAATCCCGGGGCGTTTTTTTCCTGCTGTGGCCGCTGGCCCGAGTGGGACCCGGCTGGGCGAGGAGGGACGGAGCCACCCCGGAGCTGGATGGGGCTGGGAGCTGCCTGGAAAAGCCATCAGCATTTCGGATGCTCAGTGACAGCGGAGCCGTTCCCCTGGCCTGGTCGAATTTCCCAGCTGAGGCCCCACAGACAAAGCAGACGTGGGTGGGTTGGGCGGAGGTGGCAGGACCTGGGGACTTGGGATGCCGTAGAAATGTGTGTAAAAGTCCTTGCTTGCTGCTTCTGCTGCCAAAGACACGTTTTCTGCACCTCTGCCTCAAAGCCCAGCACGGCAGCGTGCACACAGACCGTGCCCAGGGAGTGCAGCTCCTCCTCACCCCCCCACCGTGGGCTTCTCCCTGGGTGTTTTCTGCATTATCCATGCCCACCTTTCTCAGGGAACCACCGGTGCCAGAACCATTCCCTACCCTGGCCTGAGCCCCACAGACCACAGCAGTGTGGTGCTGGCACGGGGCTGGCCCAGCGGTAGATCCTGGTGCGTGGAGACCTCTTGCTCCGTCCGTACATGTGCCCACCTCCCCTGTTTTGTGCCCATCTCCCCTGTTTTGTGCCCATCTCCCTACCTTTGCGCCCTTCTCCCCACCTTTGTGCCCTTCTCCCCACCCCGTGTGCATCTCTCCTGTCCATGCCCACACCTCCCCATCCACATGTTCCTGCCTGTGCAGCATGGAGGGCTCCGAAGCTGACAATTTTTGGACACCCATCTGCTCCAGGAGGCAACGCACAGAAACATGGCCCTAAACAAGCCCAGCCCCCCAGCCTGGAGCTTCGCAGCCCCAGCTTGCTATAAAGGACACCAGCCTGGTGACAACCTCCTAAAAGGGCTGGAGGAAGGACGATTTGGCACTGGCAAATGCAGCTCCATGTTCGAGCACACCTCCCTTTTCCTCCGTTGCTTTCCAAAGACCAGCAAAGCCCAAGCACAGGAAGGTGGGAGAGATTGAGGGGCAGCAAAGGGGCTGCTCCTGCTCTCGAGGAGCTGGTGCTGAGGTGGGAACGCTCCTGCTAAAGGAGCAGGGCTGTTCCCGCAGGGCAGCGGGCCAGGAGCCGGCCCCACCGCGGCGCGCAGGGAGGATGCTGGCTCGGCCGCGGCAGGGAGGAACCTTTGGAAAGTTCCCCGGCCTGATGGAAAGCGCCCTTGGCTGCCTCAAGCTTCGCACGTCGAGGATCCGCTCACCTTTGCCAGGCCCCTGAGTCCCTGCTGAGGTGCTCCAGAGGTCCCTGCACCGCGTGGCCCCGTGCGGATGAGGGAGAATTAAGCAGGGGTGGGGAAGGAGGAAGAGGAGCGAGGAAGGCTCTGCGAGGCCCCCCAAAAGCCGCGGGTCCTCCCCCTCTTCCCGCATCTCGCGGATGCTCCCACCGATGTTCCCACCTCCCCGCCCAGCCATGACGGGTGCTCTGCCAGCATCTCCAAAAAGCTTTCCCTGCCCTTCTCCTCCCTTCCTCCCACCCCGCATTCCTGGGAACGGCTCCCAGCAGCGGCGGGGTCTGGAAACCTCTCCGAGGTCGTGGCTGCTCCAGTGGCGTGCGCAGGGAAGGCGCAGAGCAGAGCGGCGTGGCTCTGTTCACTCTCCCGGTGGCTCAGCATCCCCAGGGATGAGGCTGGACGTTGCTCCAGGACAGCTCTGGACACCCTCCAGCCCAGCATCCCACCTTTACCGGACCAGTAAGAGCTGCTCGAGGATGAGCATGAGACCGTCAGGCGGCAATGCTGTCCCTGCTGCGTCCTCGCAGGTCCCGGTGACGCGCAGCACGGGGATATGGCAGGGCTCTGGGGCATGCCACTGCTCCGGTGGCCAGCACAGAAACCCAGCACTTTGCCCTCAGCAGCCCCACGTGCATCCAGCCTTCGCTTTTCCCTGTGCAAGCCGAGCACAGGAATGCAGGAATATTGCAACCGTGCGGCCACCAGCACGCAGGGTCACTGCTGCGGCCACGGGGACACCAAAGGCTGCACCAGCTGCCCGAGTCTGGTTAGCTCCTAGCAGCGAGCTCCTGCCTTGCCATAAAATGCAAACAGCTCTGCTTTATCTAACCCTTTATCGCTGTGTTTAACTTGCTCATTTTATCTGCGCTTGAATAATAATTAATCTCCCGGAGCAGGCAGGCCTGGCCCCGTGCAAATGTGCCTTTCGTGCGGAGCGTGGTAGGCTTTCGGGGACCTGTGGAGCTGGGTGGCTTTGCAGAGGGAAGGTTTTTGGCTGCCGAGCCGCCTCCCAGATCGTTCCCAGTTGAAACTGGTGGTGCTGGTGTTTGTGCAAGTGTCTGTTTTACCCCTCAGGTCTCCTCGGAGCTCAGACCTTCAGCGGCAGCGATCCGCGTCCGCAGGCGAAGTCCTGGAGGTTTTGCTCTGTGTTTTTCAGGACTTGAGTAATGGCTGAAATCTCACGTGTTTTGGCTAAAAAAAAAAAAGATAAAAATCTCATCTTTATGGGTGGTTCAGCGCACAAATGACGCATTGTGGCTTTGTCGCTCCCATCCCTCTGCCATTTGCTGCCCCGAGCGTGGGCATCTCGGCCCCGTGGGCAGCCCCTTGCGGTGCAGGCGCCGAGGGCTCGCCGTCGCCTGTTGTTTCCTCGTTGTTCATTAGCACAAATCGATAATTGCCAGCTGCTCTGGCAGGGCTGGTGCCCTGAGCTTCAGGCTTTAAATAGCTGAGGGGGCAGCAGAAATAGCCTGTCCTGGGGTGGTGCGGAGGACTGGGAGGATGGGGGAGAAACTGGCGGTGCTGTGACCTCCACGTGGCCCCCCCCGAGCCCTGCCAGGCCATTTTTGGGGTGTTTTCCCAGCCTTTCCCCTGCTCCTGCAGGATCTGCGAGGCCCATTTCAAGCCCCTCCATCTCCAGGCTCCTCTCGGGCTCTTTCTTAAATCAAGCTGGGGATAAAACAGCATTCCAGGAAGGCGGCGGGCTGGCCCTGGCTTTCTGTGGGAAAAGCAGCAAACGCGCGGTGTCAGCGCCGAATAAAGCTTGGCGACATGGCAGGCTAATTCTCTTTATAGCTCCGGGGCTGGCCTTTCCCACAGAGGACGTGGTGCCCAGGCTGGCTGGCAGGTCCCGGGGGCTGCATCCTGCCCGTGGCAGGAGCAGCACCAGCGGCGGGTGGCTCGGGTGTCCCCCGGAGCAAGGCGACCGCGGCGCACGGGCAACGCGCAAGAGCAAGGGCATGGTGCAGCCTGGGTGGGTATAAGACGTGAGGATGGGGTTTTTGTTTCTTTCGGGTGGAAAAAGACAGGTTTTGGTTCGGTTTGCAGAACCCGGTCCCCTTGGTGTGCAGTGTGAAGAGGGAGAAGGCAATGATGGGACGAGCAGAGCACAGCTTCGTGCTGGCTGCGGAGCAGGAGCTAATTCTGTACCTGTCCGGGACAAGCTCTAGACCCAGATCTGGTTATTAAATGATGGCGATGCTACGCCCAGGATCATTTAATTGCAATGTGCTAATGAACCTGGGGCACAGCTGCTGGCTGCTTTTCTCAGAGTCTGGGAGCTGAAGGTGTCTTGCACGTGTGCGTGGAGCAGACAAACCTCTCCTCTGCTCCACTCGCGTGCGACAGAGGGCTTGGGATCCGTCCCATCCCAAAAACACGAGCGCAGATTTCTGGAGGATGCAGGGATGCGCAGGGCAGCAGGATGCTGGAAGCTTATTCCCCTCCTCTGCCTGTTGCGTAGAGGCAGTGCTCGATAAACGCTTGCATTTCGCCACGTTCTCTGTTTTGGAACAGTTTCATGAAAGTCAGTGGTAGGGCCTCGTGTGTTTGCACAGAAGAAGCAAAACAAGAAGAGGCTCAACTCCTTTTATTAGTAATGAGGATGCTGGCTGGCAGATGGTTACAAAAGAAATCTTTAATATTTATCATCTCTTTGGCTTACTGGGATGAGATAACAAATTGGTGTTGAAAATATGATTGTGGGGAAAACGGCTCTAAATTACTCTGCTCCAAGCATGTTGTTTTATTCTTTAATGTAGATACTTTATGTGTTTCTTTTCCTTAACCTATATATATTTCCTTTTTATTGTCTAAGCCTTTCCTAATTTATATTTTCATTACTTTGACTAATACCATTTCCACAGTGACATTATTATTCCAACGCAGTTTTGCAAGTGTCTCACTGAAACACTTGGCGTTAAATAATCTTCGGGTTTAGTCTGCATGATTTGTAATTTAATAAGCAGTTCCGTTTCTGCATTTTACCTCCTAATTGGCACAGAATTAACCACTATTCATGCACTAACACAAGCTCTCGTGTGCTTTTTTTGGTTGGAAAGAAAGCAGCTGTCCTTCAGGTATCCTATAGGTGCCCTTTGAGCGTAGTCCTTTGCCCGTAGCCATTTAGCCGGAGACTTTTTAGCCATTTTGGGGTCATTTTGGGTTGTAGCAGGAGCCTCGTTCCCCTGGCATGGCGAAGGGATGGATGCTGCTGCTTTGGGAAGGAAGATCTCCGTCTCCCAGGCGCTTGCACTTGATTCTCTTTTAATTACTGCTTGGGGAGCATGATACGTCTTGCTCTCATGGCATTTCCATATCCAGTTTGCTTCTCCCAATTCTTCCTGAAACATGATGCCCAGATTTGCGTCTCTGAAGACATGTAAACACTTGGATCTGAATCCAGCAAGGGCTTATTATTATCACCCATCAGCAAACGATGGCTTTTGCCTCCCTTTGCGGGCAAAAGACCCCTAAATCCTCAGCAAGCAGTGTTACGGATGGTCGAGAACCAGAAGATTTCGCGTGGGAAAAGCGAGATCAAATGAAATTTTGGAAAGCAGCTCACACGAGGGCTGCAGCCGCGGGGATGTTTTGGTGCAAAGGGCTTTGGGGTTTGCCTTGCAGCAGCCTTTAGCACCGCAGAGGAGTCCCCACAGCACGGGGACACCGGGGCACAGAGACCCCGAATCGCCGGGATGCTGGGGCAGGGAGGTGCTCAAGGACCAAGGCCCTGGGACCCAGCACCAGCGAGTGACCCACGGACCGCCCCGGGCTTTAAGGAGGGGTTTAGGAGAGGAGCAGGGAAAACAATGGTTTTTCCCAACAGGGCTGTTTTAAGGAAGCCTTGGTAACCCCTCCCTCTCACCAGGAAGGGCCGGGACCTCCTCATTTCCTTAACTTTTCCTTCTTCCGTGTTTTCGCCTTCGGAGTCTTCAATATTCATGGGATCTAAATCACCTCTCCTTGTTATTCACGTATCTGAAATGCTTCTGTAAAGGATTAAAAAAAAAAAAAGCCTCAAGGACAAATTCTCAAGAGATGAGCAGGATAAAATACCAGCTCTCTGCAAACAAACGGGGCCGCCCGCATCTCGACGGATTTTCTGTGTTTTGCTCCCAGATTTAGCCCCCATCCAGCTTTCTCCCCCCTCTGGCACACGGGGCAGAGGGAGGAGGAGGAAGGTGATCCCTCGGCTTGTATCGCTGCTGTTTCCCAGCTGTTGCGGTGACTTCAGCCTTGCCAGGCAGGGGCAATTAATGGGGGAAGTCCTCTGCCCGCCGCAACCTGGCCACCAGGTGCTGGAGAAAAGGTCCAAGGTCCAAATCTCTGCAAGAAGCAGCGCCCAGAAGCAGGTGGGCAAATGAGATCCCATCCAGGGCTGCCCCCTTTTGTGGGGTTTACTAAGGATTGGGGAAACCCGTTTTGGGGCAAAAGGTGACAAAGCATCGTTGGGTTAAGAAGTGCACCCAGGCCAAATGTGAGCTGTTAAGCACGAACACGTGTTGGCATCACAGGAGGCTGCCTGGGATTTTTTTTTTTTTAACCCCAGATCACCCAAAATGAACCGGTCCGCCATAAAATGGGTATTAAAATCCCTGTCCGTCGTCTGCATGACGGCCCTGGAGGACACAGCTCCCGTCCCGTCCCGTGAGAGCGGAGATTTCCTAAGTGTGGGATGTGAATCATGCCCTGAAACATGACCCAGGGCAGCCCACGGGGAAACGCTGAGCACCGGGCTGGCTGCTCAGACTCGGTCTCGTTGTGTCTGCTCAGTGAATCTTTAATTAGGCTATGCAAATTCCAGCAGCTTCTAATTGGCTTAATCCCAGGGCCAGCTTGAGGTTGCTGTTGCTTCCAGCGTTTTGGGGGTGCTTGCTCCTCTGCTTGGCTGAGGACGCTCCAAACTCATCTCACTGACCGAGTTGGAAGGGGTCTTTTCCTCCCTGCTTCTTCTCAGCCCGGTTGACCCCCCCCATTTTCTCTGCTGTAACCCCAAAAGGCATGGAAAAGCCACGTCCACCTGCAAGCCATGCGGGCCTCTTGTCTGAGAACGGACAGAGTCGTGGATAAGAGTGATGCTGGATGGAAACCTTGGCTGGAAGCCCCCTCTCCTCCAGTGCAGCATCCCGATGGAGATGGACGTGGCATGGCACTTGTCCAGGGGTTGCATCGGTCTCCATACATCAGGGCAAGGAATGAGGATCCACGGACTGACCGGCCCAGGCGCCTCCATGCACACTCAGCTTCTCCGTGCCCCCTGCAGACTTGGGGGTTGTTGCTCTGGGGGTGGTAGCGGCACCGCCTTTCCACCTGAGGATCAGCACGTTTCTGCACTGTAATCCCAAAAGGATCACAAAGCCGACCCAAACCAGACTCCTTCAGCGCGAAGGCGCACGCCTGTGCCAGCTGCCAGCCCTGCCTCCACGGTTCTGGCAGGGATTTGGGGCGCAATCGCTTCTTGGGTGCAATTCCCCTGAGCTGGCTGAGATCTTTACCTCAGGACGAGGTGACTCATGCCCCGCAGTGCCCGTTCCCCTTCGTGCTGCTGGCCCAGACACGCACGTCTGCGCGGCAGCAGTGATGTCAGCCCCTCCGGGACGCGTATCGCAGGCGGCATCGCCTCCCGTCCCGCTCCTAGCGAAGGGATGCACACGCTGCTCCCTCCTTCCTGTGCCTACCTGGTATAAAGCTACTGCTGAGCACTGATTCTGCTCCTACCTCCCTACCTGGGACCTTTGAGCCGAGGTCCTTGCCAGACCCATCCTCTAAATCTGAATCTAAATCGTGCTGGAGGCTGGAGGCGGCCAGACAAATACCCGATCTCGCTCCCGTCTTCCTACAGGTCATGCAAAGCTTCCTCGTCTTCATTTTGGATCTGCTCCACCTTCGTCCTGCGTGAAAGTGCATTTTCTGCCACCCTGCTGAGAGTCGTCTCCCTTCCAGGAGCCCACGAAATCTCTGCGCAGCCCCCAGCCCACCCCTCTGCCCGTCCCTCGGAGCTTCCCTGCGCTCGGGGGCTGTCGGCGATGCTGCTCCTGGTGCTCATCTGCTGGGGGGCTGCTAATGCAGGGGGGGGCTTTTCTCCTCCCCAGCAAGTGAGCAAAATGCATTTCTTTAGGAATCGATGTCCGCTACATCCTTGAGGCCACTTTATTCGTATGCACCCTTTCAAAGCACCTTGCAGGGTATTTGCCTGAGTCGCTGTCCTGTTGTTTTTTAGAAGCAACCCAAGCTCTCCCAAACCCGTCTCCCAGCCCGCAGGCAGATCCACCCACCTGTGATTCCCACATCCCTCCTGCAGCCTTTTAAAAGACACATTGGCCACCTCCGGGGTTGGTCACAGTGATGGACCCGCTCCCCAGAACCAGCCCTTTGTCCATTTTTTGTGTCCCCAAATACTTCCTGGGTGACTTTCTGCTGTGGCCTGATCCTCCCTAAACAATCCCACTGAACCTTGGTCACCTGCAAGGAACAAACTTCCCCGGTTCTGATCGGTCGTGAAGGTTTTCCACCCGTAAAAAAGGGGCCTGCAAAATCTTTCCGCCTTTGGTACCCGCTGCTCAGCCGGACTCAGCGCAGTCGGGGTGACACCGTGGAAGCCCTCCCCGAATTTCTGCCGGGTAATTTGCAGGCTGGACGTGTGCGAACAGCCAGTCTGGGCAGAGAGGACCACAGCGGAACTGATTTTACCTGTTTTGACACAGAACGGCCGCCTGGCATTTGCTGACGCCGCGTATTGCACTTTCAGGTATGTGCATGCAGCACCTGAATTCCTGCAGAAGAAGGTGCCAGAAAAGGTGTTGGTTTTTTATTTTTATTTTTTGCAGGTTTCTGGGCTCCTTCCAGGGTTTAACTGCTTAAAAAAAAAAAAAAAGCACTAACAGCACATCCACCCCCAAGGTCGAGCAGGTCTCTGCAGCCATCAGTCCCAAGGGCACACGACATTTTATTAATGTCCTCCGAAGGCTGTGCTCGGCCCTGGGGTGCGTGAGGCTGAGATTTTCGCTGCCGAACCCAAGCACACACCAGGACCATCCTGCAGCGCTTCCACCGGCGCGTGGCCGACGTGCGCTCGGCGTCTCCGGCACGAGGGGCGCACGGGACGAGGGGTGCTCCCCATTTCTCCGCTCGCCCAGCGAGCTCGGCGCTCCGATTTTCCCATTCTTCGGCCAGGGATTTGGTAAGGCTTCGTGGCTCAGTCACGCTGCGTAAATTTTTTTTTTTTTCTTTCTGATTTTGAACCGAGCCGAAGCCTCAGCCACGTCTCGCGATGAGCATCGGCCTTCCCGATGGGCACCGGCCTTTCCACGGTGGGCACCACCCGAAAACAAGGCTCCTCCACGTCCTCCCCTTGCTCCCCGGCGGCTCCGCACCGCTGCGCAGCCTCAGGGCACGTTTCGGTGCCGAACAGCCTCGAGCACGTGCATTTCTGTAATCCCATGGCTTAAACCTTCCTTGTTTGCTTTTGCCACGTGGCCGTGCGCAGGTGGCAGGGCCACATCTCCGATCCGTCCCTGCGAGGGCTGTGCCTCCCGCGACAGCCTCCAAACGTCTATAATTAATTTTCCCCGCTGGATGGGATCTCGTAGGGTGGATATGAGGAGAAATTTACTCTCAGAAAGAGCGGTCAGGCATCGGGACGGGTTGCCCGGGGTGGTGGTGGCGTCACCGTCCCCGGGGGTGTTGAAGGAGAGGTTGGACGTGGTGCTTGGGGACAGGGTTCAGTGGGTGATGGTGGTAGGGGGACGGTTGGACCCGGTGATTTTGGAGGGCTTTTCCAACCCTCGTGGTCCTGTGATTTGTCAAAACTATTTCACCTCGCAAGGTGAAACGCCTGCCCTGCAACGGGCCGAGCTGGTGGCCCCGTGGTGGTGGAGGGCGGTGGCACCTGGAGCACCACGGGGACCCGTCCCGGACCCGTCCCGTGTCACACCGTGAGCACGAGGAGGCAACGGGGACAAAGTGATCGGCTCCGGAGGTGACACCCAACTCGGGGAGCGGACGACACGCTCGAGGTCCTGCCCCAGGAGGGACGAAATTCGTCTTCTTCTCTGCTCAGCGCTCATCAGACCGCATCGCGGCACCGTGTCCAGTTTGGGGTCACCTCCCACCCTCTTTTTGGGGTCAGGGAGAAAATGGAGCCGGGCTCCTGGTGGTGGTTGAACTCGGAGAGGGTCTCGGTGGGTCTGCGGGGCAGCCCCGTCCGTGGGGGGCTTCCAGACCCCGCTGCGGGGTGAGGGAGGGAAGGGGAATTGGTGCTTGGGTGCCTCGGCCCGAAAGGGAAGGAGGCTGCTGCCATCTAGAGCAGGGACTCCTCCGCGTGCGGCCGCGCCAAGCCGGAAACATCGCCTTAAATTTACGGAAATTTAAGGAAAAAGCATCACGAGCTGGAGCGGAGCACGCGACAGGCTCCAGGGCGCCGGGCTGAGCACCCGGCCCTGCCGCCCCGGAGCGGCGGCCGGCGAGCCGCAGTCAGAAATCGAGCTGAAGAAGCTGGAAAAAAAAAATTATTTTTTTTAAACCATTGTTTTCGGTTTTTTTTTGTGTCCCCCCCACGTGGCCCCATGCCTCTGTGTCACCCCTTGTCCCCATGTCCCCCATGTCCCTCTAGGCCCCTGCTCCTCTCACGCCCCCCCCCTTGCCCTCACCCCCCCCATGCCCTCACATCCCCAGGCCCCTATGTCCCCTGTACCCCTTCGTGTCCCCATGTCGCCCATGTCCCCACCCCCCCCATGTCCTCTGTGCCCCTCCATGCCCCCACGTCCCCCACGTCCCCATACCCCCATGCCCCCCCGTAACCCCCATGCCCCCCTCGTGTCCCATTGCCCCCCATCTCCCCCATGTGCCCCCCCATGACCCCACGCCCCCAAATCCCATACAACCCCCATGCCCCCCTTGTGTCCTAAAAATCCCCCATTCCCCATGTCCCCCCCGTGTCCCCATGCACCCCACACCCCCCGTAACCCCCATGCCCCCCCCCATCCCCCCATGTCCCCCCCAAATCCTCCGGGCCGCCGGGGGGAGCACTGCAGGTGGGCGTGGCTTAGCCACGGCGGTGGGCGTGGCTTAGCGGTGGGCGTGGCCCGGCGGCGGCGGGGGCGGGACTTGGAGACGGGGGTGAATTAACGGCGGCGATGGACGGGGCTGGGTGGTGGGCGTGGCTTGCGGGTGGTGGGCGTGGCTTGCGGGTGGTGGGCGTGGCTTGCGGGTGGTGGGCGTGGCTTACGGGTGGTGGGCGTGGCTTGCGGGTGGTGGGCGGGGCTTGAGGGTTATGGGCGTGGCTTGGTGGTGGAGCAGACTGGGTTTAAGGGCGGTGGTGGGCGGGGCTTGCGGGAGGTGGGCGGGGCCTACTGGCGGTGGGCGGGGCTTCCTGGCGGTGGGCGGGGCTTGCGGCGGCGCAGCGCTCCGATGGCGGTGAGCCGGGCGCTCGCCCTGCGCCTGGCCTACGCGGCCACGGGCTGCGTGCTGGGGCTCTCGGCCTTCTTCACCTGGAGCCTGGCCCCCGCCTTCCGCCAG
Source organism: Anser brachyrhynchus (assembly GCF_964034855.1). Classification (NCBI taxonomy): domain Eukaryota; kingdom Metazoa; phylum Chordata; class Aves; order Anseriformes; family Anatidae; genus Anser; species Anser brachyrhynchus. The sequence continues at coordinate 1,327,919 of NC_137722.1, read as the reverse complement.
CCCGCCACCGCCGCCGCGGGGGGGCTCTCCGGTACGCCGGCACCGGGGCTGGGGCTGGGGCTGGGGCTGGGGCTGGGGCTGGGGCTGGGGTTGGGGGCAGATCGCGGCGGGCAGGAGCCGTTCGTGTCCGTGGTGCTGAGGCCCGTGGTGCTGGGCCCGTGGTGCTGGGCCCGTGGTGCTGGGCCCGGGGTGCTGGGGCCGTGGTGCTGGGGCCGTGGTGCTGGAGCCCGTGGTGCTGGGCCCGTGGTGCTGAGGCCGTGGTGCTGAGGCGGTGGTGCTGGGGCCGTGGTGCTGGGGCCCGTGGTGCTGGGCCCGGGGTGCTGTGGCCGTGGTGCTGGGCCCGTGGTGCTGGGGCCGTGGTGCTGGGGCCGTGGTGCTGAGGCCGTGGTGCTGAGGCCGTGGTGGTGGGGCCCGTGGTGCTGGGCCCGTGGTGCTGGGCCCGTGGTGCTGAGGCCATGGTGCTGGGCCCGGGGTGCTGAGGCCCGTGGTGCTGGGGCCGTGGTGCTGGGCCCGGGGTGCTGAGGCCCTTGGTGCTGGGGCCCGTGGTGCTGGGGCCGTGGTGCTGAGGCCGTGGTGCTGGGCCCGTGGTGCTGGGCCCGTGGTGCTGAGGCCCGTGGTGCTGGGCCCGTGGTGCTGAGGCCGTGGTGCTGAGGCCGTGGTGCTGGGCCCGTGGTGCTGAGGCCGTGGTGCTGAGGCCGTGGTGGTGGGGCCCGTGGTGCTGGGGCCCGGGGTGCTGAGGCCGTGGTACTGGGCCCGTGGTGCTGGGTCCAGGGTGCTGGGGCCCGTGGTGCTGGGGCCGTGGTGCTGGGGCCCGTGGTGCTGGGGCCCGTGGTGCTGGGCCCGGGGTGCTGGGCCCGGGGTGCTGGGCCCGGGGTGCTGGGCCCGGGGTGCTGGGGCCCGGGGCTGTGACAGGGGAGATCCAGGGGAAGTTCTGCACCCAGAGGTGCTCGGCGCTGGGACGGGCTCCCCAGGGACCTGGTCGCAGCCCCGGAGTTGGGGGATCCTTGTCCCAGCGCTCTCGGAAACGTGGTTTGGGTTCGGGGTCTGCAGCCAGGAGCTGGACTCGGGGATCCTCGGGGGGCCCTTCCGTGGTGGGAAGCTCCTTGTGACAGCCACCGGGGGGCTTCGGGGCTCGGGTGGGGGCTTGGAGGCTTCTCCCGGCCTCCCCCAAGGGCATTTGGGGCTGCTCGGGACTGGGGACCGGTGTCTGGCTGCGTTTGCAGCTGGGGAAGCCAAGCGGCGTTTTGTGGGCCACGCTGGCAGCACCTGTGAGCAGGGAGCCCCTGGTGCCGTCCGACCTTCTAACCGAAAAGAGGGTTTTATTTTAAACTTCAGAACTTCAAGTTTCGTTGGCTTTCCTAGTGAAATTTTGGCCTGGAAAGCAGCATTTACGCGTGCTCTGTGTTTTCAGGAAAGGAAACCCAAATCGCCAGCTTCCTGAGGTTTGTACCCACTGAAAGCATCTGGGCCGGGTGCTCCGAAACAGGCGTTTGAGCTGCTTTCCAGACTGGCCACAGGCTGTAAAAACGCGTCTTCACGCCCGCTGAAATCAGTGAGATTCAGATGCGTAAATATCGTGCTTAAATTATATATTTTCAGTTAGTGGTTGGGTTGGAGCAGATCGCAGTCATCCCTCCATTTACCAGCTCAGCAGCTCAGGGGTTTTGTGTGGCTGAATGCGAGCAACCACCTGGAGGAAGAGCAGAAAGGGAAGTTAAACCTGGTAAAGAATCTGGATTTCTTCTCGCACACGAGTGATGCCAACGCTGCTGTGAACGCCTCGGTGTTTGCCCCGCTGTCAGCTCAGCTGTGATGCCCAGGGCTGCGCTAGGTTTGCCGTTCAGCTGATTCCCTCCGCTCCCTCGCCCTCTTCTTGCTGTTCCTCCAAAAATCTTTAATTCTAGCTGGAGCTGGAATGAAGCAGGGCGGCCCCGCCACGCTCATCTTGCTTTACGAGGTGGTGGGATGGAAGCTGGGGCGTCGTAGTACCCCAGAAACGCACGAGGAAATAACAAGTGCTATTTTACGCTGCCAGTGCCTGTTATTTTGTGTTCGCAGAGGAATTTCTGGAGCCTGCGTTCCAGAAGGAAGCTGGTGAGAAAGCAGAGGGAGAAACCATCCTGCACTGACAGTGCTGAAGTTATTTAGCTTATTGCCTGCTGGGAGGAGGAGGAGGTTTGTGTGCTGGCTAGTCACCAGTAATTCGAGCTAGTTAAGGGAACAGGGGATCAAGGTAAGCGAGATTAAAAGAATGGTCATTTGCGAGGCTGCACTCCGTGAATTTGTAGGCTCGCAAACATCTGTGGAATGTCCACAGGCAGAGTCCCAGCAGGATCAACAAAGCCTCAGAAACGCATTAAGAAATAATCAGAAAGGCTTTCAGCGTCTTTCGGTGTTATGACAAAGCTGATTTAAGAGGTTCCTGCCATCCTACACTCTTGGCTGCTTTTCCCTGCCCTTCTGCTTCGCTCTCAGTGTTTCAATAGGCGAAATGGGCTCCAGGCTTCTGAGATGAGATTTTTCCTTTATTCTCCCGAGCTGATCATATATAGCGTGCTGTCCTGCAAACAGCTCAGGGGCTGGGATCGAGTAGGGATAGAACCACTCGTGTACGGGAAGGACCTTTGAAACTTGTTCTGCTGCCAGACAAGCGCTCAAGTCAAGTTGTGCCAGCCTTCGCGGGCAGACATTTCACGTAGCTCATGGGTAGGGCTAAGCGGGTGCTCAGTCACTTGTGGAGGGTTTTTTTTCTCTAAAAAAAGAATCGCTGCTTTTTTTTTTTGCCGTGCACTGAAGCTAAGGCTGCTTGCTGAATTAAGTTTGTTCTACGAAAAAAATCACTGTGTGTAGGAGGTTGGCCTTGTGTTTAGACGCCACGGGTCATTCAGTTTCAGGTATTTCACTCTGTTTGTTTTTGGCATACTGCATTAAACCACCTTTTTTTTTTGTTGTCGCACGCTAACTAGCTCTTATTTCCACTGGCAGAGAATGGCAGGAAAGGAAGTGGGCGAGCGGCTGAAACTTTCCGCTGTGCAGACACTGCAACGTTCATTCTCAGGCACTGCTGTGTGCCCTTTAGTCTCCAAAAAACCCTGTTGCAACTTTCTTTTAACACAGGCAGAAGGACGGCTTCTCCCCTAATCCCCCCGGCACGGCTCAAATGCGGTGCGTGGGTGCTGCCGGTGTCACGGGGAAAGCAAAAAATCCTGCTGGAGGTGTCCTTGTGCGCTCTCTGGGGTTGCTGTCTTCGCCACAGGCTTTTGTTTTTTTGGGTCAATACGTGCCTTTTTTTGTTCAGGAGCTTCCAAAAGCGATCCGAGCACCTGCGTGAGCTGCGGGTCCGGCTGTTGTGGCTGGGAGCGCTGACACTTTATGGGGGGGAATTGTTTAGGCTGGCGTAGTTGGCAGTTTTGCAAAAGCTGCTAATTAACTCTGATTAAGCCAAGGCTTCTCCTGCCAGCCTTCTCTGCGAGTGTGCTCGTACGTGCTTATCTAGTTTTAGCTATCTTTCTGGTTTTCCCATCACCTCTGGTGTGTTTGTCGTTGCTCCTCTCTTGCCCGCGTTGGATTGCAGCCTGCTGAAACTTTTGCTGATGTGCATTTGGTTTTATCAGGGGCGTGTTTTTTAGGATGTTTATCTGTGTGCTTCCTCTCTCCTATGCTGTTTTTGTCTCTGTTTTAATCTCTGTAAGAAGCCTTGCTGATACCTCTATCATTAGGAACCCGTGTCTTTGTAATCAGTTTATTTATCTTTTCCTTATCTTCCAGAGAACCTTTCCTACTGTGTTTTCCTTTGAAATCCATCTCCCACTACTGGTTTTGTTAACTTTCACCTGCTTGGATGCATTCATTCGAATCTGAGCTGATCTTCAAATTCATTTAACCCGAGTTGCAGAACGCAAGCTCTGCGGAGGGGCAGGCGGTCGGATTCTGCTGAGTCTGTAACCAGAGCCTTCAATTACCTCTAGTTATGAAACTGGAAGCGTGCAATTTCAGATGCTGAGCAACCCCCTTTCCAGTCTTTCCGGTTGGCTTTCGTGATAATAACCCCCCCCCCCCCAATCCCCTCCTGCCACGGTGCCAGGTAAAATCAACTCGCTGATCCTCCGAACCTCAGCTCTGCCTCCAGGCGTGCATGCTTGGGAATTTTCGCATCCTCTTCAATCAGATGCAGACCTCGCCTGTCAGCCCCTTGTTCTACACCCAGCCGAGGGTTTCCGATAACCCCAGGGACAGCAACTCAACAGACCGATCGCAGGACCCAGAAAGTCATCCCTGAGTTAGTGCTGGCTGTCTCGGTGGTTTGCCATTTCATTTCGAGCTAGTCACGGTGGCTTTTGTAATTTAGTGCTTGTTTGTGTGTTTGACCTTCCCCCCCCCCTCACCGCCTTAAATTAATTTTTTTTTTTGAAGTAAGCCATGAATCTCTAAGAAACTCTGATGTTTTCGTTCAGCCAGAGGCAATTTAAAAGAGAAGAAAGCAATTAAATGTTTTCAGGATGTATCCAGCCCTTTCCTGAGTGGCTTTTAATGTTCTTGTGTATGTATCTTCTCTCTTTAAATTGAATAGAAAAAGAGGGTTTTTTTCCACTCCAAAGAGACTTTATTGGCTGTTTCCAAGCTGCTCAGATATTTCTGGCAAAACAGAGAGCTTGTGCTTTGAGAACATAATGTGGACCAGATATTAAAGCAGCTGCAAAGAAGATGAAACACAAAACGTACTTTCCAGACACTTGAAACTTTAAAAATATCTGATAAGTGAAAGTAGTAGAAGCTAGCTTAGGCTGTTCACAGTACCCATTGCGTACAAAAGCTACGATTCTCTGAAGGCACTGATAGCTGATCTAACGTGCATATCGCAGGGAAATTCGGGCAGATTGGCTTGGTCCCTCTCCAGGGCTGGAATAGCACGTAAAAAAAGCATTTCAGGAATAAAGCATTTTCGAGTGCTTGGATTTGCATACAAAATACTAAGAAAAACGTTAAGTTTTGCCTCGTGCCTGCTTTATTCCTTCGTCTTAAGCAATGGCGAAAAGCGGGGAAAAGCACACTGAAAGAAAACACAAAGGCACAAGGCTTGTGCTTCATTATGACCTTACTAAATTGCGAGGGGAGAACCGAATCCTTCCTAAGTGGAAAATGTGATGCTGGTTTCGTCTTCAGCGTGAATGGCAGAGGCACAAAGCATCTGAAATCTGTACATCTTCCATTTCCTGCTTCTCAGAACGGCTGCTCGGGCCAGCCCGGTGCCGAGCAAGCAGCTGAAATTTTATTTCAAAATCCCCTTTTTTTTAATTCTTGCGCCCGTGCAGCCCAATCTGCTTTCCTCCGAACCGAAACGTCCCGGAATAAATAGCAAAGCACTCGATTGCACGTGCCCAGAGGGAGATTTTACCGAGGGCTTTTCACTAGAATACTCCAAAGACTCCCTTCCTTCGAGAGCTGTTTTCCTTAAATATTTCACTGTTGATCCTTAGCTATTTTGGCAGAATTGCTGCTTAGAGAAAACCCGTTTTTAACCTCTTCCAAAAACAGCTGACGCTGAGCTGGCTTGGCTTGGACTCGCGGAAGAGAGCGTTTTACCCTTTCTGGGAATCAACCAGCGAAGGCAAAGTTTCTGCAACTTAAAAATGGGAAAAATGAGCTTAAACTGGTGCTGCTAGAGTAGCAGAGCGTGTAAAAGGAGGTTGTGCAGGTGGACAATGACGGGAGGCTTTGAAAAAATTCTTCTTGCTGCTCACCGTAGACTTCATCTCTTCCAGCACCATGCAAGTGGTTTTTAATGCTTTTCATTTTTATGTTTTTATTCTCGTTTTGCTCGCCGTCAGCTTTCTCCCATCGTCGGCGCGCGCCTGGGGCTTCAGGCAGCTGGCAGGAGAGCGCCGCTCGCAGAATAGCTCCTGTGTGTGCGCGCCTGCTTGGCTTCTTGGCCTCGCTCGCACATTTGTTGGCTTTTTTTTTTTTTTTCCTCGAATCTGTACCACCCCTTAGTGTCGGACACCGCGTCCCAGCACGGCGTGCAGACGTGGCCTGACACGCGTGGCCTCTGGCCGCTCTGAGCTCCGGGAAGGCAGCTGCGCTGCTTTTTCCCCTGCCAAACAATGCGACTTGTTTTTTTTTTTGCAGGGACCAAAATTGCTGTCCGTGACGAGCAGGGCTCTGAGGAGGCCTCTGTTTGCTCGCAGGTTTTTGGGTTTATGCTGGGAGAAAGCAAAAGTTTGGTTCCACTTCAGCTGAAGCACGCCAGCCTGTCGGTTGGCTTACCAAAATATTTGGATTTTCGTGTTTTTCTGCACCTGCCTACAGGCTGAGCTCGATCCGGCTTTGGGACTTGCCTTTTAGGATTTATTTAAACGTGTTCCCACTATGCTGTAGGTTTTTATATTTCAGAAATGAATTAAACAGCAGCTATCAGGTGTATTAACAAGGCTTAAAAGAAAAAACAACTGCCCCTGTCGCTGTTGTTTCAGATGTTCTCGTGGTTGTTTGATGGGCCAGCTTCCTTTTCCTGGAGCTTTGTGTACTTTGGGTAATTAGTTTTTTTTGGTTTAAAGGTAACAACTTTCCCGCTGCTCTTTGTGTCGGAAATCCCTCGATTGTGTTTTGTTTAGTGCCTCTCGTTGTAGGGCCGTTCCAGCTTGGAGTAAATCCACCCAGCCAAAACGCTTCCCTGAAAAGGGGGCAGAGTTTTTGATGTTATTTCCAGCAGGTGATGTCACTGCAGCTCCAGGGCTGCGTCTGCAGCTTCTGGGTCTGCTTCTCAGCGAATGCAAAATGCAATCCGAAAATACAGGTGTGGATGTGGAGAGGATTGGGGGGAGCTTGAGGTGAGAAAGAAGGTCTGAATGCAGAAGGTCCTGCAGTTAATCGTTGCAGACTTTAAATGGCGTGACTTTTATTCCTATTCCAGTAAAAAACCTTATTAAAATGTGTTTTTTTTTTTTGAAGCTGCACAGCTGAATGAGTTAGCTGTTGTTCCGCTGCCTACATCCAGCTGAGGGGTTTGTGTTAAACCTGCAGGCCCCTGCTCTCGGGGAGGGGGTTTCAGGACGTGAGTCCTGCTCTCATTTCTCCTGCCTGTGTCTGAGCACGTGCATGTTTCCTCCGCCGCTGTGGATGCTTCTTGAGGCGGCTCTGCCGGCTGATTTAACTTGTTGGAGCGCTTTTCTGCCCTTTTAGGAAAAAAAACCACCACCAAACCCTGCTGCTCTGCAAGCTCCATAGCCTCGCTGAAGGACTTGGGGCTGTTTTAGGGGTGCAGGGGAGAGGCAGGCGTCGCGCAGCCGGAGCTGGCGAGGACTCCGCTCCCCCCCATTTCATGGGGTAACGAACATTTTGCTGACGTTTTGTGGGTAAAAGGGTTCCCTGTGCCTGTCGGCCCTGTGGCCCGGCTCTGCACGTGGAGGAGCTGTGTTTTTTGCCTCGTCACAGTTACGGGCTCACTGCTGAGGTTTGCCCCGCGGCTTCCTTCTGAGCGCTGTGTCAGGCTTTAGGGCTGGGGAAGAGGCAGGGGCAGGCTTGGCGGGGGGATCTGGTGATGCTCATGTGCTCCTTCTGTTCTTGCCACGAGAGCTTTTGGGGCGTTAGAGGCTTTTTTGGCGTGCAAACACGAGCAGCTTGACTCAGCACTTCAGATAAATTGTGCCAAGTCATCTGAAAGCGCCGGTGGGGAAGCGGCTTGTTTTTGCTAATCATAAAGCCAGAGTTCCCCCTTTTTTTTTTTTTTTTAAATGTGGGTTGAACTCGCTAGAGCACGAGCTTAAAGGTAATATGAAGTCAAGGAAGTGGTTGATCAGCAAGCTGAGCGCTGGGCTTTTCCACCGAATCCCGTGGCAGGCTTTCCGAAAGGCATTGCCAGCGCAATTACGGTCGTCTGCAGAGCTCCAAAACGCCTCCTGCCAGCTCGGTCGTGGCAAAGCAGCATCCGTGCTGCCTCGGGGAGAGCCACAGCAGCAAAATCCCGAGTGCCCCTAGTGAAAAGTTGTCTTTTCTGCTCCGTCATCCGCCTTTTTTTCTTCTTCTGGGCCACCGTGGAGGGTGTTCTTACCCACTTGGCACCACCCTGAGGCACTGAAGAGGCAAAAAAACATCACCAGGGTTCTCCTGCCCAGCCTGGAGCCGATCTTTGTGAATGTTCGGCATCGTCTACCGTGCACCTACGACATACCCCTTGTCCGTGTGGCCCCGAGACCAGCCCACCCGTAAGCCAGGGGTGTTCAGCAGCAAGCCCCGTGCCGTGGCTCTGCCCCTCTATCAGCTTTGGCACCGTTGTTTTTCTCCGTGCCGTAAAGCACTCTTTTAAGCCTCAGGAAGCTTGGTGCATAATGGCCGTATCCAGTAACAAATGAGCTCCGGCAAGACTTGTGGCTGTGCTTAATATGAAAATGTTTATCTTGTAGTGGGCAAGGTTGGGTTTCGCTTCCTTTGATGCCGAGCGGTAGCTGCAGAGGGAGATCTGTGTTATTACAGGGTACCGTGTAAAGCAGCCTGGTAGTTTAGCAGTGCTATTGTCCTTTTTTTTTTTTTTCCCCCTTTTTTCCTTCCTCCCTGCTGCTGCCCTTAAAATAAGACGTCTACAGGAGGTGGCAGCAAAAAGGAGGAACAGCAGCCAGCTCGCTGCACCGCTGGAGGCTCGGGTGTCAGCGGTGCCACCACCCAGGTCTTTGCCAAAAGGAGGCAATGTTCGGAGGTGCAAAGGGGCCCAGCCTGCAGGCTGGGTGGGATTTAAGGAGCTGCAGCCCTGCTCCTCAGCGCTGAGACTTCAACGGGGACGACGCTGGGGTTGCGCGGTGAGGAGCACCAGGCAGGCTTTAAGCATTTGGACCGACTTTTCGTACACCAAGTGCCTGGTCTCATTTTTTTTCTTTCATATTTGGTGAAAAGGTGGCAATTTTTTTAAAGCACGAGATCAGGGAAGTATGTGTCTTTTCTCTTTACATCAGAAAGTGCTCGGTACTTGGGGGCTTTCGTGCCTTTTGCTCTCTCATTTCCTCCCTTCTGACAAGGGGGTTGAAATGTGGTTCAGGAATGGTCACCTAAGCCCTTGGAAGTGCCTTTTGCTGCTTCTATTGAAGCTGTGCCGATCTTAAAACACAAAACAAAGACCCGTACGTGCTCAGATACTTGTCTGGTTGTGTAACCCAGGCGTTTTGGGCCAGCCCCAGGAGCGCGGAGCCAGATTTAGTCCACCTTAAGCACTTCGCGAGCGTGCTTTGCCCTAAGTGGGAATTGTATGTAAATATCAGCTGGGAGCTGAACTTCTGCACCCCTTTGCTTTCAGAAACGCCGACAGAAATGTCACAGCCCTTTGAAAATCCGGCCAGCTTGGCAGCAGTGGTGTGGGTTTTGTTCCCCGGTGCTCCTTTGCTTGTGAGTTAAAGGCTTGGGCCACGCGTTTAAAACTCTCAAGGTGCTGCCAGAATATTTCCAAATAAATTGGAAAAAAAAAAAATAGAAATAGCTGTACAGTTCTCTGAAAGCACAGATAACAGCAAAGGGAACAGGAAGGCTTCGCGATAATTGGGTAAAACCTGAATTAATCTTGCTTGGGAGAGCTTTGGATCGTGTTCCTTGTACACTTGTGCAGTTGTCCATTGGCACAGCAGCACGTTGTCCTGTCCCCACCTCGTGGCAACCCTTCTCCTTTAGCATAAGGAGTAAATGTGCTCTGCAAATAAATGCAGACCGCGTAGCAAATGGTGCTCGTTGGCGTCGGCTAGCGGAGAAAGCTGCTGGCTTTGGTGTTACTGGTGGCGAGGCAGCAAAAAGCCACGCTGGGCTATTTTCACCTCTGCCACAAGGGTTTTCCTTCAAGGTATCCGGACTGTAATACAGATCCGAGTGGCTGCTAATTCTGGGTCACTTGAAGTGCTTGGAGGGGATTTGTCTGCCTGCACGCCCCGTGAGGTTAAGTGGAGATGTGCTGGAGCTAAAAGACGCGGTGTGAAATGCTGGGTGCGGAGCAGCTCCCGTGTTATCTTCCTTGGGTGTCTGAAATGAGTGGTCGTGGGGTGCTCTTCGTCGTCCCTACGTGTAAAAGGGGCTCCTTGGCTTTTGTAACGAGGTGAGCTAGTTCTCGGGAGGTGGCCGGCTGCGGCTGCTGTCCCGGAGGCTGCATGGAGACGTAAATAAATCAGAATTGTAGGGCTTGGAAGGGCCCCCGAGATATCACTGTGTATGCAGGGGTCCTTTCAAATGGGTCTGTTCAGAACAGGAAAATGAAAATATTGTTTAGGGGAATCCATTCAATGAACGAAGCCCTTTCTGCGCCAGCCTGGGATCCGGACCTGTACCCTAAAGCCTGTGCCCAAGCAGGGGGCGTGGGGTGCTCGCGGCGGGCGATGCTCGCACAGGCAGCCGACTTGCCCCCCTTTTATGAGGGCCCTGGCAACGAAGCGTTAACTTTGTGTGATTTTTTGGGGGGGGGTTATTGGGATGTGTATTTATTCGACACCTTTCTGTGTCGCAGTGTGATGCACGGTACTGATTCCCCTTGCTGTCTGATCGAGCAGGTGTTCTGGCGCTCTGGGCCCTAATCACGCATGTGATGTATGTGCAGGATTACTGGAGGACCTGGTTAAAAGGGCTGAGGTTCTTCCTCTTCATCGGGATCCTCTTCTCGGCCCTCTCAGTGGTGGGGTTCTGCACCTTCCTCGTTCTGGCCATCACCAAGCACCAGTGTAAGTACTTGGCAGCAGTACCGGGAGCGATGGCTGGCGCTGCTGGGGTTACTGGGGCTGGGTTGGAAGGAACAGACTGGGAGGGCTCCTAGCACCTCTCGAGAGGTGCCATGAGACTTTTGGGGAGGGTGCCAGAACGCGTTTCAGTTCTCTGCTGTCACGACCTGATGACACGAGAGCGATCCTATGGCCGACGGGTACCACTCCCTGGGGCAGTGCCCGTCTGCTGATGTCTGAGAGCTGCCCTGGTAGACCTAGCCGTGCTGCAGGCAGTCCCCGTTTTCCAGCTCTGTCTTCAGTAGAAACTGGAATTTACTCCTCTGACAGCTGAGGGGAGTGCTCTTAAACATCGTGCTTCGGCGCTCATAAAGCAGGTGGGCGAGGACTTTGAAATCTAAACACAAGCCAGCAGGGCGAAATGCCTTCTAAGCTTAGTCAGCACGTAAAGCTGTGTCCCTGGGAGCTGTGTAAGTGTCATATGAGGGCTCGTGTCATTCCTCCCAGTGTTTGCTTGGCAGTAGATCAAAGGGAGAAGGATCGTGTTTTGTTTTTCTTTTTTTTTTTGGGGCAGGGGGGGCTGTGTTTTTGTTTGGGACTGAGGTGGGTTCCTTCTGGCCAGGCTGTATAAGGAATAAAATGATCTTTAAATGCACCTGTATCCTTTTTCTCTCCTAGCCCTGACTGATCCCAGAAGCTACTACCTGTCGTGCGTCTGGAGCTTCATCTCCTTGAAATGGGCCTTCCTGCTCAGTTTGTACGCCTACCGGTACAGGAACGAGTTCGCAGACATCAGTATCCTCAGTGACTTCTAACACTTGGACTTCAATCCCGTCTGAAGGTGCTGGAGGTCTGATTTGCCCCCCCCGACGGCATGGTACGTGCGAGAGATGTACAAGAGGCGGAGAAGGAACTCACCCAGTGCTGCTTGGTTTGTCTGTCTGCAGTAGGGGTTCTTCCTAATTGCTTTTACTCAACCATTTAAAGTTTGGCTAACGATGTCAATCCAGTCTTTCTGTAACTTTCCCGGGAGTCCCTGTGTCTGGTAGCGGGTCGAAAGACTCCATCTGCTTACACACAGCAGGCCCAGACCCACTCTTTGCGTTGCCCTCAAGTCCTTGGGCTTGCACTTGGGGAGAAAGCCCTGGGCAGCACCCTGACACCTCGTGCTTGCGAGGGAATTGCCAGGTGGGTGCCCCAGATGTGCGTAGAAACCCTGCTGGGTGGAAGTCGTGTCCTTTTTGCACTGCTCTGCACCTCAAAGGGAGAGCCTTCCTTCGTAGCGAGTCCCTGGGTACCTTCCAGCCAGTAGCACGCATCTTCCAGTACTCTCCTTTTACAACTAGTAGTAGGAGTAATACACAAAGTCCGGAGGATGTGTAGAGCCCCAGGGGATGGGGCTGCAGCAGAGAAGTGCCAGTCATCCCCTGCCTCTGTCAGAGCTGGAGAGTGCTGATTCTGGCTGCTAACCTAGAAGGAATTTAATATTTAATGCTAAATTTTCTAGGAAGCAGAATAAGGTGTTTGGGTGGCAGGTGTGCTGGGTAAGGGCTTGCTTACCTGAACCTCAGGAGAAACCTGAATATGATTCTTCTAAAAAAGTATTTCCGTAGGTAGCAGTGTTTCCTTTTCTTTGCTCGGCTTCCCTGTATCGGAGAGCAGGATGAGAGAGGGAAAGGAGATGCGGTCCTCAAAAATAAAAAGGTATCCAGCAAGCCTCCAAAAGGAGTGCCCGATGTAGGCACCATCCGTGCTGCCGCTGGTCCCTGCTTTGCTTTGGAAGGCGAGAGGTTCGAGCACGTAATAATTAAATTAAGCTGATGGGGTTATTTTGGAAGCAGCTGACATCACCTGGATAGCATTCCCCAGTTTTTTGGGTGGGAAGATCCTCAGCTTACCCAGCTCGAGGGACAGCAGGTCAATGCGCGAGGCGAGGTGTTGCCAGCCTTGCCGGGGGACCTGCTGGAGGCTGCTAAACCCCGACAAAAGGCTGCGTACGTGAAATGCGCTTACGAGGTTAATACTCAGGCTTTTAAATCCTAAAATCTCCCGTACTGCTGACGTCGGGCTGCCAGCGTGCCCGGCAGGAGATGGAGCAGCCGAGCTCGCTTCCCTGCCACGGAACCGATGCGGGGTTTGCGAGAGGTTTTAGGGTAGGGAGTTTCAAGGAGCCATCTCTCATCTTAAATTTCCCCAGCACGACTGCCCACGTGTTCGCTGTCCGGGTGCAAGCCCCAGCTCTGACAACTGTGTCGTGGTGTCCTCGGGAGGCAGAAATCCTTACGGGCAGGAAGCCTCGCAGCAAAGCGTTGTCCCTCCGTGTCCCCACGCTGCAGCGCCCTCCTGCCTGCGCGCGCTGGCATCCCTCAGCAGCACATCGGGGCTCCCTTCCCGGGCACGCGTCCAAAAGTCCCCTCGGCTGACCCCGGAGGTTTTTTAAACTTTATTTTTGTGACACTAAATTTGCCTACGAAACAGCTCACTGAATCTAACCCCCCACCCCGTTTTCTCCCTGACATGTTTTAGCTCTGGAATTTATACTTCCATCTCAGCTTTTTAAAAGATCGTGTATGTAAATATATAATATATTTTTACATCGTTTACGCTTCGTTTGCACGCTTGGTGTAAGACTTGGTCCTGCAGCGGGATGGTGTGATTCACAGCGGGGTTCGTTTGCGTGTATCCCAGTGTCTCCTTGTACTAAGCTACGCTGTGTAACTCGTGTGCGACACCACGGTAAGAGCAGAAATACAGTCGTCTTTCTCACCAAACCAGTGTCTGTAGCATTTCTTCTATAAAGTTGTTAAATTCCGGCTCTTTCCCTCTCTCGGTGGTAGCCTGCAGCAGCGTCGCTCCGTGGGAAGGACAGGAATTGTACAAAACACTTAGCTTTTTGGGGTGATGCAGAACCACAGCAATTTTAACTCTTACTGCATCCTGCCCATCTTTACCAGCGCCCTCAACATCTAGATCCACACGTAGCAATACCTGATATGTTTTTTTTTGTTTTGTTTGTTTGTTTGTTTCTTTCCTCCCAAAACTTAATGCCCTGTCTTTCCCGTTCCCAAACGGCACCTTTTAGGTGTGGTTTTATTTTGGAGCGGTGAATTTTCTCTCCGAGGGCTTTTCTCTCCGAGGGATCCCACGAAGGATGCGCTGGGGTGGTTTGTTGTCTTACAAATAGTAAAAATAGCAGATTGTGAACCCCTGCAACCCCAGGTGAGATTCCCAAACCTGTGCTCAGGGGCGCAATCCCACCTATTTAATGCCCATCGTCTGCTTTCTGTCGCCCGGCTGGGGGGAGGCTGTGATAATGAGAACATTTGGAATAAATTTGGGAAGCGCTGGGACATCATCTCCCCTTTGAAGCTTTTTCTCCCTGAGTGAAGGAGTCCAAGCGCTGAAGCCCTGCGGCTGGGTGCGCCGGGGGAGCTCCAGCCACAACTGAAACGAGTTTGCTGGGCTCAGCCCCATCCCTGGCTGCCTTCCCCTAAGGGACCCCAAGCAGCTTTGCTGGGGGCTTCTGGGGTGAGAGGTGAGGGGTCTGCTCAGGGGGCAGGAGGGGTTATTTCCCTCTGCCACGCCAGCAGGAGCAGCCTGGAGGGGGGTCCTGGCTGAACTAGGAGCAGGAGGGCAGCACCCATGGGTGCAGGGTGGGCAGCGGCCGGCGGAGGGCAGCAGCGGCTTGGCCATGGGGAGCAGCGGTGGCTCAGCACGGAGGGGGCGGGCTGGGACCCCCCCGGCTGCAGCAGGGTCCTGCAGCACCAGGGCAGCCCGGCTGAGGTCCCCTTGGAGCTTGCAGCCAGGTTGGACCCCTTTGGGCAGGGACCAAGCCCCTTGCAAGCTGAGGTCTGCAGAAGTCCCCCTTTTTTCACCTATGTCCCCACCCCAGGAGGGTCTGGGGGGGCAATGAGATGCACCGGGGGGGGGATTTTGGGGCTTGCTCGTGCCTCGCTGGGGTCTCACGAGCGGCTCTGGGAGCTGCTCCTGCGCTGGGAGGTCGCTCCTGGCACCGCTCCCGGCTCCTTCGTGCCGAAATCCCAGCTGGTTTCGTTCTGCTGTGGAGCCACCGAGTCTCTGCCGTGGATGGGGATGTGCCGGGGGCTCAGAGCACAGCCGGGGACAGCACCGGAGCCCTCCCCGGGGCCCTGTCCCCTGTGTCCGGCCATGGGGCTGAGTGGGTGGCCGGGTGTCGCAGCGAGAGGGATGCTCGGGGACATTGGTACCCACCCGGCGTGGTGTCCTGCCATCCCCCTGTCCGTGGGTTCCCGGCCACGAAGCTGCTCCCAGGCTGCTTGCGAGAGCCAGGGCAGGTAGGACAAGGAGGTGATGGCTCTTCGCTTGGTTTCTGGGGGGTCGGTGTCCCCTGGGTGGCTCCCCTGTGCCGCGGGTTGGGATTTGCAGCTCAGTGCATCCAGGTGCCCTCCGAAACAAGGGTCGGGCTGCACCGGTCAGGATGGGAAAAAGCTTCTCCTCCCCTGCAGCAAGGTTTCCAGCCCCTGCTCTGAACCAGGCAGGGCAGCACCTGAGCCCAAATTCCAGGCTCAGCCCTTGGGAGCTGGGATGCGAGGGGAGCAAGGACTCGTGTGGCTCTAAAGGGCCACAACAACCCCTCCAGCCCCCCACCTTGCACGAGAGCCCTTTCCTACCTGCAGGCTCCCCAAAATCCTGGGGACCTCAGCTCCTTTCTCAGGGTAGACCAGGCTTTACCGCCCAACAGGACGTTTTCATGAAATTCCCCGTTTTTTCACCTAACTGGAGGTGCAGCAGCGTTCGTACCACGTGGCGCTTGGCTGCGCGAGGAAGCCTGCAGAAACGGGGCAGCATCTGCCGAACTCGGCACGCGTTTTGTGCCTCAAAAAGGGTTTTTGGTGTTGGAAGAAGCCTGCCACGAAGCACAGCTCTGCCTGCAGCCCTCCAGCACCCTCTGGGTGTGGGTCTCCAGCACCTTTCTGAGGTCCCAGCACCCTCACGGCCGACGCGGGGAGGGTCCCCTCTTTGCCCACGTCCGCCGCCCTGATCCCGTCTTCCTGCCTGAGCGGCGCTTGAAGATATTCAAAGCAGCATTAACGAAAACAACAGATTTTTTGCATTTTAGCAATCTGCTTTCAAGATGTGGGGAGGCCGGAAGCGGCGTTTCAAAGGGTTCGAGTGCCGCAGCCCCGCCAGGCGCGGGGGCCTCCGTGGCCGAGCCTCACTGGAGCTGCTGGACCTGGCCCTTGGAAGGGTGCCTTTGGGTGGTGATGGCACCCTGGGTGAGCTGGGTTCATAAAAATTGGGCATGAGTCTACTGCGTGGGCTCTGGGGTTGTCCTTAGGGGTGTCCCATAGCTCTAGGGCATGTGGCTGGGACAAAGAGGTCTCCAGCCATCCTGGAGGTGGCCGTGGAGGGACCCAAACGTGGCTGGGCTGGGAGCACGGCACTGGGAGTGGTGGAGGATGGCTGGGGGACCAAAGTGTCCCCAGGGAGGCTGCCCAGTCCTCCCATTTCCCTTGGGATGTCCACCCATTTGGCTTGACAGGGCCACCTTGGGTCCCATCCTGCTCCTTTTAGCCGAAGCTGCGCTTGGAGCACCCATGCGTGGGTGTGGAGGTGGAGACCTGCTGGCAGCATGGAGCAGAGCAAGGACAAGTGGGCCACTTCCACAAGCCCTCCCGGCCAAGAAGGGGGGACTTTGGCCAGGCTTGGTGGCAGTGTGCCGTGCCATGCCGCGCCAACTGTCCCCACCGCCCGCTTTGCTGTGAGCGTGGTCCCCAGCCTTGCAGCAGCGAGGCCGGCCCGCCCTGCGAGGAGGGAGCCGACTCAGCACATATTTGCTCTTTGTTTACTGGCTGTTGCTTGTAAAAAAAAAAAAAATTAATAAAAAAAAGAAAAAAAAATCCCCCAAATACCATTTTTATAACGGCAGCCGTTGCACGCAACGTCCTGATGGGAGCAGGAGGGAGCTGGATGCCATCGTGTGCTGGTTGGGGCGAGATGTAGCGGGCACGGGGTGGCCCCGGACACAGAGGAGAGGTTGGGGCAGGGCTGGATGAGGCCCCCACAGCAGCGTGCTGAAGCACCAGGCATGGGGTAGCCCTGGGCACGGTAGGTCGAGATGGTGCTGGGTGGTTTGGGGTGACCGTGGATATGGATGCTGGACTCACGGACACGAGCCCTGGCCAGGTTCTCCACGTCACCATCTCCAATCCAGCCGCTGGTGATGACTCTCCAGGGGCTGTTCCCAAAATTTATCCTCCGTGCACTGCAGACAGGTGCTGTGCCCCCTTCCCTGGCCACATATGGAGGAAAGGCTTCGGTGCAAGAGGTTTGATGGAGCTCGGCTGGGCTCCTGCAGAGCGATGAAGATGCTGGGGGAGTGGAGAGCAAGGTCCTGCCATCCCGAGCCTCCTTCCAAGGGGATTTTTGTGGTCCTGCCTGTGCTTCTCGTGAGCCAGCAGGCAGAGGTGGGTTTTGGTAAAAATTAGCAGTGGGATTAAAAGTCCCCAGCTGAGCTGATTTAGTGTCGGGGTAAGCTAACCGGAGTGCAGACGGAGCTGGGAGGCAGCCATGGTCTGAGGGGGGGATGCTGAGCATCACACACAGAACTGGGAATAGTTATTTTTAGGACATCTTTCAGTTTGGAGAGCAACCAAGTGAGTAAAATGGTTCAATATGGTTCCAATATTTAACAGAAGAAAAAAAAAAAAACAGAGGCTGAAAATTGCCGGGTTGAAGTTGAGTATCTGGGAAGAGCCTTTGAGACAATATTTATGGCAGTGTGCAGCCAAAAGGAGCCAAAATGTGGATTTGCCCCAAAGTTATCGGCCGGTCCTGGTGCCCTGCAGAGGTCCCTGTGGTTGGCGTTGGCTGGGGGGGCTCTGGTTAGGACAGCCCATACGGTGCAAGGCAGCCCCGTGCACAGAGGACCGCTGCTAACCCAGGGATGAAAAAGTAAAGAAAAACGAAGGTGGTGAAAAAAAAAAAAAAAAAAAAGAAAAGAACTAGAATGATCATTGCAGAGGAAAATGGCCCAAAAAAAACAGGAGGTGAGCAGTGGAAGGGGTGCTCTGGGTGCTCTCCCCCCCCTCTCGTGAGTGCCTGGCCCGCGAGATGCTCCGCCAGATCCTGTTCACCCCATGCCTGGTGGGGCTGGGAGCCAGGTCCCCTGGCACAGCGCAGCGCTTTGAAGGCCTGCTGGGGGAGAGCTTGTTCTGGGAATAATTACATTAAAAATCGCACGCAGTGGCAGCTAGGTCCCGAAGCTGAGGGCTCCAACGCCCTCAGAAAGAACAGATTTCTCCCTTATCTCCCTAGCCTGGGAGATGGGGCTGGTTTGGGATGCCCGAATGTGCCGAGCAGATTTTGGGCGCTGCTGGCTTGCAGTAGAGTGCTGAGCTGAAGCCCCTGCACCCCAAAACCCACCAGACCAATGCCTTTCCAAATATGATCCTTTTTTTTAATTATTTATTTATTTATTTATTTATTTTCGGTTTCTCACCCCAGGGAAGGTTTGCTTGGTGGGACAGGATCAGCCAAGCTCTGTTTGGGGGCAGCTTCACCCCGGGGGGGAGGTGGGGGCTGGAGAAAATGGGAGGTCCAGATGGCAAGTGGCAAGAAGTCTTCGTCAAGAAGGGTTTTATATTTCCATGTGCTAAGTTTACATCTGTTCAGGTTCCGTTTTTGTTGCCTTCATCTTTTAATGCATCTGGGTCTTGCTGTCAGATATTCAGCTCCTCTTCCTCACGGCCAAAGCCTCTGCACTGCAATGACTTTGGGTTACTTTGGGTTACAAAATGCCTTTTCCTTCCTTCCTTCCAGTTTTTAGGCACATGGAAGCGTAAGGGCAGGCTGTCCCCAGGCAGCCCCTGGGGGACTTCCATTTGGTGCCAGCCCCTCTCCCACCGCAGCCCCTCGTCTCCCCCTTATCCCACTCCTTCCCCAGTTCGAGCCTCCTTTTCCCCCCTTTTTTTTCCAGTTTAACAAAGAAGTTCCTATGGAGCAATTTATCAAGTGTGTTAATAAAGTCCAGACAGAGGAGTTCTACTGCACGGCCTTTGTTCGGAAAATAATTTTTGATCAAAGACAATTATCGAGTTAGCCCAAGGTGAGCTCGTTCTGTGCCATTTTTATCCAATTATCTCCCTATCTTTGATAGTTTTTGCCTTCCAGATTTCCTCCGAGCCCCGCACGCTGCCGAGGTCACACTCGCTTGCCTTTCTTGCCCTTCTGACAATAAAAGCTTCATATTTACTGTCTTTACTCAGTCGGTTTTATTTTCCACCAAGCTGTGATATTTATTGCGGGTCGGGGCCACTGCGCTGAGTTTCGGAGCTCCGGCACGAAGGAGGTTTGCCTTCGGCTCCTCGTGCCGCACCCTCGCTGTGTCCTCATCCTCCTCACCCCATCGCGGAGAACTTTGGGGATGTGTCTGAAACAGCTTCCAGCCCAATCTCGTCTGCACTTTGCAGATGTCGTTTTCTTTTTTTTTTTTTTTAATTTATCTTTTTGCCCTCTTTATGCATCCGGCTGAAGGGTTTCTTGTTCCTTAGCCAGCTCTGATTCCTTCGCTCAGGACAATTCTGGCGTTGCCCTGACACCTCAAACCCCCCCAAAATTAGACGTTTTCTTTGGTTCTTTTGCTTTCTGCTTGTAAACTGAATGTCTCGGTGAGGTTTTTCCCCCTCCATTTCAAAGAAACGAAGTGCAGTTCCCTGCGAAACCCTTGTGCTTCAGCTCTCCCTTCAGCATAACCCACATCAGAGAGGAACAATCTGGTCTCGTCCAGTCCAGCTGGGCAAATGGGCTTTAACTTCGGCAAAGCTCTTGGGAAGGAGCAGCTGTGGGGGGGTGCCTGGGGGTGAGGATATCACAGGAGTCATCGCTCTGCTTGGAAGGGACCCCGGGGGGGGTCACCTAATCCAACCTCCTGCTCAAGGTAAATGCTAAATTCGGAGCGAGTTGTGTAGGACTTACGTAGGTTTATACATCATATTAAACCACGCAGCTTAATGTACCTGCAAAAACCCTTGCGGTATCAGCTAGGTGATCCCTTCCCAACACTTTTTCTGTGCTGTGGGGCGATGCAGGTGGGCGGGGGGCAGAGTGGGGACAGCCCCGGGGGGCCGCAGCCGTGACCGGGGGTGGCAGGGGGTACCTGGCTCCGCAGCACGCACGCACACAGATGGCTCTTCCCGCTCACCCAATTTTTTTAATAAGCTCCTTGAAGTCTTCTCCAGATTTTGCAGCTCATGCCCTTGCCTTGCCTTCCTTTAAATCTTACTTGGAAGCTTTTAGCTGATACATTAGCCCAATAAAGCCCAACAATTGGAGAGAAACCCAATCCTGCCCCCACCCTGCCCCCCTCCTCCATCGAGATCAAACGGGTTTTAATCGGAATAGAATTTCCTTTGACAAAATGAGGAAAATCTGTCGCTCGCATCCGCCCAGCCAGCCGCTCCTCAGCCCTGGGCTGTGCGTCCGCGCTGGGCGCAGGATCCGGCACCTCCCCTTTGTCTGCTGCTCGCTGGGCAGCGTGTCCTAGCGGGTGGCTTTGTCACCCCCGAGGGGTGGTGACACCCCCTCGGGGTGGTGACAAGGGGTTTTGTCACCCCCTGAGCTATCTCCTGCTGAGCTGTGTTGGGGGAGATGGGGACGGCGCGATGGAGAGCGTCCTCGTGGCGTGCCCCGGGCTGCGTCCCCTGCGCTCGGGGACAGGGACAGGCGGCGGGGCCACGGCCATCTCGGCCATCTGCTCCCGCTGCCCCCTGCCTCGTGAGCAAAGTCCCTTCTGCAAATGAAAGCTCCTGCCATGGCGCTCAGGAAATGGGCCTCAGCCCCGGCTCCAAAGCACCAAAGCACCAGCAACTCGTTCCAGGCGCGGAGGGGAGAGTTTCCTTTCATCTCCGGCCAGGAGTTTAACCGGCCTTTCGTCTCTCCCCAGACGGGGCTTTGAAGGCTTGCAGGGCCCTCCCACATGTGCTGCTGGGGCTGGGAGTGGTGTCTGCTCCGGGACCGGGAGGGAAGAGAGGACGGGAAGCAGCACGGGAGGGAGTTCTGCCCTCCGGGAGATGAGCAGAGGTGCCCGAATGGTCACAGGGAGAGCAGGGGTCACCGGGGGACCGGAGCGCGGAGGGACACGCCACGTCTCCTGGTGGCTTTGACCTTCTCTTCCCCAAGCACTCTGAGAGCTCCTGGAGTGTCTTGGGATGGAGACAGGGCTGCAACCCCCAGCTTCATGAGGCTTTCGGAGGGTCTTCGGGTTCGGAGGGTCTGCTTTCTGCCCAAGACCGCGCTGTGGGGAGGGCAGAGGTGTTTTACACCTTGTTGCAGAGATGGAGTTCGGTTCTCATGGGCAGCGAAGCACCGCTGGTGTGGGGACAGGTCCTCACCCTGCAGCCCTCTACCCAGGTGCTCACTCAACTTCCCCATGCCCCCAAATTCTTCTTGCTCCTTCTGGTTTTCTGATGCTTTGTTGACAACAGGGTGATGGTGACCGAGGGTGACGGTGACGGAGGGTGATGGTGACGGAGGGTGATGGTGACGGAGGATGACGCCAACGTGTCCAGAGGCTGGTGATGGCAGAAAGCCCACTCTGTCCTCTCCCAGCCCACCCTGTCCATGCTGAGATATTGCTCACCACTGCTTCAAGTGGGCTGCCAAGCCCGGGCCAGCTGGGAGCCACAGGAAGCCACGGGCTTTGCTCTGCACCACCGGTGAGGTGCGTGCGCACGGGCTCTCATGCCGAGCCCTGCGGTGAAGTCCCCGCACCCTGGCTCTTCCGAGACCTCTTCTCCTCCATCCCTGGAGCTGGCATGGCTCCACTTTGGCCCACAGAGCGAAGGGAGGAGATGCAGAACACTGAGTCAGCATTGAGCGCCTGCGAAGTTGCTCACATAAAAATAACTTGGCATTCTTGGGGATGTGCATCATCGGTATCATCCGGCTGTCTGTCTGCTCTCCGCTTTTGTGGCCTTACCCCGCTGGTAGGCTTCGTGGCACTTAGATAACAGACCAAAAAGCTGGTATAAGCTGCGTGTGCTTGCTGGTGTCTTCCTTTTTAGCTTCCCTGGATGGGTCTTGTCCAGCTCTGGTTGCCCTTGGGAAGGGAGAAACAATTTTCCTCCATGGTTTTCACTCCCTTCCAGTTCCTGCACCTCCTGGGGGACATCCTGGGGAGGTTTCAACCCCTGCCCTTCTAGCACCTTATTGCACAGATTTTTCCAGAAGCTCTTTCTGTTGCACATTAAGCAAAAGCTTCCATGGATGTTTGTCTCGTTGCTAACGGCCGTTTCGAACTTCTCCTTCCCGCAAGCACTTGAGCTGCTGTCGGAGGATCTCGTGGCTTTCTGCATGGGGGCGGGTGGAGGTCAGGATGGCTCGGAGCTGCTGGACCCTCTCCAGCTCTGCACAGAGAGGTAACTGCGCACACAAAAACACAGTTTTGCCTCAACCCAGTTCCTTTTAAAGAGCCCCGAGTGCAGCTGCAAGAGGGGTTCAGAAGCTGGGTGCTGGAAGATCTGAGCCTGACCCAGGGCCCCTCTGGAGGAGACTTCCCAAGGGGCTTGTGCGGAGCCCAGGGGTGCAGCCCACAAAGAGCAGCGTGACTGCGTTTCCTCCTGGGAGCACCCACATTTCGGAAACTCTGCTTTTGTGGGTTCGTAGCTGCAGGAAGAGAGGGGAACAGGCCCGGAGCGGGGGGGCGGCAGGCAGCATTTCCACATTCAGATGGGCTGAAGCCATGAAACTGCCCAGGAACGGAAGACAACCCTTTGGTTTCCATTCCCACGGGCCAGAGGCTGTAGCATCTCCCGGCTGGAAGTGACTCAGTGCAGGAGCTGATGCACAGCGTGATGGAGCCGTGCTCCCAGCTGCAGCCGTCAGGATCCGTGCTCCTCCGCGCCGTGAGTCACCGACCGCCCGTCCTTGGGTCGCCGGTGCCAGCCCAGGTCCGGCTGGGTACTGGGGAGCACTGGGATGGACTGGAGAGCTCCGTGCCTCCAGCTGGAGGGAGCTGGGAGGAGATCATCACCGCACCAAAAGCAGCTGGTCCCCAAAACGCAGGGCGAAATTCCCGGCCACAGCAAGGCAAGGTAGAAAGAGCCGGGAGCTGCGGCGAGTGGACAGGGCTGGGTGCCTCCGCCTGGCCTTAGGCAAGAAATTAAATTTCTAAGGCAACTTCTAAGGCAAGAAATTAAAGGACTGAAGGTTTTTATTTGCTCCGGTGGGCAAGAGTGGGTATAAGCAGAGCTACTCGCAACTTGCAAAGGCGAAAGAGCCAAACCTCTGCAGTGCTGAGTGCACGGCCAGGGGTGAGCAAAACACCCCAAAACACCCCAAGTCTGGGCCGAGGAGCTGGCCCAAGAAACGGCTGCTGAAGGGTTGAAGGTTTCTCGCTTTGGGGTTAGGCTCCTGGGGTGGGTTAGCAGCCAGGGATGGGTTTTCAGTTCCCCCTCCTCCCAAAATATTTGCCTGCCAAGCCTGCATTTGCCCTGTAACCTGGGGCAGGGGGATGCACGTGCAGTGATCCCTGTCCCCCACCTGCCCCGGCACCACAGTGCCTTCCCGGGGGGGGGGGGGCTTCATGCCTGCGAGGCATCGCACGGGGCTGTGCAGCGGCTGGGTCCTTTGGAGGAGAAAGCTGCAGCGAAGAGGAAGAGCGATGGCTGCGATGGGCTTTTATTACCAGCAGGAGAGCACTTTTACGCCTCGTCCTCAGCAGATCCTGGGCTTCAGCGCTGCCTGGGATGGATGTAAATGCAAGGACAGAGCGGGGTCATCACGAGGGATGGTGCTGGGCTCCCCCCCGGCCAAAGCTGCGCTGCCAGCCCCGTGGTGACGGTGCCTGGAGAATTATTTGGGCAGGCTGGAGGCTGCCTCGGTGGGAATCGGTCAGCTCCCGGGGCGAGCGGCGAGGTTCTTGGCAGCGGGGCCCAGGACATGGCGTTTTGCTCCTTTGATGGCCAGATGGAAACAGATGGGGAGGGGGAAAAAAAAAAAAAAAGAGAGAGAGAAGACTTTCACATG
This sequence comes from Anser brachyrhynchus, assembly GCF_964034855.1. Lineage (NCBI taxonomy): Eukaryota > Metazoa > Chordata > Aves > Anseriformes > Anatidae > Anser > Anser brachyrhynchus. Next base: position 1,304,238 of record NC_137722.1, on the reverse strand, counting down.
TAAAATTCCAGCGAGGAAAATTAACTGGAACAGGATGGCCGTCAGCGCGGGGTGGTGGCTGCCACCAGTGCCCTTGGTGCCACCGTCCCATCCCAGCTCTGGGAGGGGGCACAGCCCAGCCCCGCCAGCGATGCTGCGGCACGGCCAGACCCCGTTTATCCCCCCCCCCAGCTCCCCCTTTGCCCCCCTCTCGGGGAGAGGCTGCGTTTTGGGGGGAACATCTTTTAGTTCTTAAAAAGTTCAGCGAGTTCCAGGAACATTATGTCACTTTGACAAGGAAATGAATTGCGGGGCCATCAATCAGAGCTGCAGGCGCGCAGATCAAAGGCACCCGGAGCGCTCGAGCTCCCTTTTACAGCCAGAGCCCTGCACGATGCCCCCCTCCCATATTCCCTGCGGTTGCCTCAGCAACAGCACGCTACAGTGGATGCTTCGCATTTTTATTCGCACCACACATGTTTCCACTCTAACGCTGCAATAACTAGAAAAACCTGCGAAACCAAAGCTGCTTCCCCAGCCTCCAGGGGCAGCGGCTATTCCTGGCTCCCTTTAATGTTCTCAATTTATTAGCGTTATCCTCCTTTTTTTCACACAGGATAAAATAGAGATTATTTTCGTCCTCCCGAACAAAGGAAAATAGCCTGAAAAAAAAAGAAAAAAAAAAAAGAAAAGCCTCTGCATCGAGGCTCGGCCTCTGATTTTGTGCCCGGAATTATTCGCGGGTGTAATCGGCTCCCCCACATCCAAGCGATGCTGTTGGCAGCACCGGGCTCTGCGTTATCCCTCGTGGCACTGGGCAGGTTGGTGGCCCCGTCGCAGCAGTGAGCAGAGTGGGGAGGAGCCGGGGGGGCGGGGGGGACACTTTCCTGGCCTCCACAGGGACGTGCTCGCACACAGACGTGGCGCGGGGCTCGTCCTGGCCCTTCGCGGCACACCAAGGGCGTGCTGCGCACACAGAGGGCGTCGAGGATGAAAAGGCCAGCTCACCCTCACCTCTTTTGGCATCAGGCTGGTTTATAGAATCAGAGAATTCTGGGGGGTTGGAAAGACCTCCAGAATCATCCCTCCCTACCACCATCACCCACTAAACCACGTCCCCAAGCACCACGTCCAACCTTTCCTTGAACACCCCAAGGGACGGCGACTCCACCACCTCCCTGGGCAACCCATCCCTACACCTGACCGCTCTTTCTGAGCAGAAATTCCTCCTAATTTCCAACCTGAACCTCCCCTGGTGCAGCTTGAGGCCGTGCCCTCTTGTCCTATGCCACACATCACAGGGGTTCAAACCCCAAGGGTGCAACAGCCTCCCGGCCACCTTCCTTGCACCCATGGAGCTCCATACGAATTCTTCTTAACCTGAAGAGCCTGTGGGTGCTCAGAACCTCCTGTCGTGGCCACTGTCCCGCTGTCCTTGAGACCGGCCTCCTTGTGCCCTGCTGGGCCTGGAGGGAGGCCGGGACACCCGTCAGACCTGAGCGAGGTCCGCTGAAAAGAGGGAAGCGTCCGTGCCGATGCTCGGCTCCCTCGCAGGGCAGGAGGGGAAGCCCAGTCCCCACGGGGACTGCACGGAGCTGGGATCCCCGGGGGTTTTGGGGGGCTGGTGATGGTGAAGAGACGCAGAGGGCTGGGCTTGTTGTGCCAAGCAGGAGGCTGGACCTCCTCCAGGACTGACGGCTGGCACGGAGCATCCGCGGTCGGCAGCAGAGACAAAAACAGGCTCAGGCTGGCCGAGCCGTGCTCTCAACCCCACTGAAGGACACAACTTTGAGGGAACACCTCAGCCCCTTCCTAAAGAAGGCTCAGCTCCAGCCTCGACCCCATAACGAAGCTTCTGCAGCCACACTGAGGCTGCCCACGTCCCCCAGCCCCGGCGCCCTCGCCCCACGCACAAGTGCCTGCTCAGCAGTGTCACTGCTTTCCTTTTTAACATCGCCCTTCTTCCCACAGCGCTGAGCAGCACCGCTGGGCTCTGCTCTCCTGCGGGCACCCCAGAACCTTTCCTTCTCACCCCAAAAAGCCGCTCGAGAAAGGTGGAGGTGAGCAGTGAAGGGGCCCCGGAGGGAGACGAGCAGAGGCAGAGCAGCTGGGACATGGTGGGAATCCAAACCTTCTTCCATCTGGTGGCTTCTCACTGAACCAAGAGATCTGTGGGTTTTTTTCTTCTTTTTCTCTCTCTTTTTTTTTCTTTCTCTCTCTCCCCGCATTTTTAAGGTCTGAAATTTTTACTGATCTGTCAAAATGAGTGCTATAAAACCCCCAGCTAGCTGGAAAAGCAAAGTTATTGAAACCAGTTTGGTGACTCGTGACCTTTTCATGAGAAGTTTATATTAATATTCTTCCAAAAACACTCACTGAAAGAACAAATTGAAATGTTTAAGGGAAAAATACTCCAGCCACAAAACATCCAAATGTGGGTAAAAAAGCCCGCTCGAGCAGTTCGGGGTGCGCAGCTGATCCTTCCCGCGGATCAAAGCTCATTGTATTTATCCTTTTGCTCAAGGATATCAGCAACAATACCGAGCTGCACTTCCTTTGCCCAAGATCGTTCGCCAGCGAAATTGAATTAAACTTATTTTTAAAAAGGAAAACAATAAAAACATTAATAAAAAAATAAAAGCCAGGCACAAGCCCATGCCCCAGCTGGTGTTAATTGGCCGCCCTCCAGCTTCTCCAGAGCTCAGCCAGTTTCTTCAAGCGCGGGATCAGAGGACCCGGGATCCTGCCTAAATTCTGCCCTCCCTGGGGTATTTTTTTCTCGCCCTTTGTTTTCTCTCGCTTTCCCAGGCCCCTGTGATCTATTGTCTTCCCGCATTAGGAACAGCTGATATTAGTCGCTGTCTTGACAACGCTCGCGTGTGAGCAGGGCTTTGAGCGGTGGCCCCGCTGGCAGAGCTCCGGCACGGATACGGAGTGGGGAGCGAAGCCCCCCGGGCTCCATCCCACCAGGTACCCCCATCAGCTTCTCGCCAGCCCGATTGGAAGGATGGGGCTGAGCCCAAGCCCTCGCAAAACCAAACTCACCTTCTCATCTCTTCAGGGGCCGAGGTGTCTCTTTGAGGCTCCTGTTCCACCCGGACCCTGTCCAGCGTGGAGGTTGTTCCAGAGGAAACTGTGGAAGAATGTCCAAGCGGAGAAATCCTCAAAATAGAGAAAAGCATTCCTACGGCTCATCCAGAGTGAAAAAGCAGAATCTGGGTGGGTGTAAATAGGACGCCAAGGGGTTCAAAAGGGGTTTGCTGTGAGGGGTGGTGGACATGGACATGTCTGCACGACCAGCCACGCTACAGATGCTTGTCTGGTCTATGGTACGTATTTTTCCGAAATACCTTGTGTCTGGGATCGAATTGAGGTTGTCTTCTGCAAGTGGGATTAGCTTCCCTGAGCAAATTTGGACAAGTCCCTTGCTCTTGTTCAGCCCCACCCCAAAGAGGAGCGAGGCCATAAGCCAAAAGCAAAAGCAGAGTTGCTCTGAAAGCCCAGGTGCATGCACCCCGAGCGCCTTGCTGGGTGCACCAGCAGGCAAGAGAGCAAGCAGGGACAGCCACCGAGGCTTCCGACTTGCTGCAGAAAATGTGTATATATATATATATATTTTTTTTTTATATACAATTTATATTCTTTTCATTTTCATATTTATACATATATATGTAAACTATATATATTGCACGTGCATGCATATAAGGCAACAGCTAGTTTAAAAAATCTATACAGACCTATGTCAACTCAACAATTTCTATTTTATTGGCATTATTTTCATTACTTTGATTAATTATTGACACTGTTTTAAACAAGATTGTTCCCGTAATACCCCCAGCTGTGTGTTCCATTATAAGACAGAACAACAGAGCAAGATTTTAGCGAGGGCTGAGAGAGCTGCTGGGGATGAACCTCAGTGTCCCCAGGGAGCGTAGTGCCAGGACCTCAGCGTTCCTCCGCAGAGCTCCCAATGACCAAGAGCAGGGAGCAATGTCCAGAGAGTGTGATGAGCAGAGACAGCTTGGATGGGGTCAGCGTGTGCTGTGCAGTATATCGCATGCCTTGGTATGAACCAGAACCTCCACCCTTGGCTAGAAGAGGATGCAGCTCTCCTGGCATTTCTGTGGGGAGAAGAAAATAATTTATTTGAGGCTATCAACTCAGGAGCTGTGAAAGGACGTGGCACTGCTAGCAGAACTTGGTTTCCTGTGGAAATCAGCGGCTGGACTGGCTGTGGATCCAGTCAGGACCAGGTTCTGGGCCCATAGCACCTTCCTATCTGCAGTAGCTGCCAAACAGCAGTGGGCAAAGAAGCCAAAGCATCTCTAAGAGGGAGCCTGGTGCCTTCGGAAAGGGATTTATGACCCAGTCACTGCAGAAACACGAGGCTGAACTCAGCAAGTCACAAATTCCCACATTTCACCCCGCTGTCACCTCACTGACCCTATAGATCTTGCTGTCCTCTTGCTCTCCGTGGTGGTCCCATCCCAGTGACTGCAGAAGCCAAGTCGTCTTCCTGGCTGAGTGCTTGAACCACGAGGCTTTAACATTTCCACGCCTTCTCCTTGCTCCGTGGCTGTGCGCAGAAAGCGGCTCCGTGGAGCTCAGCTCCCAGGTCAGACGTCCCCGGGGAGTGCAGGACCCCGGCTCTGCAGAGGTGAGATGCTGCTGGGAGGCTCCTCAAGGCATTTTCTCAGCAGTTGAATGCTTGCCACCACGCTCTTCTCTCCCGTAATAACATTTATTTCAGAGGAATATGGTGGTGGATGAGTATGGGTTCACTTCCGTACAAGAAGGGCTATATAAGACAGCCAGAACTGGAGGCAGAGGAAGGAAAATGGTTGCACGAGTGGATGAATGGACGAATGGATGCAAACTCAAATTCATTTTGGGTTGTGCCATTTCTTAAGAGCAGCATGGATGCCTGCCAGAGTTGCTTCGTCCTTTGGATTCAGAGCATGCCCCACGTTGCTCATGGAGACATCCATCGCTCCACACTTCCGCTTGAACCTCTCATAGATTAAAGTCTTCTATTCCAGGCTGGACAAATGAATATTTCTGGCTGGCTTTTGCAGGGTCAACTGGGCTTTCAAAAAAAAAAAAAAAAAAAGACAAAAATAAACCAGCCTTCCTTGAACTCCATGGCTGGTGCTCAACATTAGCATAGGCAATGTCCCTTGACATCCGGGCAGCAGGCAGGAGCATCTGTGCCGGAGGGCTTGGGGGTGTCGGTGGAGGAGGGAGGGAGGAAATCTGGAACCCATAAGCTCCACTGATGTTTGCGTTACCTTGCACTGCTGCATTGGTCTGCGCCTGGTCCGCCCCCGGTCCTCCTCGCCCTATCAGCAAGAGCCTTTCCCCAAAGTTATCCGAACGCCCTCCTCTCCGTCGCCCAAAGGAAAAACCAACTGAGCTCCTTGGAGGGCTCCGCGAGGCTTGAGAAGTTCGGAGGGGCCGAAGGGTGGATGCTCCAGGCTGCCCCTCTCGTGTGGGCGCCGTCTCCGCAGATGCGCCGCGGCCTCCGCGCCCCGTGAGCCCCGCGAGCCCTTTGCCTGCCCGGTGGAAGAGGTCCCGGGGGCTCAGGTGGTCGCTGCCGAGACGATGAAGGAGGAAAGCATGTGCCTGGACTCCCCCGAAGGCAGCCTGGTCACCAGCGAGGAGGAAGGCGAGCGGCTGCACAAGAAATGCCTCCGCAAGCGAGGCCAGGCGGGCAAACCGGCGGAGGACGGCGGAGCCTCGCTGCAGGGCAAGCGGAGCAAGCGCAGCCCCGTCCCGCAGTCCTTCGAGGACGTGCACACTCAGCGGGTGATCGCCAACGTGCGGGAGCGCCAGCGGACCCAGTCGCTCAACGACGCCTTCGCGGAGCTGCGGAAGATCATCCCCACGCTGCCCTCCGACAAGCTGAGCAAGATCCAGACCCTCAAGTTGGCCGCGCGCTACATAGACTTCTTGTACCAGGTGCTGCAGAGCGATGAGCTGGACCACAAGATCACCAGCTGCAACTACCTGGCCCACGAGAGGCTCAGCTACGCCTTCTCCGTCTGGAGGATGGAAGGGGCTTGGTCCATGTCCGCGTCCCACTGAGCCGGGGTACGTATCGCAGCTCCACCAAGGGCACTGTGCGCACGCCCCTCGCTCCTGCATCCTCCGCGCATCTCCCAGCTCGCTCCTCCGGGGGCCGCGCGCGGCGGCCGCCCCCTCCTCATGCTCCACGTGCAAGCGATTTGCTTTTTAACAAACCCCAGGCGCTGTCAAGGCCGGTGTTCAGAGGAGGGAGCGATTCCCAAACCCCGGTGGGAAGTCGCAGGGGGCCGAGCAGCGGAGCCCTGATCTCATTTAGCGGGGTCTGGGCTGGGGCAGGCAAGTGAAAGGTTTCAAACAAGGGCTTCACGAGCTGATTTATCCTCCCGCGGGGAAGCCGGGGGGTGCGTAAATCAGGCTGCGCCCTCCTGAGCACGCTGGGGATGCCGAGGTGTCAAAACTGCATGAGACCAGAGCCAGTCCCGCAGTGGGCATCCGAATGCTGCTGCTGCTCCGCCATGCGAAGAGCCTGGCCTTGCCCTCAGAGAACCTCAGAAGCCGTCCCCAAAGCTTTTTTCGGTGGCCCTGGGGCCAGGCTTGCTCCTCTCCCTCTCCTAAAGCAACGCAGATAAGATGGGCTCCGTCACCCCTTTGGATCTGTAGGTTTCCCACACCGCACACGATGCAGGGAATGAAATATATTCGGTGGGCACGCCAGGGCGGCGAGGTTTGTCTGCTGGCAGGATGCACCCAACGCCATCCAGCTGCCCCCGAGCACCCTCGCAGCCCCTGTCCACGCTGCTGAAAGGCGAGGAGAAGAATCCTACGGCAGCATTTGGGGGCTGAGGGTTTCACAGCCCTGTCGTGGTGCTGGGCACTCTTCTCGCCACAGCGTTCCCCTCCCAGCCTCACCAGTGGCCCCTTTGGCCAGCTCATGGCAGGATCCCAGCTTGTCCAGGATCCATTGAGCTCATCCTGCTGGATCCCCGATCCCCACTGTCCCCCAGGCAGGATCAGGCTTTCCTCGGGCACCGACGAGTTAATCCTTGCTTGGTGCCAGCCCCGATGCTGGGGTCAGAGCCTGCCTGGTGCTCCGGGAAAGGTGACCGCAAGAGGAGCAGGGACTCTTCATTTTCTTGCGCCCACCACTAAGGGCTACCCATCGGAAAAAAACCCTTTTCTTCTTATTTTCTGCCAGCACTCGGCTGAGTCCGGCACACCCTCCTTAGGTGCCATTTTCTGCTCCTGGTTGGTCTCAAGGAGTCGCAGCTCAGTGCCGGGGAAATCGGCAGAGCCGTGCCCAAAGCTGTGGCTGCATCACGGCCGTAAAGGTGGGGAGGGCTGGAGAAGGGTTTCAAAATTCTCCCCTCCATCCCAGCCTCAAGTTTTGAAAGAGCAGAAGGAGAGGGAAAGGGAAGGAGCTGGCTTTGCTGAGACAAAATAAATCACATCACAAGCCTGGGAAGTGGCCCCAGCGACGCCCAGGTGGTTGGGGACCCTCCGCTGTGTGCGGTGTCCCTCGGTGAGCACTGCTGACCCTGGGCTTTGCCACTTACCAGCCCTGAATTTCAGGCCAGTTCCACGGACATAGGTGCAAGCAGCGGCTGAAGATGGAGACCGGCTCCCAGCAGGAATTCATTTCAGGACGAGCCACACTGAAACTCTTGTCTTCCTGGAAACCTTGCTAGGATCTTGCTGGAGACAACCAGGACGAAAACAGCCCGAGCAGAGCAAGCCCGTGCCCCCCTCACCGCCACATCTCTGCAGCCCTGGGTGTTTTGCAGCTGTGTTCAGCCCCTCTTGTGGCTCTGTGCGTGGTCCCAAAAGGTGAGGCTCTGTGGACATCACCACTGGGTGCCTGAGCCTGCAGCTGACGCCGGATGGGAACACAACGAGAGCGTGGCTTTCGCCGTGGGTAGCCTGCACGTTTCCACACCACGTTGACAAAACCCATGCTGAAGAGCCGTGTGCTTTGTCACTGCCCAGCTGAAGGCGGTTTTCCTTGGGGTCATCCAGGGCTTTTGAGTAAGGGTCCCCTCCCTGCCTCCCCCAGACTCAGGGCTGGTTCCCACTGGGTGCTACCGGTGCCCGGGTGGGCCGACGGGCAGCTCCAGGTCTGCTCATTTACTTGCAGACCCCTTTATTTAAGCTGAGTGCTTGGCAGGAGTTTTGCTCCCATGATAAACGGAGGAATTAAAGACATTTAGAGCTCCTAAAGACCTCCCTTCTAAATGAAAAACCTCCCTGTAAAATCCCTCGTGCCCTGCAAGCGTGGTGATCGCGGTGTGTTATCGCTGCTGGTTAATAATCATCCCTAGAGGCTCCGGAGCTTGCCTGGAGGCAAAGCATCCTTCGGCTGAATAGATAATAATCTGTTTTGTGCCAACCTGCAGCGGTATTCGGGTGCCAATTAGCAGCTCCCGGTTGGGCCGAGAAGTACCGGGAGGAGGATTTGCTAAGCAAAGAACAAAAAGAGGGAACCGCCACGGGGGGGAAGCGGCGCTGGAGCTGGAAAGGCTGCGTCCCTCTCCCATAAGTGAATTAACCCAGCGCTTGCAATGGGACTGTAATTTTATAATGTAAAGCAGCTAATGGCTGCTGCGAGCGCCGGCGTACTGGTCTCCACTGGAACTCAGCCTATTAAATATCAAAGGCCGCTGGAGGAGCTGGATGTGGATATGCCCTTGTTAACCAGGAGACATCATCCGGGGAAAGAGGGATGGAGCCCTCAGGCAAGAAAAAAAATCATGTTTGAAGTCCCCCAAGCTCACGGCTTTCAGCACAGTCTTGAGCACATTAAAATGGTTTCTTTTCCTGCTGGAGGAGAAAATGAGGCTGGAAGCAGAAACTGCTGGGGGGGAAAGACTGGCGGAGTTGTAAGGGGTGATATTCTTTGCCCTTCATTTGTCTCCCTGGATTTATTGTCTTTCTCGCATTGCCCTCACTTAATTGTCTGTCCTGAAAGACCTTGGATAAATCTTCCCTTTGGGGACTGTTGCTCTTGCTTGGAGTCTGCTTTGTCGGGTGGATGTTTCATTTCCTTTTATTTATAAATACGTCTCCTCGCACGGTATTAAAGCATCAGGGTATCAAAGGCGCTTGGGGAGCACTCCCTTCTATATTCAGCTCTGTTCAGAAAATGCATTTAAAGCAGCATCTGTTCCAGGAAGGTACCACGGGGGCTGGGGTAGCACCAGCCTGGCACCGTGCCCGAACCGCCTCGCTTTCGCTTTTGTTTTGCGCTCCCAGAAGGGATGATGAGTTGCCCAAATCCTGGGAAATCTGTGCCTGGGGTGATTTTGTTTCCCACTGGGGCCAAGCGCTGGGTTAGGTACCAGCCGTAATCCCGGCCACGTGCTCCGGGAGGATGCTTTTGGTGGGGAAATGGGGCTCTGGCTGCCCGACACAGGCAGGGACGCTTCCCACCGAGACAAGTGCAGCAGCACCACGGGGTCGGGCTGGGGGACGACTTCGCTGCAGAACAAGCGTTGCCCCGGGGTGCTCTGGCTGCGACTGGGAGAGAAAATTAAACGCGTATGGGCTGCTCCCTGCCCCAAAGTCCTGCTGGCACGGGTCAGCCCACATCCGTACTAGGAGACGAGACGAGGCGGCTGCACCAGGTGGAACAGCCTCCGCCTCGTGCGGAGCCCCAAAACCAGCAATTCCATGCCCAAACCCACGGCAGGGAGCTGCTGGAGGCTGCGGTGGTGCAGATGCTGCTGCAACAGCCTGTGCCGCGGCTGTTTCCTCTTGCAGCCGTTGCCTGAGCGGCTGCCAGGTTGTAATCAAGCACAAAAGCGAAGCCAAGGGATGGGACAAGATGTGTGCAGCAGAGCTGCCTCTCGCCATCTGAGCGAGGAGCTGTGCCGGGGGGCCCTGGGGCTGCTCTCTGGGCTGGCGCAGCCCAGACGCAGCTCCCCAGCTGGCAGAAGCGTTTCGCTGCCAGCCCCACCGATGTCTCCGGAGCTGGAATGTTCCCCTTGCTCTGGCAGGGATCGTGCAGTGGGTTTAGAGGCCATTGTCCTCCAAAGGCTGCTCTTTCCCCACCCCCCACCAGCACAGGGCCAATGCAGCATTTACCATAAAGGAATGGACAGCCAGAAAAAGTGGCATTTGTTGCCTTGAAGGTTTTGGCTTTGGTGCTCTGGGGAGGAGGAGGATGCGTCATATCCCCCAAACCGCAGGGCTGAGCTCACATAAAAGCCACCGACGGCTCCAAATTCTTTGCCACAGTCTCACCTTGGCCACGTCTGGGTGTCCTGATGGGGCAGAGCCTGCAATAACCTCAGAGCAGGACCTTTCTCAGCCAGGTTTAGCTTCCACCTTTCTATTACAGATGGAAGAACTCAACGCCCGGCCTCCCTCCCCATTGCAGGAAGGCAGGTTCTCAGCACTAGTCAGGATTAGTTAAAATTAAAAAAAAAAAAGAGATAAAATTCCCAAGGCAGCCCTCCGCAGCATGAAGATGCCTGCCGGTTTATGATCCCCACTCGCCAGCTCTCAGCTGGGTTCACTTAGCCCCGAGGAATGCCTTTGAAACGAGCCCGTATTTCATCCCGAATGTCACGGCGACGCACCTGGGATCTGAGGGGGACGAAGGAGATGCGTTGCCAAGAAGGGCTTTGCATTTCATTTCCTTTTACGCCACTTTTACCTGCACGCTCGTGGACCAGCGGGCAGGGCACGGCTCGCCGAGGGTGCTGCTGGAGATGCGCCCGCGGAGCGCCGCAGCCCCATCCCGTGCACATCGGGTGCCGGCATTTTTGGTCACCCCTTGTGCCCGGCACCACCCCAGTGCCCATCGCAGACCTTTCAGACCACGGTCCCCAAGGATCTGCGTTGGAATAAAGCCCCCAGAGAGCTAGGAAGGTGGGTGGGAAGCGAGGGCACAACCTGGAGGACCCCATTGCAAGCCCTGGCCACCTCCCAAGGCTCTTGGCTACCTATTTTTACAACGATAACCCTCCCACTCACAGCAATGGGTCCCCTCATGCTTTGGGGGCATTTTTCCCCCTGGCTGGGGGCTGCTCCGTCCCCTCTGCAAGCCCCGAGGGCAGCCCAGGTGCCTGGCATCGTGCTGGATCCATCCCTTTCCCAGCTCCCCAGCAGCTGGCAGCATTATCTCAGCTGGTGCCAGAGGTAATCATGGTGGGGGGGGGGGGGGTTGATTTATTCTTCTCCAAGCTCCTCTCTGGAGACTTAAAGGTCTCGGCGATTGTGCAAGGAGAAAAGTGGGAAGCAAAGCAGGGGAGGAGTGAGCTCGCCTCGCCTCTGCCCGCTCCCTCAAGGCCCGCTGGAGCCGTTTCTCATCGCAGGATTGCACCCGCAGGAGCTTTGCTCTGCTCCTGGCTCCCGGCTGGCGTCGGCCACAGGCGCCCGGTGGCTCCGCGATGTCCCCTCCGGCGTCACCCGCCCTGGGGACAGCGCGTCGCTCCCCGGGTTGGAGAGGGGAGAGGGGACGCTGAGTCATGGGGCGGCTGCCGTCCCTGCGGAGGGGTGGAGAGCCGAGCTGTCCGCCTGCGTCCCTTCTCCAGCCTCGCCGTACCCCCGGAGATGCGCATTTGGGGAAAAAAGCTGCCGTTTGTTGCGATGCTCACGTCTTTGCTCCCGGCGTGCCAAGTCCCGGCATCGGGCGCGGGTGCATTTCCCAACGTGTCCCACGCAAGCCCTTGTGGCTCCGGGAAAGTCCAGGAACACGAAATCCCTGCAGAGGAGCCAGCAACCAGGGCCAGCCCCCGCTGCCGCCAGCTTTCGCGTCACCTGGCTGCGATTTTTGGGCTGCCCGTGCCCTGCATTTCTCCGCACCCCCAGGATGCAGGAGCGCGACGGCTCCACCAGCACTCGCGGTGGCTCCTGAGCACCCAGCACCTGATGGTGACAGCAGCCGCCCAGCAAGGCGAGCACCAGCCCCTTCCCACCCCCCCGTGCCTGGGGCTGGCACCCAAACCAGGAGCCGGGTGGTTTCGTCTTGGAACCAGCCTGGCTGGCTGCTGTGCCCAAAACTCTCTGAAGAGCGATTTATTTGTAAGGAGACAGATGAGTTTTCTTCGTGCCAGCCTGCATGTGGTCCCCGCGCACCCCAAAACCAGGGGAGGACGATGCTTTAGGGACACTGAAAGGCCTTGAGCTGCCCCTCGGCTTCCTTTTTTCAGCCCCCCCCCGCTCACCTGGATGCAGGGAGCTGCTGGAACAGGCACCGGCTTCGTTTAAGCGATGGAGAGCAGCCGGCATTGCTGGACACCGAGGTCCCGGGGCAGTTTTCCAGGCTTAAAACTTTTGGTTCCCTAAGGAAATGCTGCTGTTGTAAGCACGAGGTGGGCACAGGCGAGTGCGCACCCCTGCACGCATTGGTGCTCAGCCGGTTTTGGTCACATTTAGCAAAAAAAAAAAAAAAAGAAGAGAATCCAAGAATCCAGCACTTTCATTCATTACTGCAAAGTGGGGAAAAAAACAGCCAGCCACCCTGTGAGACTGCAATAGGCGTGCAACCCAAATTAATCCATGTGGGAGATGTGTGTTTTAAATGACTCCACGGCAGAAAGAGTTTCAATTAGTGATCACTCTTTATTACACACCAGAGAACCCAACGACAGGCGACAGCAAGGCTCAAATTACCTTTTTTTTTCTCTATATAATCCTCAATCTTTATGTACAACGTGAGCGAATTCCCTGCTCCGGGGAGCTGACCGCAGCCTTTGAAAAGATCTGAATGCTCTTAAAAAAATAAAAATTCCATTAAAAATACAGTTGTGGATGGTTTTATTAACCACATCAGAGGAAGTATTTTGCAAGTGAAAAAAAAAAAAAAAGAAAAAGAAAAAAGAGACCACCTTTAGAAATATAAACTTTCTTTCAAAAAAAAAATAAAACATGCTTTAAAAATAAAGGCAAATACCTCTTTGCGCAGTGGAGGCTCAGGCTTCCAACCCTGATTTATTTATTTTTTTTATAAAAAGGGGGTTCGATATCTTTTTAAAAAAAATATTGGAAGGTAACATTGCCGAGGAGCTGCCCCACCACCTCCTCCGTGCTCCCCTGCGAGGGATGCTTACGGGGTGAGGCGGTGCTGTCCCACGGGGAGAGGAGGCCCGTGCCAAGAAAGCGTGAGTTTGCTATGAAAAAAAAAAGTGCTAATTTGGGGGTTTCTGACTCCAGCCCCGCCTGCAAGCCCGGTGTCCCTAGGACCAGCTTTAGGAGAAGCAGCCGGCCTCGCTGCGATCGCTGCGATGTTCCCCGAGAGGCTCAGCTGCGGACTTACCTCGGGTAATTTGTTCAGTCGGGGATGTTCGGCACCACACCAGCTGCAAGGCAGCAAATGCAGGGGATTTCGGCTTCAGCTTGGGGTGACCCTACCAAGAGGGGGTGCACGGGATGAAGGATTTGGGGGCTACAGACCCCAGGCCAGGAGCTCCCAGCTGGGTGCTGGCACCTGGGAAGGTCAAGTTTTTGAATTCATGAACTTTTTTCTTGCTTTTCCCCGTTTGGTTTCTTGCCCCGAAACCAAAGGGAAGCTGAAAATCTTAAATGGGTGGCTGAGGAAGTTTAGGAGGGAGCAAAGCAGCTGTCTTTTTGGGGCACATGGCTCTGCTTTTGGGGCACATCGCTCTGCTTTCGGGGCAGTGCTGGTGCGCACGGCTGAGCTCACCCGCAGCTTTCTCCTGGGGTACAAAGGTGCCCCCAGTGCCGAGGTTGGGGAAAAGCCCGGTCAAAATTCACCGTCAGGTGCAACCCTGGCCTGTTTCACCCCGCGTGGCACAAATCCGACTGGGACCCAAGGGGAGAAAAGGGGGACGTGGCTGGGACGGAGCTGGGAAGGGGACGGATGCAGCTGGAGGGGCTGCAGCGTGTCCCCGGGGTGCTCGGCTCAACGGAGGGGACAGGGGGGCAGCGAGGGGCTGTGGCGGCTGCCCCGGGGTCGGTTTGGGGTGGCAGCACCAGCCCCAGCTCAGGGACACGCTGACACGTCCCAAGGCTGGAGAAGCAGCGGGTCCTCCCCACCGCCCCATTGCCCACGCCGGGGGGGAGACCGATGGGATGGGGGGGGCAGCACCCACCGTGCCAGGCTCTGGAGAGAGGTTTGGGGGCGCTTTGCAACCGCAGCGAGGCGAGGTGCGCGGCACGAGGCTGCGGTGGAGGGGGCCCATGGTGCGGGCAGAGCCCCAGCAGCAGGGGGGGAGGCCGTCAGGGGCTGCAGCAGCACTGGGGGGGGGTACGGGCAGCGCCACGATGGCTTCTCCCCACATCCTCAAACCCCATCCCACCCTCTGTGCCACGGGCTGGCACTGCTGGACCCCAGCTCTGGGCAGTTTGAGACACAGAAATGTTTATTTTTCCAAGTTTTTTGTTTTCGTTTTGTTTCGTTTTGTTTTTTTTTTTTTTTACAAAATCTCCTCCCTGTGCCTGCAGATGGAGCCTGGCCACCCCCTGAGCTCAGCACCCCATCCATCCCCAAAGCCCCCTGCGCTGTGACACGCCGAGCCCAATGGGGGACCCGTCCTTGCGGAGCAACCCCCGGGCCCCGGGGAAGGACGAGGCTCTCGGGGTGAGGAGCCACGAGGCCCTGTTGCAGGACGAGACGGGAAGAATTCAGATGGAGACATCATTTTGCGGGGTGAGGGATGACCCCACCTCTGTCACCCCAAGATAACCCGGAAGGGGACAGGCACCGGGGCTTGAGGCATCCCTGGGGAGCTGAGCACCAAGCAGCGGGTGACGAGGACTCGATCTCAGACGGAGGAGCCCAGGGGGGTGCAGGGGGAGCTGGGGGTGCAGCCACGGGGATGGTGGGCACCGGGTGCCCCCCGCTCCGAGGGGGGTGGCTGGAAGACAGCCAGGGTCTGCAGTGACACAGGGCAGCGGGCTGCTGGAAAGGGCTCAAGGCACCTTGGTAACATCCCCATGACGAGGCGTTTGTTCCCGAAATTCCCATGGAAAGAAGAGTACGTAAGGTTCACATTAGCACATCTCATATGTATATAGTGCAAATCAGAGCCCCAGCACCAGAGGGGTCGCGCTCTGGTTAGTGGTTAGGATGTCCCACGGGTGCGATCCTGGGCGCTGCAGCCCCTCCAGCCCTTGCTCTTCCCCAGGCGCAAGGCAAGTGGCGCAGCAGCCGTCGCCTTCCGACCCCTTCTCGTGCAGAGCGAGGTCGCAGCCCCTGTCACTGTCACGCTCGCTCCTGCCTCGTGCTCTACCAGAGAGGAAGGGGAGGACGCGGAGAAGGCCGGGAATCCTTTCAGAGAAGACACGGGAAGCCTGGGCCTCTCGAGCAAGGCTGTTTCTCCACGGGATGGCTGGCTGGAAGGAGCTCTGGGTGCAGTCCCGACGGCGGCTCCAACCAGCCGCAGCATGACCACAGCATCCATCCCAACACCCACCCCCTTCCCCAAAGGTGAGGAAGATCCCAGGAGAAGGGCAGGGGCGGAGGCCTCTCGCGTGTCCCCAGGAGGGGTTTCAGGTCCTGAAGGCTGGGGACTGATTGCAGGCACGGTCTAGGTGTGCAAGGCGGCGCCGTGCAGAGGGAGGTTGTGGTTTTCCACCTGTCCCCAGCGGGAGGACGTCTCCCGCGGGGCTGGGGGAGCATCCTTTCTGGGAGCCCTGCAGAGGCGGCAGCCAAAGGTCCAGGCCGGTTCAGGACCGTGGCTCGGGGAGTGAGAATGACGTGGCAAACGGGAAGCCAGGAGCGAAGAGCGAGCGCTGGGCTCAGGAGAGTCCAGCCACGTCCTGGAAGCAGGGGAGCAGAGAACATCACCGCTCATCACTGGTTCATGGGCTCCTCTTCCTCCATCGGCTCGTCCTGGGGCCTGAAACGGAGAAATTTGGCACGTGAGATGAGGAGAGCTGCTCTTCCCCTCCGCAGCACAATGCTCTCTTTCTGATTGAGGGCAAGCCCAGCACCGGGTCCTGCTGCCAGGGATGTGAGGGTTACAGGACCTGAGCTCCAGGTGTGGAGAACGGTCACAATTTCCATCTCCCACCCCCTGGGACCCACTCAAAGCCGGCTTTGCCCTGAGCTCCCAGCAGCTCGCTGGGCTGTGGGACACCAACGCTCTGCCACCACCCCCGTGACGCCAAGGCTCAGAGCCTGGTGGCACACGAGGGGCACCCGCACGGCCCCCGAGCAACGAAGAGCATCACCTCTTCTCCACCATCACGGCCACCGAGAGGGAGGCCAAGGCTGTGACGGTCTCCACCTCTTCTGCCTCGTGGTGCTGCGCCTCCAGGAAGGAGCAGCCCAGCTTGGAGGCAAAGCGCTGCACGGCCACCCAGTATTTACCTGCGGGAGAAGCAAACGTCAGAAAAGGGGCTGGCACGGGGGTCTCTGGGCTTCCCTTGCGAGTGCACGCATGGGGCATCACCCTCCTGTGGGGAGGAGGATGGAGGGCTCCCCCGGGGTCCTTCATGAAGCATCCCCTGGGAGGTTTTTACTGGACAGGGGAGGAAAAGCCGATGCTTGGGCCATCCCTGCTAACTCATCCTCGCCCCGGACACTCACTCTGGACCTGGATCACCGCCTCCAAGGAGCGCACGGCGTTGGCGTTGGGTTTCTGCCGCATGCTTTCTTCTGGGAGAGGGTCCAGCTGCCAAGGGACGAGACGAGGGGTGTCAGGGGGAAGGAGCTGTGCCCACGGCTTGGTTTGCGGCCGCGCAGCCACAACCTGCACCAAGCTTTGCCTTGCAGGGGTCCCACCCTGCTCCCATGGCTCCCAGTGCACCCATCGGGTCCTGACCACAGGACTGGGAGCGCAATCGGCCCCCGTCCAGCCCCGGCTCTCACCTCGTTGCCCAGCAAGGCCGACACGCAGGCCTCGGATGCGTCGCAGATGGCCGTGAGGTCGTGGCCGCCTTCCAGCGCGAGGACGATGGCTCCCCCAGCCAGGCTCATCAGCTGCTTCGTCATGTAGCCAAAGCCTGCGGAGGAAGCCCAAAAGGGGCGTCCCATCAGCCCCCCCGTGCCCAAAATACCGGGATCGTGGCCCTCCCCGCTGTGCCCCTACAACCCGGGGCTCATCCCCTGCTCCCTGGAGAGCTGCCAGCCCCGGAGCCCAGCGGGAAGAGCCCGCTCGGAGCCCACGGAGCTGCTTCCACCTCCTTACATTTAGCAGAGACTTTGTAGCCGCCCAGGGGTGGCGGGTGGCCGTCGGCCGCGTCGAAGCCGGCCGACACCAGCACCACATCGGGGGAGAATTCATGTGCAATCGGCATCACCACCGTCCTGTCAGGTTGAAAAATAAAACCAAATAACGTTAGATGTTAAGCGCCGGCTCAGCCCGAAGCCAAGGGAAACGCGGAGGACCACAAGGAGCAGTACCTGAAAGCTGCCAGATACTCAGGGTCACCCATGGGCGGGTCGAGCCCTCCAGTCCAGGCTACGTTGACGTTAAATCCCTCCCCAGGGCCAGCACCAACCTGTGAGTGAGCAAGGATGACGGTGAGGGGCAGGATGTGGCCCCGCAGGGGCGCTGGGGCAGTGCCCCGACGAGGCTCCACCACTGCCCAGCTCCAAGCAAGGGACAGGCAGCCCCACGCTTCACCAAACCCCGTGCCCCAGGAGACCCCAGCCCTGCAGTAAGCCCTAAATCAAGCGGCTGCCCCCACAAAGAGGTGCGTGGCCCCTGGGGCCTGCCCGTGCTTCTCACCTCGTCGGCGGCCCCGCTGCCGGGGAAGAAGTTTCCATCATCGTGACGGTGCAAAGAGATGTAGAGGACGTCGGGGTCCCTGTAGAAGACTTGCTGGGTCCCATTGCCATGGTGAACATCCTAGGGGGAGAAAGAAGCTGGGAGAGCGCTCTTCTAAATAGCCTCAAGGGTGGCCCAGGAGCTGAACGGAGCTAAAAGCGCGTGGGTCCCTGCTCCCTGTCCCCAGATCTGGTCCTGGGGAGGGGTTTCTGCCACATTCCTGCAGCCAGACCCCGAGCAGGAGCTTTCTCTGCTCCCAGGTCCAGCTCCAAACCAGAGCTGGGACATCCTGGGGAGGAACGGGGACGTGCTGGGGGCCGGGAGCAACTCACCCAGTCCACGATGAGGATCTTGCTGAGTTTCCCTTTCTGCTGCAGCTGCCTGGCGGCGATGGCCACCGAGTTGAAGAAGCAGAACCCCCTGCGAAGAGGGAGCTGGTCAACACCCAGGGCCCCCCGAGCACCCTTCCCTCCCAGCACCAACGGGTGGGCTGTCCCTCCCCTCTCCCTGGATACAGCAGGGTCCCGGGGCAGTTCATCTGGAGCAGCGATTTCCCACCGAGCCTGTCCAAGCTCTAAAGGGACCGGGATTTTGGGGCCACCCAAACCCCCCGCTCCTTGGGAAGGGACCCTCACATTGCAGTGGATGGATCCGCGTGATGTCCGGGCGGCCTCACCACAGCGAAACCGTTCTGGGGACAAAAACACAAGGAGATCATCACCGCTGCCCCCAGCACCCCACCCCGGCCAGGCGGTCCTCCAGCAGGGGCACGAGGGGGCTTGGTGAGCCCCCCGGCCCTCTGTGTGAGGCCACCTACCTTCAGCTCCCTGGTGGCCACCTTGAAGGCCAGCTCGGTGACGCTGCCCGCGGCCCAGCGGGCTGCGTTGGAGGAGTGCAGCTCGTTCCAGATGGTATCGCTGTCCACCTGCAAGCGAGGGAATGCTCAGATGGGGACAGGGACAGGGACAGGGCACACACGGACGATGCCTCGGCCGGGGAACCCACGCTCTCTGCCAGCCACCCTGCACGGGCCAGGGGCTGAAGTCCCGGGCATCGCGGAGCCAAGGCCACCTCGCACGCCACGGGCCAAGTTCCCCAGCTCCACGGTGGCTCCCTGGTGCCACCGGCCGGGGGGTGGCAGCTCCTCTGCAGACCCCAGCCCCATCCAAGCTCCGCACAGAGCATCTCCCCCTGCACCCGGGGGCTGGAAGGAGTGACTGAGAAAACGCTCGTTACCTTCTTTATCTTATTTTATTGTTTAACCAAACATCTTGGTTTGATCAGGATCACGTCAAGGGCCGAGCCAGAGCCGGAAAACTTGAGTCTCTTCTGATCAACTCCATGTGTGCGACTCAAGGGCTCCCCTCTGCCCGCAGAGGGGGCAGCTCCAGCCCCCCCCGCCTTCAGGCAGGACAGGAGGAGGGCAGGGAGGGAGGCAGAGCGGGGAAAGTGGATGCAAACGGGGCTGAGAAGAGCTGGTGCCCAGCAGCAGGGGCAAGGGGAGGAGAAGAACCAGAAGAGGCAGCAGGAAGGCATGGAGTGAGACCCTTCCTGAAAGAGAGAGAGAGAGAGAGAGGGAGAGAAAGAGGAGGACAGAGACAGGGGGAGAGGAAGAAAGAAGACCGCAGTGAATGGAGAGAAACCAGGGCAGCAAGCTGTGAGAGGAGAGGCCACGGAAGTGTCTGGAGAGAACTGGCAAGCTGCTGTCCCCACGCCACCGCTCGCACCCTGGATGGAAGCCACGGCTTGCCCTGGCTGTCCCGCTGGGACCCCGGGCACGGCTCCCACCCGTCCCAGCAGCTCGCTCCCTCCTGACACCCCCGGCTCTTAGGCAAGGCCGTGAGGGGCTTTTGGTGGCCGGGCGCCCTGGAGGAAGGGGCTTCAAAAGGCCTGTTTCAAGGGTGGGATATTCAAGACCATCCCGGGGACAGGGGGAGCCCTGCTACAGTGCCTTGCTCCCATGCCGGTGACACAAGGAGAGGACGCTTTGCTGTGCCCACCCATGGCTCCACATTTAGGCTGCTGCTGCCTGGGCTGAGCTCAATCTTCCTGCAGGGAGGCTCCGGACAGACACAGCCTCAACCCTTGGTCATCTCCAGGCTCCGAGCTCCCTCGGACCCCCCACAGACACGCAGGGATGGGGACTGAGCACAGCCCAATGGCTCTGGGAGCTCCTTCCCCACTCGAGCCCACGAGAGGCCCTTGGTGGGGACAGAAGAAATAAACGACCCCCATCCAAAAATGCCCCGAACAGGGAACGAGGACTTACCCCCACCCCTCCGCAGGGCAGCATGACGAACATCCGCTGCGACAGGATCCCTGCGGGGAGGGGACAATGAGGACTTCACAGCCACAAAGCTGGGGACCGGCACGGGCCAGGGCGCACGGCACGGGGGCACCGACGGGTGCGGATGGGGGCTCACCTGCCAGCTTCCCGTTGTCCAGTTTCAGGCGGTTGAGGGGATTGGTGCCGTAGAGGAAGACGTGGCGCTCGGTGTGGACGCACTGCAGCTCCTCCAGGGTGGCCTTGCGTCCCCGCAGACACTGCGGCAGACGGGCTGTGACCGAGGTGCTCCGGGACAGGAGACGCAGGTTCCCCCACCCAGGCGCGCCAGCCCCGCGGGTGGCCAGGAGAGGATGGGGTAGGGAATGCCAGCACTATTTTCCTACAGTTGTAGAGCCTTGTATGGACCAGAGTCGGCTCAGCTAGACCAGGACAAGGTTTCTAACAGGCTGGAACTGACACCGATGTCCCCCCGAGCTGGCAAAACCCCTCAGCCCTGCTTCAGCAGGGATTACACCCCTCTTCCAACACAGCAAGCTGCCACCTGGCACCAGGGACGCTCAGACCAAGGCGCTCCGGTTTGGCACTGCCAGCACCAACCAAGTCCAAGCCCCCTCCCAAGAGCTTCGCTGCCTGGCTAGCGGTGGAAAACAGGCTGAGAAGCTCTGGGAACAACAGGGATGGAGGTGGGAGCAGGGCACCCTACCGCACCGTTAGCTGATACCAGCGTCCTCTCCCCGGCCGCTCACCTCGCACTGGCTGCGCAGCCCCCGCTCCTGCAGCCGGGACCAGATGCTCTGAATCCTGCCCGCGTGCTCCGGGTGGTTGCTGTTGTCTCCACAGGAGCACTGGTGCTTGAGCATCACTGAGTCGTAAACCAGCCCTGCAATAACGCCCAAGGAGAGCTGCTGGCCTGAGGCTGGACCGGACAGCCGAGCTTCGATGCTGCCAACCCAAATTCTGCTCCTTTTCGGGGGCTAGGGCTGCTGGTTGGGACCCCAAACACCCTCAACTATTTAGTTTGATTGTTACACGTTCCTCAAACCATGGGAGCCTCTGCCTTGAGATGTTTGAAGCACATCCTGCCTTGGATACTTAAGAGAGATGAGCTGATCCCTCATAACAGACCAGGATGGCAAGTCCTGCTTGGAAAGGTACCTCAGATAAGGAGAAGGGACGGCTTGCTTTGCTTTTTCTGCACCCAGCCAGGGTGCTCCCAGGAATTTTGGGGTCCAGGAATGATTGGGACGGACACACAGGTGCCCCTGAGGATCCCCGCCTCCTGTCCCAAGCCCCTGCTGCTGCTCCAGCTGGGACAACCTGCACCCCGCGCCCCCCGAGGGGCCGTGCCCTACCTGTCGTGAAGTGTGGCTTGGTCGGCTGCTCCTGCACGGGCAGGGAGAGCGTCTTGGAGGCTGTGTCCTGGGCAGGGAGGGAGATGGTCGCGGTGGCAGGAGATGACTGGGCCCTGGAGAGGGGCCTGTGCCCCGCAAGGACGGTCGGAACCATGGGGGGGTCGGCCAGAGGCTGCCGCTTGAGGAGCTGGTGCTGCATGCGCTGGTAGGGGTCCCAGAGATACGCCTGATGGAGAGAGAGGTGACAGTGAGCACGGCATCACCCGGGGCCGGGATGCTCTCCCAGGAAGGAGCCTCGGCCTCTGGAGGGTCTGGATGCGACAGCCCCCTCCGCGCTGGGGGGCTCGGAGCTGGTTTGTAGGAGCTGGGATGCGTAAAGCAGCGTCTGCTGCTCTCTGCTGGCCCAGCCCCGCAGTGCTGGGCAGCCCTGGTGCAAGGTGCAGCAGCTTGCAGATGGTGCCCGGCAGCCTGGGGACAACGCCCAGCGATCTGGGGACGATGCCCAGCCCTGCTTGCACCACGGGTGGCTGCAGCTCGCGGACTGTCCTAGCAAACTGCCCCCCGATCACAGTGCCTGCATCCCTACCGGCACGGGCATGGCTTTCCGAAGCCAGCTCTCGGGGTTTGATCTCTGCACGCTGCCTGCACACCCCTGTGCTGCAGCACCAGCAGCAATCTCAGAGCAAGCCGCAAATCTGGCCCAGAAAAAGGCAGCCTAGCAGGCAGAGGGACTGCAGGACTACACAGGCACAGCTCCACAGCGACCTGAGACTGCTGCGTGTCAGCCACGGGGAAAGTGCAACTTTTGGAGGCTAAAAATCCCCAGGGCGAGGGCCAGGGAAGCCCTGGGTCTCGGAAAAGCACAGTGAGAGCTAACGAAAAATAACCAAACAACTTTAAAACCAACACCTGCTCACACCCCAGTCGCCCTGAACGCAGGATTAATGCTCAAAGAGCACAAACCATGACTGGGGGGAGAGAGACAAGGCTGGGAATCCCACTTCTTCTCGCCTGGCAGCCCGCACACCCCTGCCCAGGGCTCCCCCATCCCAGCCAGCCCTCGCCTACCTGCTGGAGGACGAGCTCCTCCTGAGGCTGCAGCAGCTTCTGCGTCCTCTCGGGCTCCTTCCCGCTGCTCCCCGGCCGCGCAGGCTCCACGCGTGCCCTCGCCTGGTCGCCGCCCTCAGCCCCTGTCTCCGTCCCTTCTGCTTCCATGTCCTCCGAGGAGGGGATCTGCCGCAGCCGGGGCTTCTCGCTGGTTTTGGCCATGCGCTGCAGCCGGGGGGTGGGGGGGGCACAAGTCAGCAAGGGGAGGTGGCAAGGGGCAGGCTGAGGAGGTCACGGGGCACCCCCGGGCAGGAGCGCGATGGCCGTGGGAGCCCACGAAGCTGAGCAGATACCCTCAGCTCCTGAGCCTGGGCAGGGCAATCCTCGCTGCAATCCTGCACCCTGCCAGCACCCTGCTGCCCAGCACCTCCCGCACGCCCCCGGGCCGGAGCTCCGGGCCTTACCTTGCCCAGATGCGTCTGCTGCTTGAGCCTCTCCAGGAACTGGGTGTGATGCTGCTGGTACACCAGCTGCTGCTGGATGGCCTTGGGGTTCTGGGGCAGGGGCTCCGAGCGGGTCCTGCCCAGCGGCTTGTGGTGGCCCGGGAGCGACAGGCGCTCTGCGGAGATGAGCGAGGGGGCGAAGGAGAAGGGGACCGTTCCCAGCCCTGGCACTGCAGGGAGAGGAGGGAGAGGTTAGGGGCGGCTTTGCCCTCGCGAGATCAACACCTTCTATCTCCTCAGCTCCAGCTCATGGAGGAATAACGGGAAGCCAGAAACTTGTACCCCGAGCAAGGCTCCGCACCGTGCTGCCAGCCCCAGTGCCTGCCCCAAGCTTGACACTTACCAGCCACAAGCGGAGCGTGGGTGACCGAGGGCTCGAGGATGATGACGGGCTGCAGCCGAGGGGACAAGGGGCTCCCGGCCTCGTGCTGCTCCAAGCCAGCTGGTATGAACATGGGCGAGTGCGTGCCTGCGAGGACGGGCCCGTTCAGCACGGGCACCCGGTGGGCCAGGCCGGAGAGGGGGCGGCGATCCGCATCTCCCTGCGGAGAGGAGGAAGGCTGCATTAGCAACCCGCCAGGACACGGCACATCTTCCCCGTACCCACGGGCAGCCTCTGCGACTACTCAGAGCCGGTGTATGGCTGGCATTTGCCCAGGAACTCCATACCCCCCAAAAAAAGGGCTTCCCCTGCCCTGCGGGGCCCTCTGCCCAAGGCCTCGGGGGTTCCTACAAACTGGCTACCTACCCTGGCACTAGTGGTGGCCGGCAATCCCAGCGTGATGGCCGGAAGGGAGGCTGCGCTCTGCAAGGCAAACTGGGCCAGGGAGCTCTCCTGCAGCATCAGGCGCTGGGCCAGGGGCGCCTGCACCAAACACAATCCGTCAGTCTCCTGCTCTGGCGAGGGCAGGGCTCAGCACGGGGCAGCAGAAGGGGGTGGCCAAGTCCCAGATACTGGGGGAACACCCAGGGCCAAGGGCACCGGGGGCAGCGCTTGCACTAGGAGAGCACCGGTGCACACCGCAGAGGGGGGCAGCGTGTCACTGGGTCGGGCAGAGGGTCCCCACCATGCCGGGGCAGCCGGGCTAAGGGCAGCTTGGTGCAGGATTGGAGCGCCTGGGGGGGATGCTAGCTGATCCTGAGCCTAGGATGGCAGCGGGAGAGCGGGGAGGCGAAGGCCGGGCTCAGGAAGCTGAGGAGCTCACCTCGTGGGCCATGCCGGAGGCGGCGGGGAGGGCTCCGTGCTCGGCGGGGAGGCTGTCGTTGGGAGAGCTGCAGCCGGACACGGGGGTGCTGCTGCTGCTCGGGGAGGAATCTGTGCCGGGAAGAGAAGCGGGGAAAATGGGCACCTGCACACAGAGGAGAACTGCACAGCCCCAGCCCCGTAAAGCTCACCCTCCCTCCAACAACTCCCCACTGCCCTCCTACAGCCAAAACTCCTGGTCGCCAGGAGGGCACCGATAACGTGCTGAGCCCCTGCGATGTGAAATTCCCCCCTCTGAAACCCAAAGCAGGCATCGCACAGGGTCCCGGGCAGCTCCAGCCTGGCCCCGACCTCCCCAAACAGCCGAGCTATCCCCACCCAGACGAAATCCTCACCGATCGCCTCGGGCGGCCTCCTCTTCAACGAGGGGGGCGCGCTCTCCTTCCGCGTCAGGGGGTTCTTGCGTCGGTCCAGGCACTTCCTGGGCTTGCAACGCACCTTCAGGTTGGGCTCGGACGCTGCCGAGGACAAGGTGGTGAGCCCCGGCCCCACCACGGGTGGGGGAAAGCTGGAGAAGCTTGGTGGGGCCAGGCCACCCCACTTCTTGGCTCCTGCTGTCCCCTGCAAGCGGGCTCAGCGGCATCGCAGCAGGGGGAGATGGTGCTGGCCCCCAGCCTCACCTGTCTTCCGCAGCGGAAAATGCTCCGGGGGGTCAAGAGAAGTGCTAGGGACCGGGGGCAGGAAGGTGCTGAGTACAGGAGGGGAAGGGCCCTCGGGATCCAGAGGCTCCAAAGACCTGCAGGGAGAAGCAGCCTTGTTAGAGGATTTTCCCTCCTCGCAGCCACGGTTAGCAATGCCGTGACTTATCCAAACCCACCACCAAAAATGTATTCAGGGTCCTGAGCAGCTGTCCTGCTCCGGGTGGGTCAAACAGATCGGAAGGATGCCCTTCTTTTACCTGTACGGCATGGCTGAAGGGTTGGGGTTGCTGGTCCTTTCCAAAGCTGCCGCCTGCTGCTTCTTCAGGATGACCTCCGCCAGTTTCTGCTTCACCACTGTGCTGGCCACAGCACCTGCAGAGAGACGGGCAGTGACCACCGTGGGCTGAGCGCCGACACAGAGCATCCCACAGGACCCTCAGAGCATGGCCCTGTGGCTCCCCATGGCTGCACGAGACAATGGAAGGTGGCTGGAGAGCCCCTGCGAGCACACAGACACCGAGAAAGCCCTGCAGAGATGCTTGGCACGGGTCTCAGATCAAGGTGGGCGCAGGGAGAGGCGGAGAAGGACAACCAGAGTCTCCCAGATGGTGAACATGAAGGTGCTGAAGCTGCTAACCTCACTGAGCGCCAGCAGCTGAGAGGCAGAGCGTCAGGGGCGAGCCTCAGCTCATGATCTGCCTGCTGCAGCCAAGCCAGAGCAGGTAGGAGCTGACACCCACGGAATGAGGAAGGCACGAAGGCACAGCACGGCTCGTACAGCAGCGACAAGCCTCCCACGGGTGCCCGGGATCCCGCTGAAGCCTCTCCAGAGCACTGTGCCCTGGGGCTGTCCGAGCCTGTCACACGTCGAAGATTTCCAGCTGATTTCCAGCACGCGGCCCTGCCCATCCTGCACCCCAGCTCCCTGCTCTTACCTCCAAAACAGGAGAGAACGAGAGGCAGCAAGAAAAAGAAAGCGCAGACAGCTCGGGGAAGGCTTCGAGGCTCCTGAACCTCCCGACGGAGCTGCGCTCTTCCAGAAGAGCACCTAACACCGGACTCACCACGGCCTGCTGGCGGGCGGCAGCAGCGCCCCACGTTCAGCACGTGGCACCGTGGCGGTGGCAGAGCACCCCCAGGCAGCGGTCTGACTGCTGCAGGGAGCTGCCCCCAGCTGCCAGGAGCCTCCCGTGCTTTCCCTGCCTCAGCCCAGGGCCCATGCCCCTGTCTGACCCATGCCCCATCCTCAGCTGTTCGCTCCAGCGAGCGCGCTGGGCGGCTGCGCGAGGGATGCTCCACACCTCCGTGGTGCTGCTCGGCACCTCCAAGCACAGCTTACGCATTAATTTCTACAATTAACTCCCGGCTTGCGCAAGGAAGCCCCGTGCAGGCAGCGCTGCTCAGCTGCCCACGTCTGCGGGAGCTGCATTTGCTCGGGCACGGCCCCGAAAGGGCAGGCACCGCGTCCGCAGCACCCCAACCGGCCCCGCCAGCCCCTGGGGAAGAGCAGCCCACGTCCTGCAGATGCTCAGGGGCTAAGGGATGACAAGGGGAAAGCATCGGCGCCCTGAGAGAGCTCAGACTCGAGGCAGCAGGCTCACGGACACCGGGAACGGCTGCAGCTGAATGTGAAGAAGGATGTGAAGAAGGGCTCTGCACCTCCAAAAGCTCAGTTCCCCTGAGCTCCTGCAGCAGCAGGCACTAGATGGCGCAGGGAGATCGCAGCAGGACGGGGGTTTGCTTTCCTGCGTGGTGCAAACCTTCCTGCCCGGCACCCCAAAACCTCTCCCCATCACCACCCTGCTCCAGCCTGGGGCTTGCCAGCTCCAGAGCCAAATTCCTGCCCTGCCCAGCGCACGGGGCAGCGCAAGCACAGGCTGCAGCGGCTGCCGGGCGCGATGCGACATTTAAAGCAGGGATCTGTTGCCACCGCCGGGTTGGCATCACTGGGAGGGACGCACACCGGCCAGGGCGTCCCCAGGAAGTCACTTGCCAGCTGCTGGGCGCAGCTTGCTGCTCAGGAGGAACGGGGCTTGAGAGAGCCCAGCGCAGAGCCCCGAGGATGATGAAGGGAGCGGAGCATTAAGGGAGGGGAGGCTGAGGGAGCTGGGGCTCTGAGGCTTGGAGGAGAGGAGGCTGAGGGGCGACCTCGTTAACGTTTATAATTATGGGAAGGGCGAGCGGCAGGAGGACGGGGCCAGGCTCTGCTCGGTGACACCCAGCGACAGGACAGGGGGCAGCGGGTGCAAGCTGGGACACGGGAGGTTCCGCTTCAAAACGAGCCCAAACTTGGGCACGGGGAGGGCGGCAGAGCACGGAACAGGCTGCCCGGGGGGCTGTGGGGTCTCCTTCTCTGCAGTCACCCCAAACCCGCCTGGAGGCGTCCCTGTGTGACCCGATCCGGGTGTCCCTGCTCCGGCAGGGGGACCGGGCCGGGTGATCTTTTAGGGTCCCTTCCAGTCCCTGACATCGGGGGATTCTGTGACTTCCCCAGCCTCTCCTCCTGGCCCCAGGCAGGCACAGCACACGGCTGTTTGATGCAGAGGATGGGAACGCTCACACCAAGAGCAGGCAGAGCGCAACCTGGAGAAGGGCAGAACTGCCTGCTGAGACCCTGCTAGAGGCCGCCCTGACCTCGCTCCCTGTGATCCCCCTGGTTTTGGGGACACGGCTCCTCGGGCAGAGACGCAGCCCCTGGTGCCACACGCCAGAAAACACCGAGGCTCTTACTTCGTTTGCTCTTGTCCTTATTGAGGATCTGCCGCAGCTCCTGCTCCTGCTGCCCGGGCTCTGCCTCGCGGTGCGGGGACTCCATGGTCACCTGGGGGAGAAGAGGGCACCGTCAGCACCACAGGACCCTGACCTCACCCCATACAGCACCCGAGGCACGATGCCACGATGCCAGAGCATCTCTGAAACGATCCGCTGTCATTTTTGGAAACCTGGTGGGCAGCCTGGGCTGACAAGGACGCGTTAAAGCTGTTTCATCACAGCGAACCGGACGCATCTTTGTCTCCAGAGATGCTCTCCCCAGGGACACTGCAAAACTCAGACCAGTTTGTTTCAGCTTGCTGCCTGTTTTGACATATCTGTAGCTGGGGCACGTTGTAATACAGCTAAAAAAAAATCATAGTTGACTAACAAGGGGAAAAAAAAAAACAAAATAGAAAAAATATACACTAATCTTAGAAGTTTGTGTCTCTGTTTTCTGCAGCTTATCACTTCTCACATGGATGAAAGCATCACATCTGCACAAAAGCCTCTAAGCACCTGGCAGCCGTAGCAGCATCACCACCTCCAACCTCCCTCGTGTGGACCAAGCCGACGCTCAGCGTCCCCCCGAAAGCCCCAGGGAATCCCCCAAAGCTCCCAGCCAGGGTTAGTGGGACCGGTGGGGCTGGCGCTCAGGGGCAGACGCTTCCACCTCTTGGACGTGGCAGGATGTAGGAGAGGGCCCTGGTGGTCCAGCGGCTCACAGCAAGGTGGTTTTACAGCTGCTGCAGGATTCAGCAGAGTCTGGAGCACGCAGGGTGCAAGAGAAGGGGATTAGAGATGGAGCCAGGTTCTACGGAGCCCAGAAAAAGGACAGGCAGCAATGGGACAAACGTGCAATGATGTAAATCCCAGCTGGACTCGAGGAGCCACAAGGACAGGGCTCGATCTCCACGCTAGGAGATGGTCACAACTTGCCTGGCCGTGGCCCCAAAAACCTGCTCTGCCCCTGAAGGTGGAAGCATCGGGCCCCAGAGGAGGCACCCAGCCTAAACCTCACAAAACCTTGTGACAATGCAGAGCCCGGCAGCAGGCGCCGTGCCAGGGAAGGGTCCTATTCCGGGTGACACGAGAGGATTTCGGCGAAGGCTTCCCAGAAAAGCCAATTAGCTGGCGGAGTGAGTAAGCCGTGCCTTTAGAGCAGAGAGGCAGCGGTGGCCAAGACGAGTGGCAGATCACAGACACCAGGCATCCTGTCCAGCCGCGCTGGCTCCTCTCTCGGCACACACGGCGTGCGGCTGCAAACACTTCCCCGCTCCACGCGTCCCGGGAGGCCCCAGCCTCCTGCTGCCCTTGGCAGGGCTGAAGTTTGGACTGGAACGCACAAAATCCCCCCCCCAACCTGCCTCCCTAACCGGCCTCCTTGCATCAGCGCGGCCTCTGGGATGGCTGAGGAGCGCCGCAGGCTCTCTAGCTCATGGGAAGGCAAGAACTGACCTGGGAAGATTATTTTGGGGTTGGGATTTCCAGCTTCTTACTGAGCTGGTGGTTAAGGCGTCAGAGATGGGAGCCCAGGCGAGGCCAGCCTGGAGGCAGGGCACTGCTGGCACGCACGCAGCGCCACCCCAAGCTCCATGGGTTTTTTTTGGGGGGGAAAAAAAGGGATTTTTGGAAGCATCCGTTCCGCCCGTACCCTCACGTGCTGGTGGGCGAGCTGCTCCACTTGCTGCTGGTGCAGGCTGGCGAGGAAGAGCTGGTGCTGCAGCTGCTGCGTGTGCTTCAGGGCCAGCAGGGCGGTGTCGGAGCCGGGCTTGACGACGCGCTGCCCGATGCGCAGGTCCATGGGGGCGGCCTGGGGCACCCGCGGGGAGGTGCACGGGTTCACAGCAGCTGCGGAGACACAAAGCGGGGTGCGGCGGGGTGAGAACCAGCACGCAGGGGGGCCCCCTGTGCCTCGTACCCCCAGGGAAGCGGCGGCAGCGTGGGGACGGGGCGAGGATACCCCGACGCACGGGAGGGCGCTGGGAGGAACGCGCCCTGCTGCCGAGAAGGGCTTGCCACATCCCATCTGCTGCCTGCGAAAGCCTCCGCCGTCATCCAGGCAGAAATCCTGTGAGCGAGGCGCGCTTGGAGAGCCTCCAAGGTGCTGCAGGCACCTCTCCCTGACACCACGGCTTCGAAAACCGGAGGCACTCCCGTCCTGCCGGGGTGCGCAGCCTCCCCCGTCCTCACGGGACCCCCTAGAACAGCCTCGACTACAGAGGGCGTCCAGCACCCCCCGCAGCAGGGGATTTTCACCTAAAGCCTCGCTGAGCTTACCCCACAGGTGCCACGGGTCAGCGTAAAGGCTGGCTGCCTCCAGCACGGCACCGCTGCAAGCCGGCGAAGAAACAGGGCGACCTGCAGCCCCCCGTGGGAAGGGCAGGCAATGCCCCCACCCTGCCACGCGGATGCTGCCCCTCCTGCATCTCTGCAGCCCGATTTAGCCCAACGAAGCCACCTGCAGGAAGCTACGGGGTGGCGGTGGCAATGGGACACGGCTTGCCCCCAGTGCCTGCCCCAAAGAGGTCGCATCCAGCGCGGGCTGCAGGAGGATGCTCCAAAAAGCACAGCAGAACGGGGACGAGCGAGCACGACAGCAACTGAAGGACACGCGGACAGCCCCAAGGGGCCTGTGGCATCCCAAAAACACAGCCAAGGCAGCTGCAGCAGCTTCGCCACGAGCATTGCAGCACAGGGAGGGGAAAAGAAGCTGGGGACGGGCAGGTGGGCAGGAAATCCAGCCAAGGGGGATGCTCCTGCAGGGCCAAAGCTGCTGCAGCCTGAGAACTAATTGTTTTCCGCAAGTAGTGAAGCAGCTCAAGTAAAAAAAAAAAGAAAAGAAAAGGAAAATGCAAATGTTATTTTTATAGGCAGAGCACCACGCCCTGCGCTGTGCAAACCTCAGCTTCAACGACATCAGGGAGCTTGTGCTGATGCTTGCGATATTGCAGGAGAAATCTCGGCAGGCTGCAGCCCTGCAACGCAGCAACAGAACGGGGGAAACCTGGCAAAGCCCCAGCGCGGCACAGGACAGGTCCCGAATGCCAGCTCCCATCCACGCAGGTGATGAAATGCACGGCCCTGCAAGAGCGGGGTCAGCTCTGGACATCCTGCACGGCCCGGGCAGGGAAAGCTGCCCCAGCTCCATGGGATAAATGTTTTTTCACACCAGCTAAATCCCTCGGGACACGACCCCAGCTTCAGCCCCGAGGGCCTGATGCTCCCAGGGGTGCCCCATCCCAGGACTGACCCCATTCCCTCCGTCTCACTGATACCTGGGGTTTCATTTGCCTCCAGCTAATTGGCTCTAATTGCCGCACCCTGGTGTGACACCAGGCTGAGAACAGCTGGAAGCTGCTGAGCTCCCGCTCCCTGAGGCTCCAGCCTCAGGTGCGATGCCCCGAGA
This sequence comes from Anser brachyrhynchus, assembly GCF_964034855.1. NCBI lineage: Eukaryota > Metazoa > Chordata > Aves > Anseriformes > Anatidae > Anser > Anser brachyrhynchus. The sequence goes on along the minus strand of NC_137722.1, from coordinate 1,273,306 downwards.
TGGGTGGGATGAGACCTTGGGCAGCGCACAAGCAGCTAAGTGTGTTTCAGACGCGTTTTTATGACCCAGCCTGAGCCCAAGTAGCGTTACCCTAAGCAAGGAGACCCTTCCTCTGCCCTCAGCCCTTCGCTTCACCCTTCCACGCCTGCAAGCAGCCGTGCACGGGTCCAGAAAACGCCGCTAGCCTTCACGGTGCTGCCAGCTCATCCCCGCGGTGCCGGGCGCTGCTCCCGAAACCTCCCAGCTCCAGCCAGCCCCGCAGGGCCCCGGATCCTCGCTAAACGTCAGCGATTTTGAAGGATGCAAGCGATAAAGACACCGGGCTGCCACCTCCCGGCTTCCCAGCTCGCGTGGTTCCCGGGCCACGGCGAGGAGGAGGAGGAGGAGGATGCTCGGAGGGAGGAAGGCTGGAGCTCAGCACTCCCCAGGGGCGCCGGGCAGGGACAGGCTGTAACGAGCAAACTTTGGGGTGGGAAACGGGGATTTCTGATGGCACCCGGCCCATAAAAAATAAAAAAAAAAATTAAAAAAAAACATCGTGGGTTGCTCGCTAGCTGCAGGAACTTGCCGAGGCTCGGCTACCCCTGCGTCCCCTCCAGCCAAGCTGTCCTGCTGCGGGACAGGAGCCGAGGCCACGACTGCCAGGCTCAGCTTTGAGACGCGGAGAAGAGCCGCCGGCGTGCGGAAGCACCGTTTGGAGGGGAAAACAGGGCTGCGAGGGGGACGGGACCAATCCTCCGTGCCACGGCCTCCATCCTCACAGCCTCCCCTCTGCTCGTGGTGCTCAGAGCACCCGGAGGGAGCTCCCTGACCGGCCCCCAGCCTAAGCTCAGCAGCAGCAGCCCTGTTCTCACCTCTCCATCCAGCCATCCGCCGCCCTGCCGGCACCAACCTGGGGCAGAAAAGGGGTGAGGGGGGCTCAGGGACAAGCCCGGGGGAAGGACGGGGCGTTGAGGGGAGGCGAGGACGGAAGGCGCTCGCCGGGTAGCTGGGAATCTCTCTGCCTCATTTCTTTCAGACTTTTTAAAAACAAACTCCGAAGCAGCAGCGGAAGGGAAGAAGTGGGAGGGAACGCGTGCGCCGGGGGAGAGGGAGGCCGGGCAGGCCAGCGGCCAGCAGCCAGAAAAACAACTCCTCATCGTGCTCCCGGAGCCAGGAAAAAGGCTGTCGAGCATCCCCGCGGCCAAGAGGCAGCGGCCGCGCGGAGAGCCGCCCCGCGGGGAGGCTGCAGCCAAACGGGGCCGGTGGGGAGAGGGGAGGGCGAGGGCAGGGATGAGGAAAGGCACCGTGGGAGCAGAGCGCCCAAACCTCTGCAAAAAAACAAAAACAAAAACAAAAACAAACGGGGTTGCAGCTTCTCTGCTGGGTTAAAGCCGCGAAGCTCGGGGTGATTTTGCAGAGCTGGAAACGCGGCGCTCGGCGGAGCAAATTCCAGGGCAGAGCCGCTGTCCAGCCTCGGGCAGCACCCGGCGGCTCCCCGGGGGTGCCACCCGTCCCTCCTGCAGCTCCGAGCCCCCGCACGAAGCCCTTCCTGCCCTGGGAGCTGTTTGTTTCAGCCGTGACCTCCCTCCGCAGCTTGAATTCATTTGGGGTTCGATGCCGGGACCTCCGCCAAGAGTTACAGTAAACAACTCCCCTCCGCCGCAGCCTCCGATGCGACGCTCGCGCATGATTCAGGGGGCAGGCGGCCAGGCGAGCGGCTCCTCCTCTTCCCCTCGCCCCAGGAAAGGGCCCCGCAGCCGAAACCCGGCACCTCGAGGGCTGCCCAAGGGGGGCTGCCCCCTTCCCCGAGCTGAACCCGCGTCCTGCTGGGGACCCTCGGAGGCCACCAGCGCCGTGTGGGGACCCGCAAACCCCACGGAGGGGCTGCCTCCAGCTCCCGAGCCATGCGCGCGGGGCGAAGCGAGCATCATCCTCCTCCTCCTCCTCCTCCCGGGGAAAAAGAGGCGGTTTTTGGGACAGGCTCCTCTCCCGCCTGCCAACATTTTTTTATTATTATTTTTTTTTTTTGCGACTTATTTTTAGTTCGCCAGAACGTTCGCATGGGAAGGCCGGCGCTGGTGGCCAGCCCGGCTCCACGGCCACCGCGGCACCGGGACGGCACCGGGGGGCAGCGCTCAAAAATGCGACCCCCGCCACGGGCGGGCAGCAAGGCGCAGCCTCTCTGCGAGGACACGACGCTTCCCCCCAGCTCCTTCCTGCTTCTGCTGAACAAATCACGAACGGCAAAGCCGGGCCGCGCAGCCCAGCCGACGCAGGAGGCGGTTGGGGCACGAAGCAGCCGCAGAGAAGCGGGGAGGGCGGGGGGAGGTTTTTGCCTTGCCCTCCGTCAGCACCGGGGACGTCACCGCGCCGCCGGCGGCACGAGGCGGTTGTTTTTCTGGGTCACCCGAGGCGGGCAGGTCGCGGGGAGGAAAACACGCCAGCGCGCCCGGAGGAAGCCGAGGAGGCGAAAGCGGGGCCCCCGCGAGCGCGCGGAGGCGACGGCCCCGGGGTGGGGGGGGGCTTGCCGAGCCCGTTGCACAAACCTCTCGGCACCTGGGCAGGTCGAGCCGCAGCAACACCCTTCCTCCGCGGGAAAGGGGAGATTGCAACACGGCGACAGCGGCCGCGGCGCGGCCTCTCCCCGGCCAAGCCGCCGGCGGGGCGAGCGTGAATGCGGGCTCTGTGCTCTGCAGCCCCGAGCGCCTTACGAGCATTTTCCAGGCTGCTCCGCCGGCCGGCCTCTTCCTCCTCCTTCCTTCCTTCGCTCTCTCCGCACCCCAAGGAAGCGAAGGAGGAGAGGCGAGGAGCACTCCGAACGACGGAGCCGGGCTCTGCGCCCCCCGAGCGCCGGCTTTGGGGCTTCTCCTGCTCCGCCACGCTCTGCACGAGCCCTCGAGTGCCCCCTGCTAAGCTTTTTGAGCAGGGTGAAACCCTGGTGCCGGCGACTTCCCCAGGCCGGCGGCGTTAATCCGGCGCTGGGGCAGCTCCTTTTCCCCGGGGGGAAACCGCGAGCCACGCCGCCGCTCTCGGCCAGCCGCCCCCCGCAAAAAAAACCACAAAGCGCCGCCGAACGCTCGGCTTTTGGCATTCCCTGGTTTTTTTTAACAAGGCGAGATCAGCCGTCAGCAAAAAGCTGCGCTTATACAAGAGGGAAATCGAGCAGGGAGCGAACAAAGCCAGGCGAGCGGGCTGGTAAGGAGCAAAGCAGACCCAGCGGAGCTCCGGGGCTCCGCGGCCCCTCGCCGTCCCCGTTTCGCATCGGCCAGCCCCGAGCTTTGTCCGAGGCCGAGCAGGAATTAAATGCAGTTTTTGAAAACCGTTTCCCATCTTCTGTTGATTAGCTGTGAAAGGTTCAGAGTTCAGCCGGGTTGAAGAATGCATGTGATTAAAAACATTCCTCTTTAATAAAAGGAAGAGGTCTCCTCCAGAGCCACGCACAAGTAACAAAAATTAGCCGGAGGGGATTTGTTCAAATTAAAAACGCTTAGATCAGAAACCACACGAAAAAGACTATGTTGAAATAACACTAAGAACACAAAGCCGGGACTCAAGAAATAGGAAATCCCAGAGTCAGGGTACCTCACATAACCTCCCTGGGGCCCCTGGGGTATACGCGCTAAGACGCTGGCTTCAATTACGGGGCCAAATACTGCGCTCCCGACGAAGGGCGACGCCAGCAGAAGGGGCATCGCCCCGTTATCTCTGCCCTGCTGCAGTAGGAGTGGGGACACGTGTAGGAACCCCACGGTGGGCACAGGGAACCCCACAGTGGGTGCAGGGAACCCCACGGTGGGCACATGGAACCCCCCGGCGACGCTCTGCTGGCCCCTCCGCTCCCCTACCTCCATCTCCTCACGTGTCCCCGGAGGGCTCCCTCGCCGGACCCCAAAAAAGCGGAGCCTTTGGGGCATTTTCCTCTTTTCCAGCCTTTTAGGGGCAGCCCGGGGGACCCGCCGCGCTCCTGCCCGGGGAGAAGAGCAGCTGCGGGGAAAGCCCCGCGCGGCCGCAGCCGTCCCCAGGCAGCGTCCCGCGTGAGCCATGCGAGCAGATGATGCGCGGGGAAGATGTAATGCTTGGAGCGGGCGGCTGCCAAGTCCCGATAACTCTTTTCGGAGCATGCTAGCTGGGGCTTACAAGGGCTTTATGAATTGGCCAGATGTGGGTGGATCCCACTCCTCCCTACCAGACATCGAATTCCTGCTCCAAAACAAGAAGAGGCTGACGCTTCTTCATGCAAAGCCCCGAAGAGTTTTTCCACAAGGGTAAAAACATAAATATATATATTTTTTTTCAACTCTGCTTCTTGCAAGCTTTTTTTCTGCAGAAAGTTTCCAGGAAGAAAAAGAAAATAAAAAATCGAGACACTTGACGAGTCAAGTCTGGCAGTCAGACGCGCGTTACAAAACCCTTCCCAAACGGAGGATGAACCACAACGAAAAGCAATGCACCTGAAACCAACCCGCCTGTGCACATACACCTGTGAGCAAAGCACATTATTTGGGTATTTCAAGCACATAATCCGGCACATAAATCAGAAACTCCTCGGCTGGAGCCTGTGAACGACTCACGTAAGGCCCAAGGAAGCAACCGGACCAGGGCAAGATCCTTCCCCCGCTTACTCTCGCTGGTTATTTGTGGCTCGTGACCTTTGAGTCAGACATTTAATAGCCCTCCCTGGAATTTTCTCCCCACGAACGCACGCAGCCACGCTCTGAAAACCTGTGACTCCGGGACCAACAATCTCACAGTGCACCGGGGCGTTTGCACTGCAAGGACACGGAGCAAAACACGCTCTGCCCGGAGCTGTCACGTTTTCGGTTTTTAATGCTGGCAGGGAGCCGGGAGGCGCTAGGTGGATGAAAAAAAAAAACCTTACCTGCATCCCACCAAGCTATTCTCCCCATCTGGAACATAAGAGGAGGGGAAAAAAAAAAATCCCTTTCACCCAGGCAGCACCAAGACCCACAGGAACTTCTCAACCCACAGCCCAGTACTGGTGCTGCTGGGGATGCTCAGAGCTGCGGGATCATGCTACACCTTCCTGCAGCATCCTTACGGCACAGAAGGCATAGGAAGAGGGCAGGGAACCCTTCAGCACGAAGTAATTCATCCGTGCTTGCTCCCGCCACATGCCAGAGGTCCGGCTGCACCTGCAGCAGGGACGCAGGCACCCCGGCTCTCCCCGAAACGCGAAGCTCCGGCGTTGGCCCGGCTCCTGCGCTGCCCCGGCGGCACGAGCGGAGCCGCACAGGTGTGTTTTCGGTGCCTCTTCCAAGGCAGCTTTTCAAAGTGCTCCCAAATCCGCACGCTCAGATCGGGCCTGCGAAGTGTTTTGCCCGCAGGGCAAAGCTGGTCAGGAGGATCCCAGGTTACCCTGCCTCGCCAAATTACCCCGCAGCCCTGAATCCCATTGCCAGCCCCAAATTTCACTGTAGGCGATACTTAAACCAAGCAGCTTCCTTTTGCTCTCCCGCACGGCTCCCCAGGAGCTGGAGCAACCTGCAAACGTGCCAGGGGCTGAGCACCCTGGATGCTGCCCCCGTCCCGGGGAGTTTTAGAAGCCTTCAAAGCACCGGGGCGCGCGCACACAGAGGCAGATCGGCTCAGAAAACCTGCACAGCCAAACCTGGCGGCGGGTTTCCAGTCCAAATTGGAGACCTTTCAGTCGCAGGGACGCAGAGGTACGGAGCCAAGGGGGGAGCCGGGCGCAGGCAGGATGGAATCACGCCACGGGCAGGCAACGCAGCGGCTGCGGTTTCCCAAATAGCTGCTCACAACCCCAGCGTAAGGCATCCCCATCCCTGGCGGCTGTTCCTGTCCCGCCCTGACGTATGGCACCAGTCATGCCTATGCATGCAGGTGTGCATGTCTAAAACGAGTAAATAGCATTTTTTGGGGTTTTTTTTTTTCTTTACTAGTTTCTCTGCAGAAGGACCCCATCCCCGCGCCACTCTCCGTGTGGGCAGCAAGGGAGGACTGGCGCAGCTGGACCCCTCTGGCTGCCGTCTCCTGCCAGCAGCTGCATCCTCCCACCCACAGCAGCCATCGGCCCCATCCCAAACTAAACTGCGGCACCGGGCTCGCGGGGAGGATGCGAGGCATCCCCAGGAAGCCTCGCCACCACCGCCGTTTCCTCTGGAACCGAGGGAAATCCACCACCAAAGGGCTTCGGTGAAGGAGAGCCAAGGCTGCCTGGCGGCGCCGCGTGCTCCCCAGAGCAGCGTGGGCAGTTTCTGCTGGGGGGAAACTGCCAGGAAAAGTCCTGAGCCACACGGAAGGCGGCAGGGAATTATCCCCGCAGCGCAGCCCACCCCATCTCTGAGCTCCCCGCTCGCTTCCTTCCCACCTGAGCCCCTCGCCTGGTCCCGCAGCATCGCCCACCTCCTTCCCTTGCAGACGCAGCTGGAGAAGGGGCGAGGGCTCGCGGTGTGCTCCCAAAACCTTAAATCCTGCCAGCTCCTGCAGGCAGAGACGAACGCAGACGACGGGCAGCAGCTCCAGGCAAGCAAGTCCTCCCGCTCTGCCTCGGCTCCAGCACCCCGGCGTCCTCCGGCAGTGCCATCTTCTCCCGCAGAGCGGGCTTCTCCCGGGGGGCTCCAGCGAGAGGCAACCATCCAGCCCGGAGCCTCACGGCATCACCTCGCTCCGCCGGCGATCCCACAGCTCCTTTGCAGAGGCTCTGGCGGCGCTCCCCATGCCCTGAGCCCCGCTCTCCCAGCCGGCGGGTGCCGGGGCGCGCAGCAGCCCCGCGGCCGAGCACTCGCGGGCAGCGAGCGGCACCCTGCGCACGCAGGACGCCTCGCCTCGCCGCGCCGGCTCTGGTTACATCAGCACGAGAGGATGCTGCCTCCGTGCCAAGGGAAGCAGAGGAGAGATCAAACGATTAGACGAACCGCTCCGCAATTACCAGCCCTTTGCATAAGCGGAGGAGAGCGTTCCCAACCGGTTTGGACGGCGCGCTGGCAGGCTGGGCAGCGCTCCCGTTCCGGACCCAAAGCCCGGCTGGGGGTCCCCGCTGCCACCGTCCCCTGTGTGCACAAGGGAACCGCGCAGAGCATCCCACCCAGCAGCCAAAACAGCGCGGAGCAACGCCCGAGCCCTTTAGTTTAAGCCTCCCCAGGTAGGAGCAGCCTCGCCTTGCGCTGGGTCGCTGCTGCGCCAGGGCTGTTGTCACCAGCGCTACAGCTCAGCCCACTTTTTTTTCCTTCTTTTCTTTTTTTTTCCTTCTGTTTTAATTGCTGCGTGCAACACAGCAAGAGCCCAGCTTGACTCATAAGCCCCCAGGGAGGAGCTCGGGGCTCACAAGCGGTGCTTTGCTTGATCTGGAATTGCTGAGACAAAAGCCTCGACTGCCACAATGCCGGCTCTCAGGCAGTGACTCCTCAAGGGGGACCTGCCTTTTAATCAGGGCCCTTCTGCAGGCTGCAGAGGAGGAAATCCCTTTGGCAAACGCTGGCCGAGGTCCAAGGCCGGGCTGGAAGGCAGATTTGGTTAGGAAAAAAAAAAAAAAAGTCAAAATAACTCGTGCCCAACGCAGCGCAGAGAGCAGGCCAACAAGGAGGCAGGAGAAGCAGCGCCAGCGGTGGCTCGTAGGGGACGGGGGCAAAGAGGCACAAACGAAGTTCTCCAGAGAGCTCGATGCCCAGACAGTTAAACCACAACCAGCCAGGGCACAGCCGGGGTTACCCAAGAGCCTTGCTGCAGCGCCGACGGGCCGGGCAGTTAAGGAAGGAGGCTCTCAGGAGGGCTCTGAGGCTGGGGAGGGCCGGCGCTGCCCTACAAAGCCACGGGGAGGTGCGCGGGGTGCCCACGGAGCCGGCCGAGGACGGCTCGGAGCCCTTCGGTGTCCTCTCCAGCCATCGGAGACCGGTTGGCAGCACACGGAGCCGAGCCGCGGTTTTTAGGGCAGGAGCTATTTATGTCGGAGGAAGGAAGCCGCAGCATTTTCAGTTTCCTGCACGGGTACGCTTCTGGTATCCTTCGCCGTGGGTCTGTCTAGCCCTGCCTCCCGTACCTGGGTCCTCGCGAAGAAGCTGCGGAAAACGCAACCTTTGGCTCAAAGTCGGTGCTGGTGCAGCCGGGGCAAGGCGCAGGCATCAGATCCTTCACTCAGGAGGAGGTTGAAGCGTGCTTGGGTCCAACAAACCTTTCTGCCACGCCACGGGGACGCCGGTGGCGGCCACCCAGGGCCAGCGTGGGTGCTTGCACCAAGGCGGGTGAGCCACCGCGCTGAAGCTGGGGAATGCAACAAGGGCTGGAAAAGCTAAACGAGGCCAAGGCAGAGCAGGGTTTCTTCTGGATCCTGCCAGGAGAGAGCAAGGGCAGCGAGCAGCCGGAGGACGTGTGATGGCTGCAGGATGCGGGCAGCCAAAGCACGCGGTGTAGGCACAGCGGGTGCTGCAGGACGTGCGCGCTCGGTGTTCGTGTAGAGGCACTGCCCCGAGAGTTAACCCGGGTTAATCCCGCTGCTGAGCTGCTCGAGCACGGGAAGAAAAGGAGAAGATAATAAACAAAGCCCTGGCGAGCCCCTGAGCCTAACCTCAGACACCAAGGAACCAGCGCACGCGTTGGGATTCGAGACTTGGGCGCTGCCCAGGCTCGGAGCTGGTGTCAAAACCCACATCCCCACCCAGGACCCCAAAACTCACTGTACAGCCAAGCCCCTCGCTGGGCACACGCTGCAGAGCCGCACCCAGCCCCAGCGACGAGGCTGCCCGGGGCTCCAGCACCCGCACGGGACCTTTGCGGCCCGGCGGGCACGGCCACCGCCGGACGTCACCGCGTGTCCCCGTGCACCGCGTGTGCGTCTCCGGGCCGAGCGCGGCGCGGGCTGGCGGCGGCTCTCAGATCTCCTCTCCCAGCAGCGGCGGAGCCGGGCGCAGCCACCACACCCTTGCAGTTCTCACGGGCAAGTACGAACCTTGGCAAAGCCCTCGGCCCGCTGGCAGCCGGCTCCATCAGGCTCATTAAGTGCAATTAAGCCAGAGTGGGTATTTCCCCCCCCCCCCCCCCCCCCCGACACCTCCTCCTCCTTTTGGGGATATTGCTTTTAGACAAAATAAACAGGGAGGCTTTGCGTGGGCTCGGGCAGGTGGCTGGCACCCAGGCCCCGCGCAGCAGCAGGTGGAAACGCCGAGGTCTCTGCAAACAGGGACGTGCAAGACCATAACGAAGCTCACACCCCGGCGCATTCATTTGTAAAAGCAGGGAAAGGCTCCTGCCTAAGCCTAAAGTGACGTTTTATTGCATCAGCTCCCGCTGCATCGCTTCTAAGCTGCTTTACAGAATAATCGCCATCCCCTTGCTTTCGCCGTGCTCAAAAGCCACGAAAACGGAGAGGGAGAAGGGGACGAGGGCCCCGTGCGCCTCCTCCTCCTCCTCCCTGGCGGATCCGGCGGCAGGGCAGCCGACGCCAACACGCACGAGAGGACGCGTGTGGCCGGAGCGTCAGCGAGGCTAAAAACACGCAGGCAAGGCCGTCACGCCGACCCCCGGGGACCGGCAGCGCTTTGACGAGCCCGGAGACCGTCGGCGTTTCGTGCTAACGCAAGGAGCTGGCTCCGACGGCCGCCAAGGAATTGCTCCATTGCCCTGGCACCGCCGCGCGCCTCCTGTCAGCGGGAAAAGCCTGGAGCTCCCGGGATTTCTGGCAGGTTACGCGGGCTGGCCCCGACCCTGGGCTTCGTCAAGCGTTCGGCGGCGCATGCTGGGTGCCGTGCACCAGAGGACACGGCGCGAGGAGGACGCGGCCGCCGCGCTGCGTCCTGACTCCCCACGGGACGAGCAAAGCAGAGAGCCCAGAGGGATCCTTAAAGCTTTCCGCTCCGCTACGTCAAAAACCAGCCGTCCTGCTCCGTGCTGGGGCTGTCCCGGCGCAGACTCGATGTGAGCACGTGCAAGGGGCTGAATTTGGACTCTCCCGGCTGTCCTGGGGTGATCCCAGCTGAGCACACGTGCTCCAGTGAGAGCGGGGCTTTTCCCGGTTTGGCTGCTACCAGGACTTGATAACCACCCCGGTAAAACTGGCAAAGCTCTCCCGTGCAGCCAAACCCTCAGATGCGTCACGGGCGATGCCTCCACGTCTGGACAGCGGCAGAGGTGTGGCCGCGCTCTGACGAAGATCTTTGCTTCAAACGTTTGGGGTTTACTGGCGTTAGGAGGGCCGAGCCGGAGCAAATATAGATCATTTCCCATCTTAATTCTGCTTTCACTTCCTGGCACGTGGGAGCCCAGCCTCCTCCGGCACAGCAAGCCTTGACTTTGCATGCCCACAGCAGCCAGAGCAGTGCAAAAAAAAAAAACGCAGGAGGGGTTTGCAGCAATTCTGCGCAACCATCAGAGCTTTGTCCACAAGACACAGAACTAAAAACACCCCCCCCAAAAAAACAGACTCCCTTTCAAAGGCCGTATTTCTTCATCTCAACGAGGTGACCTTCCCATTTCCACTGCACACCTCGTAATGGTTTCAGAGGCTCCTACTCATGGGCCACCGACTGCACGCGGATTATCCTCCCACCCCTGCCCCGACACCTCCACCCGCACATCCACAGCAAAGCGCGGCGCCCGGGGAATTTCTAACTTTAGGATCCCACTTTGCCTCCCCCAGATACCTTACGCTGAGAGCCAACAGCATCCCAACAGCCTCAAGCGGCCGCTGGGAACGAAGGCCGGGGAGGCAGCAGCAGCATCTCCTGCAGCACCGGGGCCGCGACGCAGCAGCCCCTCGACCTGGGCGGAGCGGGTCGGCGCGTCCCGAGCGCAGCGGTTGTGCCTGTTGCACAACCAGCAGCCAGCAAAATCCTCTCCCCTCCCCGCGTCCCTTTGAGGCAAAAAGGAAGAAGGCTGGAAACATCCTTCCTCTCCTCCGGACAATGCGATGGAAATAGCACGGGAGGAGCGGCGGAGGCAGCGGCGGCTCCGCGAGGCTCCGGTGCCTGGCCAGCGGCAAGGACCGCGCGCGGCCGACGGTTTCCTGCCATTGTCCCGGCCGCGGCCAAGCCCCGCGCAGCTGCACCCGGCCTGGAACAGCGAAAACGGGACCCTCGAGGCCAAAGTCATCTCCACTGCGATTTAGGGGCAGAAGGGAGGTGAGACACACAGCCAAAACTGCCCCAAAGCGCAAACCCACGGCCCTGTCCGCACTCGGACCGGCCAGCGCTGGGATAAACCCCGCTCCCGAGGCTGGTGGGATTTTCTGTTACACAATTAAAAAAAAAAACCACTAAGACAGCAGCTCTCCTTTCCTCGCAGCCAGTCCAGAGGAAAGAACAAGGCCCCCAGGGAGCAGGTTCCACGCTAAAATCTTCACTTTCTGCTCCAAAGGCGTGGGGCGCTCACATCCATCCCCATCCGGCGCGCACGGTGCCGGCTGGAAAACCCTGCCGGCAACCGAGCCCGGCGCAAACCCGTCCTGCCCGCGGCTCGAACGGGTGAGAAAGGAAGACGAGCGTCGTGCCGGCAGCGCTGGGCTCCGCATCCCTGCTGCCTCTGCCCAGCCCGAGCCCCCCGTACCTGCTGCGAAGGGGGCCCAGGCACTTCTACAGCAGACGCCGCTTGCCGAGCCGCTGGCGTCGCGCCCGAAGCCCGGCCGCGCAGGGAGCGCCGTGAGCCCAGCTGCTCCGCTCCCCGAAGGTTCCCAAGAGCATTTTTGCCCCGCCGACATGTTAAAAATAGAAAGCGAGCGGTATTGTTGCCCTGCAAGCAAATATAGAAAGTTTACATCCTCGCCGCTAAAAAATCTACGCGGCAGAGCCTACTGCGGAGCACGTAACTTGGGAAATCAGCACAACATCCTTAAGAGTATTATACGTTACAGTGACGCACTGCAGCGTTCAAGTGCCAGTGGTAAACTTGCCTTCCCCCTCCTCTCGCTTCCCTGTTTTTTTTTTTTGGTTTTTTTTTTTTTTCAGGCTTTTGTGCATCCGCCACAGGCCGCCCGCTTGCGCTGGCCTCCGAGCAGGGTGAGCAGGCTCGCACGGCACTCCCGCAGAAGAACGCGCTGCCCCGGTGCTGCCCTCGCAGCTGGGAAAGCGAGCACGAGCCAAGCTGGGAGGGGACTTGTCACCGGCCTCCCTTAACGCTTTCCAGCTCCGGCTGCCGCGGGGAAGGCGGCAGCGCCGTCCCTACGGCGCGGGGAGAGGAGGCGGCCGGGGGCTCCGTCCCTGCTCCAGCTTCCGAAGGGTAAAAAACCCCTTTGCAGGCTCCCCGCAAAGCCCCGAAGGGAGAAGCCACCGGTGACCCCAGCGGCAGGAGGGCGGCCGAGCTTCCCCATCCATCACCCCTGCTGACTCAGGAGGGAGGGGGCCTCAGCCCGAGCCTCATTCTTGGAAAGGGAAGATTTCTACGCAAGCTCGGCTTTTCCATGAGTGTTTGTGCTAACGCGCCGCACCGCTCCCACCCAGCTGGGACCGGGCTCGAGATCCGATTTCGTTTTTTCGAAAAAAAATCACACGGGAGATGAGGAATGCATCAGGTCACCTCCAGCCCCAGGCAGAAACCCCGGGTTCTTCTGCAAAGGCGGCTTTAGGAGAGCCATTTAGGAGCCATGGGCTGGGGCTGTCCTTCCAGCAGCTCCCCGGAGAGCTGCTCCACGTGGAGATGCACCGCCGGGACCACGGCATCGCCGCAGAGGGGTGGAGAACTGGGTGGGCAGTGCTTTCGAGAGGACGGTGCCTCCAAGAGGTACCTGGAGAGGCACAGCAAAGCCCGAGTGGGGACAGCAGCGAGTCCGTGCCGCATCCCCCCGAGCAGCCCCCAAGGACCTGCTGGATGCAGCCCGTGCCCACCTCCCCAGGGGCAGGAGGCTGAAGGCATCGGGGTCGAGACACCGCCACCATCCCCAAAACACCTCCCGCTCCTTGCTGCGGCAGCGAGGCCGCAAACAAGACTCGTGCGGATGCGGCGAACGGACCGAGCATGACTCCCTTCACCCCCCTCCCCTTCTCCCCAAAACAAAACACACACCCAGAAACAGAAGGAAACCAGGCAGGAAAAACCCGACGGTCATTCGACAACTATTTCAAGCCTCCCCGCTCCCAGGAGGGAGCCGGTCTGTCTCCCACCACGTCCCCCCCGGCCGTACCGGAGCTGCCCCGTGCCCCCCACCACGATCCCGTGCCAGCTGCCGGTGGGCTGGTGTGTGGGGGCCGCTTTCTCCTCGTTTCGTACCGTGCACATCTCAGCTGGCATTTCAGCCCAAAGCCAGCGCCAGATTGCTCTCTGCTGAGCCAACGCGCTTGGAAATGCATGACGACTCGAGCAGATTAATTGGAAACACAGCCCGGGTGTTGCAATCCCAGGAATGACTCCAATTTCAGGAACAAATGTTTTCATCTCAAACTGGGAGCAGTCACCCAAGTGGAAGGGCGCATTTTTGTTGCTGTAGCTCACCCCTCCCCTGGCGTGCGGGCGGTGGGAAGGGAGCAGCATCGCGCCCCGACGGGGCGGCTGCGCGGGCGCTCGCATCGCCAGGAGCTGCTGCTGCTGCTGCAGGGATTCCTGATGCTCCCAGCCAGCTCCAGAGAGGGACGGCTGAGTTTTGCCCGTGTCTTCTCTCCTGTCGTTCCTGTCGCGGTCCGCGGCTCTCTCTACCAGCAAGGTGGGAGACCAGGAGGTGCCGGGGGTTCCTGCTGCGGGTCCCAGGTCCCCAAGGGTGGCCGCAGGGCGAGCAGAATCCTGCTGTGGCTCCGTGAGCATCCCGTGGGCGATGCTTCCAGCTCCTGCCCGGGTGGCTTCCCGAAAGGCCGCTTCCCCGACCCAAAGCCCCAGCAGGACCTGCTCCACCATGTCCGCCATACTCACACGCGGAAACTCTCCCCCCGAAGGACAGTCTGCCCGAAGGAGAGTCCCCAGGGTGCTTCTGCTGAAGGACACGGGCTCCGAGAGCTCGTGGATCCCCTCCTTGGTCCCACAGCCCATGGAGGCGACTTCTGCCCTACGTCGAAGGCGCGGTGCCCGCCCAGCCCGCCACGCCAAGCACACCTGGGCAGCGCCGGGGGAGACGCTGCTTCCCAGCTCAGCTCTCCGAAGCCAAGCCCAGAAGCAGCTCAAGGAAAAAGGGGACCTATTCCCGCGGGGAAGGTCCTGGGCCGAACGTGCCAGAGGCTGAAAATAAATCCCCCCAGGACCAGTCCCTCCACCTGGTGGCAAGCCATTCCCCTGCTCCCCTCTCATTCCCCCCCCTCCACAGCAGTCGCTCTCCCCCTTCCAGGAGTTTCGCCATCGGTTTTTGCCAGCCCTTTTTTTTTTTGCTCAACGCTGCTCCCTGCCAACCTCCCATGCTCTCTTAGGTGGTCCCTCCGCAGCCGTGGCAGCTCTTGAACTCGCGCTCTCCCTTGGCTGCCAAAACCAAAGAGCTCCTCCACGGCTCGGCAGCTGCGCAGCGGCTTCTCCTGCAGCTGAAGGTGATAAGGGAAGAAGAAAAGCTGGTCCGTCCGCCCGCAGGGCCCTGGCAGGGAAGGCAGCCCCGAGATCCCGCTGCCAGGGCTCCTGCAACCCAAGAAAAACTGTGTGGGCTGCGGAAAGGGCACGAGGCTGCTGCGGGAGAAAAAAAAAAAGCAAAAAACTGCACGCCGAGAGCCCAGGGACGGGCTCGGGGAGCCGCCAGCTTGCTCGGCTCCTGCGAGCCCGCACGTGTGGTTAGCAAGCACCCAAGTGGGAAGGAGGGAGCGGAGGTGCTGCGGCTGCTTTTGCCGATCCCCCCGCCTGCTGCAGAGAGACGTGGGAGCAAGGCCTGGGTGAATTCCTGCTTTGGCAGGGGCGCAGCGGGAGACGGTCCCACGCCGAGCGGCAGGGACCCGGAGCGAGCGAGCCCAGCCTGCCTCGCGCAGCCTGGATGGAGGACGGGATTTCGGCGGGATAAAAAGCGTTTTAACCTTCCCGGAGAGCTCAGCTCCTGCAGGTCCCATTTCTGCTGGCTTCTCCTCCTCCACCAGCTGTTTGGCCTCCCTCTTCGGCAAAGCCTGCCAGAGCTGGAGCCGGACCCGAGAGCATCGCGGACACCGCGGCTTCTCAGCATCCCGCTGCTGCACAGACAGCCCAGGGCTACACAAACCCTTCCTGAAGCCCCCAGCCCCGGTCCAGCTCTAAACCCGCTGACCCCAGCCCTAAACCCAATTCCCTTCTCAGCCATTGCTCTTTTTTTCTGCGTGAAAGCCGCGGTTCTTGGCCAGAGCTCTGGGTTTTGATTTGTATTCACTGCCATCAAGCCCCTAGCCCCTTTCTTTGTCTCTGCCAGGCAGCGGAGCTGCAAGCCCCACCACACCGAGACGCCCTCAGCCCCGCACCCTGCCCACGCGGGACACCCTCCAGCCAAGGCAATCCCAGCGCACTCTTCCATCGAGGCTCTTGAAAACGTGTCAGATGCCAACACAACGCACAAACCCACTGGAAACTATTCGCCCGCGACCAAACCCTTGCATCAACTCCACGCAAGCCGTAGCTTTTCTGCAATTAATTTAGATATTCCGACAAAATGAAACCACCAGGTTTTGTAACGAGATACCACTTAGGGAGCTTCGCTCGTTCCAGAGCCTGCTGTGAGATCTGTGTTTGGGACACCCCTCTCTCTCCAACCAGACCATCTTTTATCCTAATGCTGAACACACAACGCGAGCGACCAGCAGCATGCAGCCGGTCCCCTCTCCTCTAACCTGGGCTCTCAGCATCAGCAGGGGCAGCTCCGGCAAAGCCTCAGCGCTCGCTCCCGTGGTCAGCGATGCCCAAGAGCTGCTGAGCAGAGAGGAAGACGAAAGCTGCGTGGACGGAGGGGAGAGCTGCTGGGTTTTGCAAGGATGTCCTCGGGCAGGCAGCAGCGCTGGGAGGCCTCCCCCGGCAAGCCAGCAGATAAGGCAGCGAGAGGGAGGACATGCAGATCCGTGCAGATCCAGCACACGCCCAAGCTCACAGCAGACCCAGCCCACAAATCCTTCTGCAAGCTCCCCTGTCCCACCTCCAGATGTGCCAGCACCCCATCCTACACCCCGCGTCCCTCCCAGGCTTCTCGGCGCACACACCCTCCACCTTCTTGGCTCGCTCGGCGGATTGTCCCAGACACGTCTGCGTGGTGTGAAACGGCCCCGGCGTGCCAGCACCCCAGCCTCTCCAGCAGGGAAGCAGCCAAGCGCTATCACTTGTTCCCATCGCTGTCGCAGGCCATCACCCAGCCTGGGCTCCTGCAGGAGGCAGCGAGCCTCCACCCAGGCTGGAAAGTGACTCGGGAGCAAGCCAGACCCAACGAGACATCCAGCAAAGTCCCACCAAGACCGAAAAATAAATAAATAAATAAATAAAAATTCTTCCAGTTCCTCGAGCTTGATGGATCTTTCAAGGGCTCGTTGCCATCGCCGTGCCAAACACCTCAAGGCACGAGCAGAAAAGCAGCCAGGAAAAGCGACGGGAGCCGCGGGGAGACTCGGAGCTCTCCAAGCAGGGAAGGAGCGGGGCTCCAGCCCATTCTCCAGGGCCTCCTTTTTGCTGTGATTTGACACAAGGAGAGATCAGACGTGGAGCTGCTAGGACGGTTCACTGCAGAGGGACAGGGCCAGCACCCAAATCGCAAGCTGGCCTCCGTCCCCACCGCTTCGGCCCCTCTGTTTGGATACCTTGAGGCTCCTTTTGACTCCAAGCTCCAGCACCGTCCCTTCCTTCAAAGCAAATACTCCGTTTTGGTCGGTGTGAGGCTCTTCCAACGAGCCTCGGCCCTTTCTGAAATAGACAATGCTCGAGTCTGGAGCTCCCGAGGCGACGGCACCTCCCTACGCCTCCCCGGTGGCCCAGCCCTGGCGTCGCTCACGAAGCACGGACTCAGCGCAGCCTTCGATCCTGCCCAGGGATTTTCGAGGACCCAGAGTCACCGCGGCATCGCCCCGTCAGGACCAGCACCACCTCTCCTGGCATCTCAGCTCGTGCTGACGGGTACGGATGCTGTTGATCCACAACTGCGAAACCAGCAGGAAGCACGCACGGTCCCGCGAAGCGGGCAGGGCAGAGCTAAGCTGCAGGCACATCTTTTCTGCTCCGCAGCATCCACATCGGGAGCACTTCGCAGCCACAAACCACCGGCACAGTGCCCCTGCTCTGGGTCGTGCTCCCGAGGAAGGACCCAGCCGCGGTATTTACAAAGCTAACGAGAAGCACGGAGGTGGTAGCCGGCTGCCCGGCTCCTTACGGCTCCTACCTGTCCGTACAGGGCTCCTCAGGTTGCTGCTCGCCTCCCAGCCGAGGCTGCATTGCAGCAAGCCCTCCTGGTGACAGACGAGAGGCAGAACCACCACCCCTGCGTGGTTCCAACCCGCTGCCGGTGATTTCTTTTCAATCGGAGCGAGCGCACGAAGCTGCGACGGGGGTGCCAAAGCGTGTCTCCAGCCCCCTGCGATCAGCATGGCAGGTCGGGGGGCCAGGGGGGCTCCTTCTGCAGTACCCTTCCCTGCAGATGGTTAGCACCTCTGCATCTGCTAACCCTCCTGGAGACGAGCAGAGGGGGTATTGGCACCCGCCACCTTGTCCTCCAGGGTGTCCCACAAACCGCAGCTGGGCCGTTGCACAGGTCACACGCAGCTGGGAGGCATCTGCAGCCATCGGCCCACCGTCCCCCTGCTCCTACAGCGGGGCAGCTCGCAGCAATCCAGAGCTTTTCCCGGCCTCAGCTGTCGTTCTGCCGCTTCACTTCCACTGAGAGACTCAGAAAGAATGCAGAAACAGCCTCTGAGATGCGCACGCGGGGCTGACCTGCACCAGAATTCCTCAGCCCCCTTGTTTGACCTGGGCTATACGTGACGGTGCCCTCGCCGTTTCCCAGTCAGCCCTGAAAAATAAAACCCCGGGAGCCCGACGGCAGGGCAAGATCCAAACCCGCCGGCTGCAGCTGGGATGCATCTGCCAGGGCGGACATTTCAGCAGCACCAACCCCACCACGGGCATCCTAACAGCAAAGCCCGTGTCGAAATCGCCCACAAAAGCATTCGCGCTGCGGCGAGGCCGTGCCAGCGACGGTTCAATCGGTGCCAATTTCACAACCGCTGACAAACGAGGAGCTTACCAAAAGCCCTTCCTGCCATTCCCGGGAGCTTGAAGACTCCGAGCCGCGCGCTGAAGCTACCCAAAAGCTACCGGAAAAGTGAACCCGCAGCCTAAAGACTACAGACAGCATCTTCCAGCCACGCAAAGCGTGCTTCAGCACAAACCGACACGCGTCCAGAGACCTTTCTTCTGCAGGATTTCAGCTCAAAGGCCCAAATCCTCCAAACGCAACAGGAGGAGCCACGGGCACCCCGCAGAAGCTGGTTCCCAGCCTGGGATGCGCCCCGGCCCTGGCGTGCCCACGTTGCTCCAAGCATCTTTGAAAGCTGCAGCCACCTGAACCCAGCGAGAACAAACCTCAGCTGGGTCTCTCCTTGAGCATCTCCAGATTTTGGGGGCATGGCTCGGCCCTGTAAGTGTTTCCCGAGGGCAAAAGCAGGCTTGGCGAGCACCGAAGCCCAGCTCGGGTGCACCCAGGAGGCTGCGCACAGGTGCTCCGCGCCCATACAGGTGTACGACTTGGATGTTTGCCTTCCTGGGTGTTTATCTTCGGGCCGTGTCTGCACACAAACTTATCTCCGAGAGGAGGGGTGTGTTTCTCCTGCACATACTGTTATCTCGAGGGATGTGGGCTTCCTCCAAGGCAAACGCCGCGTGTGCGCCCCGCGGCTCGGTGTCAGCGCCGCTGCAGGCGCCGGTGCTGAGGTTCCTGCTCCTCCCCGGCTCAGCCCCAGTCCTCTTCTACCACCGAAGTGCGTGGCAAAGAAAAATACGGCGGCTTGAACACGGGAGGGAGGTGTGGGAAGGATGGAGCAGGGAGAAAGGATGGCAGGATCCTAATTGAAGAGCGCCGATCCCATCTGGATACGTTCGGGGTCTCCCCACAGCTGTTGACAGAATCACCCCGAAGAACCCCGTTTTTTTCCTATAAATGTCTCCTCTCTCATCACCACCCCAGCACTCCAGTTTGCAGAGGGGACGAATAACTCGGCCATTCCTAACGCTGCTCCAACACCCTGAAGATGGGGACCCTGCTCCACACCACCCAGCACATCCTCGCCACCGGACCGGTCCCAGCGCAGAGAGGGGCTCTCCCTGCAGCCACCCCAAGCCACCACCTGCCCTGTCCACGCACGAAGGGCCTGATTTGCTGTCCCATCCCCGCAGCATCATTTCTGAAGGCCTCCACTCCTGTCTCCACTCGTGCTGGCACTGCTTGGCTTCGCAGCGCCCAGCTTCAGGCTGCGCCCCGTCATCCCCCATCGCCCCGCTGCTTCCCCGTCGCCCCACTCCTCTCCAAAACCCCGGGCAGGTCTGCTCCAAGCCTCCCGGACAGCCCTTGGGACGTTGCCTTTCTTCACCACGCCAGGATACTGAGTCACGCTCAGCCTCCCCGCGGCCCGAGCCCGCGTCCACGCGCTTCTTACCCGAGCGGCTCCGTCCCCGGGCTCCGCGGCGCTGAACCTGCCGCAGCCGGGAAACCCAGAGCCTCCTCTTCTGGCAGAGCTCCCGAGCGAGCAGTTTGGGCAGCCGCTGCCTCAGATCTGCCCGCTCCCCTCTAATTCGCCCGAGAGCCCTCGGCCTCTCAATGCCCGCAAGTTCAGCTGCCATGGGCTGTGGGAAACCTCAGCTTTGGAAACGCTGCGCTGACACTGATGCAACCCCGCAGACATTCCTCGTCCGGAGCTGCTGGTACGGGGGAGAAGGGGATTAAGCAGCCCGGGCTCCTGGCTGACCCTTCCTGCAGGCGGTCGGGGCTGTAACCCTACCTCTTCCCTCTCTCCCCCCTCCCTTTGGCCCCATCCCTCGGCTCGCTCGGTCCCTGCCATTCCTCCTCCACCAGCTCGCCGCTTCCGCGCGCCGCACGGCTTCCGCCACCATCTGGGCTCCATTTAGGGGAGCTGATGTTTTTCGCAGGGCTGTAATCTAAACTTTGGTATTGAGTTTACATCTCGCATACCAGCGTCTCACCGCTGAGCCTGGCCACGCCGGACGGGGTGTCTGGGCTGCCGGGCCCCGTCCTGCCGCGGGAGGACGCGGCATCTCTGCAGCAACACGTACCTGCGAACCACGCCGCCCTGAGCGCAGGAGAAGGACCGAGAACCGTGGATCTGCGTGCACAAACCCGCTGCGGAGCCAGCGAGGCACTGACCCTGCCAGCGGGCACGAGGCTGGGAACCAGGGCAGCTTCCCCTGGGAGCACAGGGAGGCTGCAGATGGGAGTCAGAGCTCTAAATCAGCGTTATCCAGCCTCCATCTCCAGCAGCAGGAAATTCTCTTAATTTTTTTTGCCTTAACCCCTACCCTTATCTCCCTCCAAACAGTGCGGAGCCTTTCAGAAGAGTCGGGCCCCGCAAGGAGCATTTCTCAGAGCGGGGATGGAGGAAGCCCTTTGGAGAGCAGGGCGCGGACACGGGGGCTTCAGAAAACCAGGCACCGCAGCATCGTGAGGCTTGCTGCTGCTCTGCTTCACCCACACCGAGCAGACACGGCCTTCAAAGCCAAGTTCTCCTCGGTCTCCACCACCAGCTGCCGGGGGAGCTGGAGATGGGAGCACAGGAGCAGGTCGGGGACCCCACAGCCAGGGGTCTCTCAGCAGGGCGACACCGCTGAGCTCGTAGGCAGCTGCAGGGGCAGACGTGGGACAGCAAGAGCTGCGCTCCCAGGACACCTCGTAGGACACTCCCAGGAGAGCAACCACGGTGCTCTGAAGCCAGAAAACACAGCTACGGTGCCGCATCTCCAAAAGTGCTGGCGTGACAGCTCACCTGCGACAGCCCCCGGCCCCGGCCCCTCGCCCCCGGCCCAAGGGCCAGCTCTGCTCTTCATCCGGGCGGCCAAGACGTGGCTCGACCCCACGGATCCACGTGGCCGAGCCAAACCCCAAACCGACTGTTTTCATCCTTGGACTTTTCAGGTGGGATTTAGCCATCTGGGGCCGCCAGGGCTCGGCAGGACTGCGGTGCCTGCGCTCACCTCCGGCAACGGCAGAGCCTTGAAGGTGGAAGAGGGACGACGTGGGAGTTGTTCCAGGTGAATTACGATCAAGATTCAATCCGGGAGCGTCCAGCTGACGAGGACGGGGTCACAGCCAGCACACGGCCAGGCACGGATTCTCATAACACAACCGAGAGCTTCACAGTGACAAATCCAGCGGGGACTTGTGCCCCATCCGCCTACCAGCTCAAAAATCGGGTATAGGCAGAAAAGCCAAGCCCTGCCTGAGCACACTTGCTCCAAGGAGGCCGAGCAGCTGAGACCTGGTCTGTCATACAAGAAAAGCAGGTTCCAGCCCCAGCTCCGTGAGGGTTGTACAAGCCCTGTTTGCTTTCCCTGCGCCGGGGCACCGGGAGCACGAGCCTCCTCCCAGAGCCGCGGCCATCGCCGCTCGAGGGCAAGGCCAGCTCCGGGGAGCACCAAGGAGTCCTGCAGGACCGAAGCACCGTGGCACCCCCGTCCCTCCGTCCCATGACACGGTGCCGGGCGTGGGATGCGACAACCCAGAGGGTTTTGTTTTGTTTAAAAAAAAAAAAAAGGGGAAATTTCAAGCAGCTCCCAGGAGCTTGCCACCGCTGCGGTCGCGTATCGAAGCCCGCTGGTTCATCCCAGCCACTCCAGTGCTGCTGGCGAGCCCTTTGTGACACTCAGGCAGGGCAAGAGGAGAAACCCAGCCTCATCTGGTGTGCCAGAAGTCGGGGCCAGCGGGAGGAAGGCGAGCAAACACCATCCCATTGAGCTCAGCAAAACACCGAGTCCCCACCTTAGGGCCAGAGGAAAACTTTGCAGGCACGAGCCCAAGGCTTATCTGCTGCTCCCCTCCCTTCTCGCACATTTCTGGGATTAAACCAACACCGCTTATCTCCGAATCCCGCCTTTGGAACCGGCACAGCCACGCCACAGCTCCCGCAGCGCTGCCGCTCGGCTGGGGAGCCCCGAGGACAGCAGCAGCAGCCCAGGCGCCACCTCTGCAACAAAGGCGCTGCCCGTCCTCCAGGAGCATCCCTGCCCGGCCCAGCACCACGCTCTGCAGCCACCAGCCCCCGCTTTCACGCGGGATTTAACCACTCCAAGCATCCTACGGGCTGGATTTCCTCGGGAACTGTAGGAAAACCAGCGTGGAAAGGGAGTTAATCCGGAGTCGTGCTTCATAACCAGGCGTGGGGGAAAGCTCAGAAGCCCGTAGAGGAATTCGCCAAGGCCCAGGGCAGCAGGGCCAACCCATTAAGCACTGAACCCATTAAGCACCGAACCCATTAAGCACCGAACCCATTAAGCACCCGCCACTGGAGGAGAAGTTCCTCAATGAGGAGCCTCCGTGCCCTCCAGGCAGGCTCCTGCAGCAGTTGCACAGCTGTCCCGGCTTCCCAGGACAGATAAGGCTCAAATGATTCATTCACTCGAAACCTTTATTTGTTCTTGCTTACCCAGAAGGAGCCAGCAGCTGCTAATGCTAAACTGGGACAGCTCCCAAGCCCAGACAAAAGGCCTGCAAAGGCGGCTTTAAGGAGGAACCGATCGTTCAGAAAAGCGATCCTCGAAGAGGGAGCTAGAAAGAGGGAGCGCAGCGCAGCGCAGGGGGAAGAGGAAGCCAGAAAGCACCTAAAAATAAGTTTTCAAAAAAGCAGCCAGGCACAGGACAAAGGCCTCGCCTGCACGTGACCGTCACCCGCAGCGGAGGCAGGATGCGAGCTCGGTACGCAGCAGCCCCACGGACGGAGCCTCGGCGAGCTCGGGCGCGTGGAGAAAGCCGGGCCGGCAGCTTTGGCCCCGGGGCAGGCGCCGTCCTCCCGTGCCATCGATGCCCCCGGGGGCAGGATGCTGCTCCTTGCCCCAGCAGAGCTGGCACTGGGCAGCTTCAGCAGCAGCTTGGAAGGGTTAAAGGGATTTAAACGGAGCCTGGAAAACGAGATCTCTCCCGAAACGAGATCTCTAAAACAGGCGAGCCCTGCCGAAGGACTAACGAGGGGTCCCTCAGGCTCTGCACCCATTTAGGTACCTTCAGATTTAAGCAAGAGCTCGTGGGTGAGCAAACAAGGCAGGCAGGCATGGCAGAGGAGAGGAGAGGAGCAGAGAGGATGAGAGGAGAGGATGAGAGGAGCCTGCCCGGTGCTTGCTGCTGCAGCTGGGGCCGACACCATCCCCTCCTGCAGCCACAGGGCTGCGGAAAGCTCCCACGTAGGCACCAGGCTGGGATCCTGGGGTCAAAGCAGCAAAGCCTTTTTGCTGCCCCGGCACCCACAGACCTCCCGCAGGGATCCAGCGGGATCCGAGTTCCAGCTCAGCCCCGCGTAAACACACGGCAGGATGCTCCCGGGCGCGCCTTCAGCTGGCCCACCCCGGGTCAGGATTCGGAGCCGTGCAAGGAAGAAAAAAAATCCCCCCCCCAGGGACGGGAAAGGCACTTACAGGAGGGGCTGAACATCCCCAGCACGGCAGATATCCTCAGCCTCAGCGCCCGGCTCTTACTCTGAGAACATCCAGCTAGTTCCGCTCCCGGGAAGCCGCCGCTCCGCATCCCACGTTCACTTCTGCTTCGCTCCTGCCACGCACGTGTCTGGTCATCGGGGCAGCGGCACGGCGCATCGGATGGAGCTCGCTTACCGACGAGCCGGCTGCACCACGCCGCTCAGCAAACTCGCGCTCGCGGAGTCACCCCGGCTCCTGCCGAGGACACACCAGCGCCGGCGACTTTTACTCCCCGCTCCCGTACGCGCGGCTCGCTTTGAGCACGCGGGGCTGCGGCCGCCGGGGAGGGCTCGGCCCGAGCCGGTCCTTCCGAGCTGCCACGAAACGCAAACAAAGCTCCCGCATGGCCCCGGCTCCGCTATTCTTTACCCTTCGGTCCTTGAACTCATGACTACTGAGTAAGGCGGCTTGCTCAGCTAACCAGCAAGCTAAGAATAGAGACCTTGAAGTGAAACCGACGGGGATTGGCAGCTATTTTCAGCGCGCTCAGCCGGCGGGGCGGCGTGACATAAGAGGATATAAAGAGGAAACTGCACAACAACTCTCACCTCGCCGAGAAAGATTCGGGGAAGCCGAGGTAGAGCCGCCGCGCGTGCTTTTGAGGCAAAGCAGACGGCGGGATGAGCCCCCCCCACCCCAGGCCACCTCCGCGCCAGCCCGTGCTGCCAAAAGGGGGTCCGGCGGTGGTACTCGCGGCTCGGCGATGCTCGGGGCACCCCCAGGAGCGGCTCGGCCCCTTCTCGGTGCTTTCTAACCCCAAACTGAGCCTTGCGGCCCTCCCCACGCTTAGAAGGGAGAGTTTGCGATCGCGCCCGGTCGCCAGATGTGTTTCGGAAAGATCTGGTCTCGGTTAGCAACCACCATTAAGATTAATGTAGGGAAATTTAAATGGCAATGCTCCGAGGGTATTTGATTTCAACCCGCAGATAGTGGGAAAACAAACACACAAGCTACGGTTTCTGGAAACCAAGCCCGCCACCTGAAACCGGTCCCCGCAGCGGCGCCCTGCTACCTCCCAGCACGTCCCACCTCGCCGGTGCATTAGGAACCCTTGCTGGCACGGCACAAGGTTCTGCTGGCTTAACTCAAACCCCAGAAATATTTTCCCCTGGTGTTTTGGACGGGAAGAAGTCGCAGGCCGGGACTGACAGAGCCTGCGGTGCTAAATAAGTGAGTTCCCCAAACCCACCGGCTTCGCCTGTTGTAAAAACAGCCTCCAAACCCTCCGCGGGGCACCGGGAGCACGCACCTCCGATCCCAGCCCTCGGCCAGCCAGCAGCTGCTTATCAAGGCCTCTGTCAAACCGCCCGCATTGGATCAGGGGTTCAAAGAGGCTGAGCGCTCTGAATAAAGCTCCCAAGCTGCCGATTTGCTTAACGCCGCAGTTCAATTATCACGACGGCGCGAGCCGTCCCGTCCTGTCCGCTCGCCACCGCCGGCCCCGGGCCAGCAGGTGACAGCCACAGGGCTGCGGCCACCCGGAGAAACCCCAAAACGGGGGCTTGGATGCATCCCTGAGCCACGAAGAAGCGGGGCAGCTCTCAGTTGGCACGCCGACCACACCGCAAAGCTCAGCACCGGCAGCCGAGCAGAAACCTGGAGGCGAGCCCCTGCTCTCGGGGCAGAGGTTCCCGATCCTTGTGCTCCGTAGAAACAGCAGATCCTCCATCCTCAGCAGCCCTGGGACAGCAAGGAGTCACGCAGCAGTCACTGGGACAAGGGCAGCAAGGCCAGAGGAGGCAGGGTGAGCCCACAAAGGCAGCAGAAGGGATGCAGCAAAGCCCGCGAGCAAGCAGAACGATGCTTCCCATCCACCCTGGGCTGCCTGGGGAGCAGAGACACCTCCCCACGACCTCTCTGCTGTGAATATTCTCGCCCCGGAGACGATACTGCAAAGCCTGTGCTTCCACCGGCCTCTTAAGTGTTGCTTAAGGCAGCTAGATCTAGGAAGGAGTCGACAGCAGGAAGAGAGGAGGCTCTTCGCTTGGCAGCTGCACCCCCGGGCTACGCACGGAAACATCCTCTGCAACCTAAGCGCATCAAACCGCCGGTGAACCTGCAGGATTTGCGTAAGCCTTGAAGTTTTGGATCCACATGAAGGAAGAAATTCAGAAAGCGATCCCGTCTCCAGCCCTGGCGAGGAAGTGACGTTCTCCACATTTTCTGTGCTGCCCAAGGCTTCGCTCTTACGCAAGAGCGGCTTTTGAAAAAGCAGCCTCAGCACTGACACCGCTCTGCTTTTCCCCTGCCTTGCGTAAGAGATTTCCCCTCCTGCGAAGGCTCAGGAATATCCCCCAGAAGGGCTCCCAGCACCGTACCCCGGCTCCTTGCAGCAGCAGCCGCCCGGTGCCCTGCTTCCAGCGGCTGAGCTGAGCCCCGCAGCGCCCGCAGGGCCCCAGGGTGCTCCGCAGGCACCTTCCCAGCCACGGGACTCGGACGCAAACAGGACCCGGGATGAAAGTTTTCCTTTCCAAGGGGCAGCTGTGGGAGAACAGCACGTGCTTGAGCAGAAGGGAAGGTGGAGAGGGGGAATAAGAGAGGCAAAGCGGACGAGAAGGCCACAATCACCTAACACAACCCAAAGAAGGAGTAAAAGCGATCTTGTCAGGAAGCCCAAGCGCACCGGGAAGCCCTACCTGCTCGTTTAACTCCCGACAGCATCCACTGAGTCATTCCTAAAACAAGCAAAGGTTTGGCTCTTGGTTTTGAGGTACTGCTTCAGCAGAGCTCCGGCAAGCTCTGACCCAGCTCCCGCATCCCGTTCCCCCCGCCGGCACCCGCAGCCCCATCCCAGCACCCTGCAGCACCCACTGTCACCTCCGGCGGCACAGAGAGGCCACGGGGCGAGCGCGACGGCGTGCCGGAGCAGCAGCAGTGTTTGTTTTGCGCTGCTGCGAGCAGTATTTTGATCCAACTGCGCAAGGCAGCCCCGTGGAAGAGCTAATTCTCTCGCTGGCGTGTGCCAGATACAAACAGCTCGGGGGATGAAGCTTCAAGTGGCCGCCGGAGAGCCACGGGGTTTGTCGCCGCGGGAAGGTGCAGAAAGCCAGCCAGCCACCGAGCCTGCGGCCTCGGAGACACCTCTGCGATCCCGGAGTTTATCGTGGCACCAAGAAACCCAGAGCACCGACCACGGCACGGAGCTTGGAGCACGGACGGAGCGAACTTTTCGGGGGAGGGAGGACGAGCAGGGAGACATGACGGGTGAGCTGCTGTCCTGCTCCAGCACGTCCGCAGGAGCAGCAGCTCCACGGCCACCCTCGCTCAGAAGCTCCCCGTCCTGCCGAAGAGCTCTCTGGCACTGACTCGAGGCTCTTTCCTCAACATCCTCAAATATTGCCCAAGAAGGACCCGGTGACAGGGACGCATGGCACTCGGACTGACTCTGCCACCTCATCAGCTCGCTGACGGGTACTGGCGCATCACGCTGCGCGTCCGCCGCCTCCAGCCCCTCTCTGCCAAGGGCTGATGTGCCCCGGCATGAATTCCTCCTCCAAGGTGAGCCTGGGAAGTTTCCAAAGTCAGGCCGGCGAGCGCTTGGGCTCCATTTACTATTTATAGTTTGACAATTGGGACAAAGCCACCCAAGCATACCAGCTCCGCTTGCTCTGGCTAAACTCAAATGCCAGCGACCGAATCCTGCACGACACGCAGAGGCTGCCGAAACGCAGCCCAGGCTCATTCAGCGCTAGCAACAGCTGCTATATCTGGAAGACGGTTTCAAAGGAAGACGAGGCTCTTCGAGGCACAGAAGGAAAACAAATCCTTCGCATACATTCTGCAGGACAGCGCTGCTCTCCTAAACATCCTCGGCTCGGCGTAACGAGAGCCGCGGTTTTCTGCTAAAAGTTACCATCAGGGGCATTAGCGATTAACGCTGAGCCCTACCAGTCTCCCAAACGCTGTCCATCCGCTCGAAAGCCCCGCGCCACATCACACTGCAGATGCCCTAACTTGGATCTTCTTTAAGCAAGAAAATTGCCCCTAACACCCCATGCAGCCAGCCCTGCTCCCCAGGGGAAGGCGATTTGACAAAGCAGCTGTAGCAGGAGGCAGGAGCGGGGTGGTCAGGCACAAACCACGCTCGCTGCAGGCACCCACGGGGGTAGAAAAACATCGCAGCAGCTCAGCGGGGCTGCAAGCTGCAGGGCTTTCCGCGGTATTTTTAGGGCAGCATGGCAGAGAGCGGGCGGGAGCTGGACCGAGCAGGGCTCTCAAAGCCTCAGTCACAGAGGGCCGCTCAAGTTTGACACGAGCCCACCCAGCTGCAGCCAGACTCAGCAGGGCCAGGACACGCTTCCTTGGCCATCAGTCATCAGCCCCATTTTACTAACGACACAAAAAGTCAGCAAAGAAGCAGCTAATGGGAAGCCGGCGAAGCCTGAATCGGGGAAGGACGCATTCTTGCCTTCGGGGAGCATAGCAAGATAATGAGACACAGACCTCGGGAAGGACTCGATGCAACAGCTCGCAGGACTGAATCACCTACCCGTCCTCCCCCTGTCCCCCACGGCCAGGGCTGGCTGCAGGGGACGAAGCAGGGGCCTGCTACAGCTGGGGGGGGCTGGATGAAGATCAAGAGGTAAGCTAAGGTCTCGAAGCCTGACCCTTCGAGAAACCTGGCTCAGACTCAAGTCAAAGCAAAGAGATTCGTACAAGCCCCTGCCAGAGCCAGGTGACGATGCAGGAGCTGCCTAATTTCAGAGCACTGACAACACAATTGTTTGTGTTTGTGCTTTCCCCCCCCCCCAAGGTCCCAGCTGTTAAATGCATGGTTGCGGGATCTCCTGCAATGCTCCACCATTTCATCCACTACCTGAACCAAAAAAAAACTAAAAGTCTGATTTGCAAAGACTCCCAACACAAAGCCTCCTCACTACTAACATTTTCAGACATTATTTTTCTTTGAACAGTTTCTAAACGGTGCAGGCTTTGCAGCACTGGCTTTCAGCCTCCCAAGAGTTGTTTCTGCCTCGGGGCCACGAGGTGGGAGAACTGTGCTCAGCTTCAGCCACGCACCCCAAAGCCATGGGTGCTGCCGCTCGCATCCCTTGAGTCACCTGCCTCAAAACACAACGCAGACCCCGAGCTGGGCACCATCCCCGCTGCAGGGCTTTCTGTCCAGGCAGGATGCAGCTACGCAGTTTAATGAACTGCAGGAAAAGTCGCCCTCATGTGCACCTGCACAGCACCTTCACCCTCGTGCCACGCTGCCCCAGGGTAAGACCACATGCCTGCACAGACCGGCCCTAACATTTTCACGCGTCTGTTCCCAAATTACACATCAAAAAGGCTTAGGACCCTGGTCAGGACAGCTCTAACCTCATCACCGTCTCACATCTGCACCTTCGGAGCTTCCAGCCTTGCTGCAAGCATTTTTGCTGCCATTTTCACGCTCCTACTTCCTGCTCACATCAGGCAGCGAAGTAGGAGGTGCTGAAATCCTCGGTGCAAACCAGGAAGCACCAGAGATCTCCCGCTGCCATGTCCGGGCTGAAATGCTCTGCAGACACCTGCTCAGAGGTGTCCGACCAGACCCTCACAGGGCAGAGCCCACCCTCCCAAAGAAAACAGCTCTGCCAGGAGCTGGGACCAGCTTCTAGACTAGACACAGGGAAAGTCCTGAGGCCATTTGTTCCCCGTCCTCTCCCAGGAGTGACAGCTCTTCCCTCCTGCACGCACGCTGCTGAGCCAGCCAAGCCTGAGTGTGCATCTCACCACCACCTCTGCAGGAGCCTCCAACCAGCCCATTACTCAGCAGAGCCTCCTATCGTGCCCAAAGCCCTGATAATACCTTCGCCATGGAAAAAGGTGTGGGAAGCTCTGCGTTTTTGGAACGAGGGGACTGCCAGCAGAGAGCAAACATTGGACGACTTGCTGGTCTGTGGGTTGTGCTGGCTCGAGACGAAGCTGGGCTACTCAGGGTATCAACAACTCTTTTTCCAGGGCAGCTGCTCCCATCCTTTCTGAACAAGGTATTCAGGCAGGGAAGAGAGATGTCATTTCATTAAATAGACCCAACAAGGATGCAAACCGGCTCAGCTACCCCCCCGTCCCTTAAAACCTCGCTGCCTGGAAGCACCAGCTGCCCTGCAGCAGGGAAAGGCGTCAGGATCCGAACAACCCCCCCCCCTGCAGCCAGCCTCCAGTTGACCACAGCCAAGCACACGCTCTCCCGTGTCTCTGGGGACCCCCGTTCTGCCCGAGGAGCTGCTTTCGCCCACAGCCCGGCCCCGCTGAGCTGCCCACACAGACATTCACCCCGTCTCCTCTGCCGATCCCCAAGCCACCGTCCCCTGACATCTCCCCGGGCTCCCCGCTCCGGCCGGGAGCATCCAGGTGCTGCGACACCGCGGGCTGAGAGCACGGGCAGCACCTCCCCAAGGACCAGCAGCAGAACAGGGGACCCCAGCACCCCCTGGGCCGACCCGTAGCAATACGAGGGGACCCCCAGCAACACAGGGGACCCCCAGTCTCAGCAATACAGGGGACCCCAGCACCCCCAGGGCCAGTCCCCAGCAATACGGGGGGACCCCCAGCAATACGGGGGGACCCCCAGAGCCAATCCCTAGCACTATGGGGGAAACCCCAGCAATATGGGGGGACCCCCAGCAATACGGGGGGACCCCCAGAGCCAATCCCTAGCACTATGGGGGAAACCCCAGCAATACGGGGGGACCCCCAGCAATACGGGGCCAGCCCCTGGCCTCAGCAATACAGGGGACCCCGACACCCCAGGGCCAGCCCCTAGCAATACAGGGGGCCCCCAGCAATACGGGGGGACCCCCAGCACCCCCGGGACCAATCCCTAGCAATACACGGGAACTCCCTGCAATAAGGGGGGGGGAACCCCCAGCACCCCCAGCCTCACCGACACGGCCCCCCATCCCCCCAAGGGGCTCCCCAAAACGGCAGCCGCTCCCCCCCCGTTACCGGAGCCCTGCCCGCCACAGAGCCCGGCCGGCGGCGGCTCCGTCCCGGTTCCCCCCCACCCCGGTGCCTCACCTCAGGCGGGGCCATGCGGGGACAAAGGCGAGGCCGGGCCGTCCGAGCCCGTCCGAGCCGGGGAGCCATGGCTCGGAGCTCGGAGCTCTGAGGGACCGGGACCCGGCACGGCCCGGCCCGGCCCGGCCCAGCCCGGCCCACGCCGCTTTGTCTGCGGGCGGCGCCGCCCCGCGGCCGCGCTGCGCTTCATGGCGCCGCCCGCAGGGCCGGGCCGGGCCGGGCCGGGCCCCGAGGCTTTGAACCCACCCCCGGGGGGTCGGGGGGCGGCTGTGGGGCCGGGATCCGAGGCCTCGGGTCCCCCTCGGGGGTGTCGAGGTCTCGGGTACCCCCCCCCCCCCCGGGGGTCCTGAGTGGGGCGAAGGTGGGCTCTGTGCCCCCCGGGAAGCGAGGTCCGCGCAAGGGGGGGGATCGTGGGTGTGGGGACAAAAAAGGGGTGTACCACAAGGGGCTGTGCTTTTTAGGGTCGGTTCGAGGCGAAATGGGGTTTGTGCACTTCAGAACAAGCCGGGGTTTGGGCCCCCAGCCAGCACCTGCTGCACAAATGGGTTTTGGGGGGGGGGGGGTGGATGCCGGGACCCCCGTGGCTTTGCCCTCCCCGTGTCACCACCAGCCCTCGTTCCAAAGAGCCCTCCGGGCCCGCAGCCCCCCTGTAGCCCCCCCTGCCCCTCCTCGGCACCTGATGCTCAAGGCAGGGGGCAACAAGCCAGTGCCGGACGAACAGAACGAAAAGCATCGTCCGCACCCCGAGGAACGGCGGCGGAGGGCTCCCGCCACAGCCCCGCCACCAAAACGCTTAAAAGCGTTTGCAGGTGGCAGCCGCGACGGCCGCGTTCGGAGCTGGGTCTTGTTTGGACACGTGCTGTGGTGCTGGGGTTTGTGCGCCGGCTTCAAATGGAGGCTGCTTCAGTGCTGTCCGAACGCCTCTCGGCTTTCTTCAGCGTCGCGGAGCAGGCAGCAGAGGGGTGCTCGCCACGTTTAACCTCCGCGGGTTCAGCGGCTCCTCCCCGCCAACCCTAACGCCTTTAGTCCTACCAGACAGATCCCCCTAAGATCAGCAAGAATCGATAGCACCGCCACGACAGCTTATAAATCCCAGACACAGAAAATTTAAGGGTCAGGTTGGCTAAATGCAGGAACTTAAGAAACTCGCCTCTTGCAGCAAGAGCTCTTCGTTAAGAAGCTTTGCTGTAACTGCAGCTTTTTATCTTGCTTCCCAAACCTGCAGGATGCTGTTCTTTGCTAGAGAGAGCCTGGCACAATCCACAGGCACATTTAAGGAGGAAAAACTGGGTATTGCACGTTTAAAATCTCTTGCAGCTGGACCCTGAGCCCGGCTCACTTGATTAGTTTCGGAAAAAGACTCTTCGCCACAGATTTCCTTGCAAAATCTGAAATCCATCAAAGCCTGCAGGGGAGAGCCGTGTGGCAGCGGCAGCGCAGAGCACGCGGGGCTGGCTGTGGCAGATTGGTGCCATTTCCTGCCCGCTTCCCTCGGGACTCGGTCGCCAGCAACGCCTCCCTTCAAGCACTCGCATTGCTTGGGTTCGACGCATCCGTCTGGTCAAGTACGGGTGGCTCCAGAAAGATACGGGATGTGCGAGCAGGAAAGAGGCGTGAAGCTCGCCAGCCTTTTCTGCTGCTATTTATATCACTGTCTTAAGCATTTTCTCTTTGAAAATGGAACGATACTAATCCAGAATATTATGCAGGTTGCAGTCTGCCATAAATTCAACCAGCATAGCAGCTCTTTGCTTGAAGTTGAGCCAGACACTTCTTTTCGGAGCAGTATTCTCAGGTGCTCTAAAACTCCACGTCTATAAACGTTTAGGCTGTCTTTCAAGCATCCAGCATGGATGCTCACCAGCCCCTCACCTCTTCTCGTGGGCCCCATGCTCTCAACCCTGACCATCTCAGCAGCTCCACTGGAATTGCAATAACCATCAGAGAAAAATCCGGGTTGCCCACCCCTGGGAGCACTGAGCGCTCCTTCTGTCCCAAAAGGAGGGAGCTGCATTATCTCATAGCCGATAAATATGTTATTATTTTATATAGGCAGACCTGCTTCAACAGGAGGGAACGCGAGCAGCTTGCTCCAGCAACCCCTCAGCCAGCTGGCTGGAAAGACACAAGACAGGAGGGAATATGGTTCAAAGACTTGTGGCTAGAGGCCAAAGCCGACCCCAAGTCCCCTCCGTCCTGGGTGAACACCCAAGCCACTGAGAAAAGGGACTGCAGACGTGCTGGCAGGAGGCCCCGACCTGGGGGGAGGATTGCAAACCCTGACGGAGGTAGGCGCTTCCGCATAGCCCCGAGTAAAACTCCCAAATTGCATCAAATTGCAGGCTGCAGACACACCTCTCTCCGAGCGCTTCCTAGGGACTGGCAGTGCCGTTCCTTCGCCTCGCTCTGCCGTGCCCGTTCCCAAACCCAGCGGGGCAAGAATGGGATGAGCAGAGGGCAGGGCAGCGGGACCGTCCCCACGCAGCACCGGGTGGGACCCCAGGGTCTCAAGGGAAGGAAAAAAGCCACATTCAGACCCAAGGAGGTGGTGCTGAGGGGCTTCAAATCCCCTTCAAAGGCATCGCTCCGGGGAGCAGCCCGCGATGGCAGTTATTTGGCGCGGCTCCTTTGCGAGAGGACAGCTGCATTTCCAGGAAATCCGAAGCGGGGGGGGGGATTCTCTGACCACGGAATTACACTTCTCTTTTCCCAAGAAGAAATCTCTTCAGACGCACAGCAAAGCCCTGCCTTATGCCAGAGCGAGGAGACCTGGAGGAGCCCACGGCTCAGCTGCACAGCTCCGCACCTCCAGAGGTCAAGCGGTGCAGATGCAGCGAGGTAAACACCGAAACACGGGTGGGCAGCGGCTGTGTTTTTTGCTGAGCTATTTTGTTCGCTTTCACGATACCAGAACAGAATATGGGAAGTTACATATCAAGCATGCATGCGTGCATGCAGGCTGGCACCCAGTTGTAAGCCCCAGTTAGCGAGCAGTTATTTTCGGTGCGCTCTGAAGCTGGGAGGCTCAAGCTGCAGCTGCTCACAGTGAATCTCACCTCTGGGGCTTTCCCTTTCCCCTCTCATTGATGCTGGGTTTCTTCTTGATTGGCTTTTCCTTCCCGGTCATTTCCAAACTTTTGAAAGTTCATTTATTTGCAGTTTTACCTTGGAAATGCTTGGGAAAAGTCCCT
The DNA here is from genome assembly GCF_964034855.1 of Anser brachyrhynchus. Classification (NCBI taxonomy): domain Eukaryota; kingdom Metazoa; phylum Chordata; class Aves; order Anseriformes; family Anatidae; genus Anser; species Anser brachyrhynchus. The sequence goes on along the minus strand of NC_137722.1, from coordinate 1,239,641 downwards.
CTGAGGAGATACGTGACCCTCACACAGCACCCAGCTGCTAAACCGGGTGCTCCGCGTTTCGGGTCCAACCTGCGCTCACCCCACGCAGCCTGCAGAGCACGGTAACGTGCCCCCCGAGCCCCAAATGACACCAAAATTGCCACTGCAACGTTTTTATGACTAACAGCTCAGTCTGAGAACGCCCAATAACTTCACGATGGAAGTCCCAGCAAGCCCCACTCTGCATAAATTTGCATACCACTCAGTGAAGCCAATCAGAAGTGCGATTTATTGGGACCTTTCTTTATGGTTTAAGTTCAGCGGCAGCAGGAAAAAGGGTTTCATTCTCCCCTTCTAGCCCTTTCTGCTGTGCGGTGCCCTAAATTCCGCTAAATTCATCCTTCCTGAAGGCTCAGGAGCAGGGGGAAAAGCAGCCTGGGGTCCTCCTGAGCAGGATCCGTCCCTTCGGTCCTGCACATGGCCCCAGCTTCAGGTGTAACGCAACAGGAACCTGCCTCGGAGCAAGCTGGTGCTTTTCTCTTCCAGATCAACAGCCCAAACAGAAAGGTCAGGTTTGGGGTGGGCTGGAAAAAAATCAGGAGTTTTAGTGGTCTTTGAATTTGGCTTTGAAATTTGTGATTTTTTTTTTTTTTCTCCCATGTTTGCATTTTGGAAATGCAGAGGGCTGAAGCTGCTCCTGGGGTTTCTGAGCAAACTGCTCCCCCAGCTCTCAGCCCTGCTTCTTCAGACGCTTCGGCGAGCAGAGGAGGGCAGTGAGGAGCAACCGGGACTCCCGTCCCCTTCCCACGTCCAAGCCTGCCTTCTCCTGGTCCGACCTCGCGCAGAAATTACCTGCGGCCGAGGAGCACAACCCACCTCCAGCAGCGGAAGGGTCCCACCGAGACCTCCCTCCACCCAGGTGCGGGGTAAGGCCAGAGCTCAGCCCGGAGTTACAGGAGAACCCAACCAGCTGGCAGCCCCGGAGCACGGGGTTAATGGCAATCGCTCAACCAAGATTATTTTGGAAGCGCGGGCGGTATTTTTAGCCTGGAAAGCAGGCACCACTTCCCTTTCTTACATCCCTCCTCCCCTGGAGACCACTGCCAGAGGGGCCAGGGCTTTCTGCTGCGGCCGGGCAGGGGGACCTGTGCAGGACCCGCTGCCAGTTGTGAAAGAACCGAGTTATTTTCATTGGAGGAGATGAACGCGCTTCACCCCACGTGTTGTGCAACCCTCCGCCTGCCAACGAAGGAGCCGAAGCCGCTGTCTGGGCTCGCCCCAGCTCTTCGCCTGCCTTCCTGCGGCACCCAGAGCCTGAAGAAGGTCCCGGAGGAGGGTGGGCGATGGTGGTGGCTCCCCACTGAGCTGAGCAGCTGGATGCGACCGGGCTCAGCACGCTGGAAAAGGCGAGGATAAAGCTGGGAACGTCCCCAGGGCTGGGGGCACAGCGGGAGCCGTGGGGATGAGCACACGGAGCCGTGCATGGGGGAGCAGAGGTGGGGAAACCAAGGGGTGTAAAACAGCACCGAGGATCAGCATCGGGACCACGGGCAGCCCCGCTTTCAGCCGGGGGGTGTCCAGGAGGGCTGTAGGGGCTGCAGCGCTCCCCTTCCCACACCTTCAGCCTCCGTGCCCGCTGCAAGCGGGGATGCCTCCAAAATCAGGAGGTGGTGGCTGCAGCGAGCGGATGACGGGGGCTTTGGATCAGCCGAGAGAACACTCGCTGGAGCACAGCGTCCTGTGACGTGCGCCCGGCGCCCCGACCCACCCCGTTTTACGGTGCTGGGCTGGGAATCTGGGCTGCGGCCAGCTTTCTGCTGGCACAGGGCTCTCCTCGGCAGAGCCCTGGGAACCAGCAGCACCCCTGCGTTTCCATGGGGTGTGGGGAGAGCAGGCAAACGCCTGGCTGCTGCTGGCACCTGCAGGGCCGCGTGCAAGCTGGGGATCGCTTGCTAACCTGGTGCTATTTGGGGCACCCGCCACCAGCGCCCACCAGGGACCGGTTGAATCCCCGTGGCTGGGATGAGAAAATGAGAAAAATTGAAGGTTTCTCCTGCTTAACAGGAGAAAACGGGGTTGTGCTTGGTTTGGGTATATTTTGGCCTCTCTGGGCTGTAACAGGAGCTCGCAATCTGGCAGAAGGCTGCTTTAGCCGCGCTGTAAGATGCTAAAAATCACTGTCTGCTCCCGCTCAGGAGCTGCAGAGCCGCTAATGCTCCAGCACACACCGTCTGCTCCAAGCATGCTTTTTTATCTTCCCCCTACAAACCCAAGCAGGGACATCACTACCCACCGGAGGAGATAAAGCTGCCCCTGCACCTGCACCAGCCCCATCGAACCAAGAGCAGGGCACAGCTAACGACACCCAAGGTAGCACCCCAAGGCACTGGTGGATTTTTTGGAGATGCAACTGAGATGGAAACCCGCTCCGCTTCCTCAGATCCCACCTGAAGCCCTGCCTCCTGCTGGCCTCGAGTCCGGCCTCGTGCCAGCAGCACCGGAGAGCCCTGCAGCCTGCAAACGCAGCAAGGAGCCTGCACATCTCTTCTTGGTGCACGAGCAAGGATTAAAACACTCCTCCCGGCCCAAACTCTCCATCCCAAACCTTCCGCCTTTTTTTTTCCCTCCCAATTATTCCTCTGCCCGAGACAGAATTTGGGAGGCTGGGGACAGTTTGAGGCCAACCTGCTGAGCCTGCCGGCTGCAGCTCAGGCTGACCCAGCAAGCGGGTGGGTGGCGGGCAAGTTGCTGACTTGGGCACAAGAAGGCTCGATGCCTTTTTATTTGCTGACGTATGGCGGCAGCAACTCACGCCCCGAATTGGGCAACGCTCAGCCAGGCAGGAGAGGAGGCTCCGAGCAGCATCTTGGGTAAACAGGGCTGCAGCGACGGGGCGGTCAGGATGCAGCCCGGGTGCTGAAGAGCTTTGTCCTTCATATCTCAGGGTCTCAGCTTGTGCGAGTGAAGGCAGCAGGGGCTGAGCAGGCCAGTTAGCCCAGCGTCAGCCCTCTGGTGGTGGCGTAGTTTTGTCCCCAGTTGCTCCCTGGCTGAAAAATCCCAGGCGCAGCTGGGCGCAGGTGATGGTGACCCCGCTCAGAATTAAACCCCTCTCCTTCCATTCAGTGAATGTCAAAGTATTCACATTTAAATGCAAGACACAGACGAGGTGCATACAGGAACGAGGTGCCCCTAAAATAAATCGTTTTTCTCCTCCACAGACCCTTGCCTGGCAGCACCGTTACAGATGCTGCAGGGTCCGATCCTCTACACCGTCTCGGCCAGGGCTCGGGATCTGAGGACCCTCGGGGGTCCCCCAGCACCCCCAGCCACCCAAATCCCCAGCAGCCCCGCGGGGCAGCGCACGGCCAGACCACGTCCCCACCGGCCCCGTGTTCCGCCTGCTCTTTTAACTGAACAATGACGCTCGCTTGGCAGCCCGGAGGTTAGTTTTAAATAGACGCTCCTTGAATAAAACCTACAAAAATACCTTCGGCCGTCCTTCTGCTGAGCATGAAACCGCAGCACGGCAAAGAGGAACCATCGTCTTAAAACAGCCACGCTTCTGCCCTCCCGTTGTTGGCGGCGTTGCGCAAAGCGAGCGGCAATTAGAGGAGAGGGGCGATGCGTGCTCAGCCCGGCCCCGCTGGCATCCCGGCCACCAGCTTCCCCTGCTGCTCTCGTGGGTCTTTCGTACAGCCCCGGGGGAGAGAAAAACATTTGTTTTAAAAACAGGAAAATGTGATTGTAAAACCACAACAATGGGCTGGGGAAGGAGCCGGAGCAGCTCTCAATTTAGCTTTCGAAACAGCCTGTGAGTTGACTAAATATTTCTGTAGCAAACAGCCGCAGCCCTGCGCCGCACGCCCTCTCCTGACTCCAGCAGCAAATGCAATAATTGTTGGCTTTGCTCTCTGCCCTGCAGCCGCCTGCCAAATCCTCACCTCCCATTTCAAGCCCCTTCCTCACCACGGCTCCTCACCCCGGGGTTGTGCAAGCACAGAGGCAGCCCAGCGGGCGCCTCACCACGCGCTCCCCGCAAAGCAAGGCACTGCCCAATCCACCTTTCTCTTTTTCTTCTTAATATACCCTTAAAAGCAAGCCTAACGTGGCAACCACACGTAATTCCCCTGCATGTATACATCAGCCCCTACCTGTTCTTCCTTGGTTTTTGCATTAGAGAAGCTCAAACCAACCGTCTCACGGAAAGGGGCCGTGTAAGGTTGCGGCACGGTTTACAAATGTCACCACCTGAGTAGCTGGAAATTGTTTATTTCCCTTCCAAATGCCCAGAGGGGTTGTATCCCGATAAAGAAATAATAGCCGGCAAAACTGTGTTTTCCTAAACACCGGGAGAATGAACAAAAGCGTCTGGCAGCGCTCTGAGCTGCTGGGCACGTTGGCATCGCAGGCTGCAGCCCCACACCGGGGTCCAGAATCCAGATCTGGGTCCCCACTGCTGGCCCCTCGTGCATTTAAAACAAAAAAGTGGCTTTTCTGCCCTCAGGGTGGGTTTGGGGGCCAAAGCCTTCAGACATATGACCCAAATCCTTGACTACAGGGTGCAAAATGACAGCTCCACCTCATCCCCAGAGCCTGCCTGGGTACAGCCACCCGGGTTCCCTTCAGCTTGGCAGCCACCCACGGGAAAATCACTGTTCCTTAACCCGCCCCGACCCAGGCAGTTGGGATTTTCTCACCAAGCCCGTCAGAGAAAGGAAATATTGACCTGAAGCTAGCGGCTCGCCATGGGTGAGCTGATAGGAAACACAACTGAGGGGATCCAGGCGCACGACTTCACGTGGCACCGCATCGGCCGCGCAAGCAAAAAAACCACCCGTGAAATCCCTGGGCAGAGCAGGTACGGCACGGCTCCGAGAGAGCCCGCGTGACTCATGCCCTAGAAAAGCTCTTTCTCTCCGTTGGTTTTGAAGTGCCGCTCAGGTGAAGATATCTAAAGGTAGGAGAGATGAATTCATGCCCTCGGGAAAGTCCCACCATCAAATCTGCGTGCGTGGCTCCTCCAAAGCATGGCACAGCTCTGAAAGCACCAGGACAGCCCCCGGTGTCCGTAACACACGGGGGAAAATGCTGCAAGCGAAGCAGGCTCCGGGCTGCCTGGGAAACCAAGAGCAAAAGAAGCCACGTACAGGTTTTCTCCCTTTTACACCAGCCAACTGCAATCTGCAACACGTGCCCATGTTCAATTCTTGCTCCTGAGCAGAGCAGGGCGGTGATCCTGCAGCACACGAGGCTCCTAAAAACACCGGAACCCCCCCATCTCCTGTCTGGAGAAGAAGTGCAGCCCCGCAGGGTGGTGAAACATCGCACAGCTCCATAAAGGTGCAGTGTCTGTACGTCCTGCCGTGCTTCGAGAGGCTGAAGAGTGCAGCGTGCCCCCGGGGAAGGTGACGGGATGTACAAACTGCAACCGGAGGGGTCTGCAAGGGGCAATCGTTCCCTGTGCAGAAGGGTCTTTGTGGAACAACAGCAGGGCAAGATTCAAACGGGGATAAGCTCGGTTCAATAAGATATGAGGAGCATTTAAGGGAAGGCGTAACCCACCCAGGGACATGGTACTTTCCCCGTCAATTCGACAGCTGGAATCAATTCCCGAATTCCTGTTCTCCTGTTAATAACAACACGAAGCTCACCCCTGCCTTGATACAGGGAACACCGGGAGGTTCTTCGGACTGGAAGGGCCGATGTGTTTTGGAGATTTGTGATGGCAACCGCCGCGTCCTCCACCCTGGACGTGGTCTACCTGGATGGCCACAGAGCCATCCCCAGACTCTGCAAAGCGGCCGCACCACCAGACGAGGCGGGTCCGCAGGGGAAGGAGGATTTTTTTTTCCCCTTTCGAAAAGGCTCAGAAAACACATCAGGAATGACCGTGCTAGTAAATCTTTCCACCCAGCAAGCTATGATCTCAGCTCCCAGCCCGCCGGCTGAGGCTGGAGGCGACGCTCAGCTCCTTGGTGCCGATTCACCGGCGAACGTGTCGGCAGCGCAGACGGGCGACGTGGAATGGGTTAGGTCATGCTTGGAGCTTGCCGAGAATGCAAAGAGCTCAGCACCCCGATGAGTCCCCAGGTGAAAGAAAAGGAGAACAGGGCATGGATATCCTGCGTGAGAGGCAAGCGCCGTGGAGAGGAGGCAGAGGGTGGAAGGTCTCCCGTCACACAGGACACGGACAACCAAAGGGTTGTCGCGGGATCACCAAACAATTCGGGATGGCAGCCGCAGCTGGAGGTCTGGAGCTCAGCCTCCTGCTTGAAACAAAGCCAGCTATGGGATCAGGACCCAGGGCATCACTGCCACGCCTGGCACCCGCACCAACCTCATCTGAGGATCCCGAAGCATCTTCCCAAAGCAGGTCAGGCCTCACCTGCAGCACCCGAGGCAGACACAGTGCCACCAGGTGGACCCAGACACATGTGCAGACGCCCTTGCAGATGGCTCAGAAATATCCAGAACTCGTGGCAGAGAAGAGGAAGAGAAGGGTCTGATCTGGGGTAATCCAGGGAGGCAAATAAACCCAGGGGCTCCTGACACCCGGGTACCCCAGTGGTTGTTTCACCCAAGGGAGGTCGCTTTGGGCACCAGCTCCCCTCCTCTTCTCCCCCTCTGCTGTCCCCAAAGGTCTGACGGCAAAAGTTGCCACGGACAAGTCCGACAGAGCTGCTGGACTTGCTAGCATTTCTGAACACGGCCACTGAGGCGAGCGCTGTGTTTTTGGGGTCACTGCTCACCCTTTGAGCACAGCACTGCTCCCCAAACAGGAGGTGTGGGGTTTCAGCGCTTCTGAAAGCCACAGAGGAACCCAAGCTGGTCTCTGACAACTGCACAACACTCAAAGAGCAGAAGACGACCAAAAAGGCGAATACAAAGGAGTTGTGGGGACGCAGCTGCCTAAAACCCCTGGGCAAGGATGCACCCAAAGGCTGCTGAGCAGCCACATCCTACCCACAATCAGGCCATCCTCAGGAAGAGGCCAGTCCTGGTGGCTTCTGCTTGTAACTCACCCAAGGGCTGGGCGAATTTAACTCAACCTTGTGATGGAGACGGCCAGAGAAGAGCAGCCCCCAGCAGCAGGGGACACACCACGTGCCTGGACCCCCCCCCCCAGGCTCAAATCCAGCACCCACCTCTGGTCCGCGGAGGCTGCTCCTCTGCGCTTCTCCATCCTCTGTGCTTCTCCCACCCACGTCCCCAGGGCGATGCTGGCACCTTGCTCCCGGGATGAGCAGCACCGAGAGGGCATCGCTGGAGTGCTGACCTGGATGGCAGGGGCTGCTTGCCTCGTGCGGGGGTGCATCTGCTTTTTCAGCATCTGCAGCCACCCCCCGCACAGTGCTCCTGCATCCGTCTCTCTGCCAGTGAGCCCCAGGCATCGTGAGCTCTCCCGCACCCACTGAGCCCATCCCCAGCTCCAAGCGGCTTCTAGAAGCAGCAGAAAGCGGTGCAAGGGCAAAACCCCCGAGCATGGGGACATCTCCCATGGCCTGGGCTTCCTCCTGGACCGGGCCACGGGCCGGCCTTGGTAGGAGAGGGGAGGCAGCCTCGGAGAGCCTGGGCACTGGCCTGTGGCAGGCTCATCTCTGGGGTTTGGAGGAGACAAGAGGGAAATGCCCACTGCTCTGTACCACAGGCAACGTTTTCAGACTTCCCCACACCTTTGCCCACATCCACCACCCCACTGAGTGCTTCTGGTGGTTGTTCTTCCCAGCAGCATCCCCCCAGCCCCCCCCCAGGCTCTCTCTGACTGGTCCCCAAATGCCCCGCTGCGACCGCTGGGTGCAGTGACACCAAGTGCTCTGCGGGCGCTGCCAAAAAACCCCCCAGAGGACATGGGTAGGACGGAGGCAGATGCCAGCAGGGGACATCCAAACGAGCCCCCCAGCACCACTCATGCCCCAAAAGAGCGAGGGGACAACCCACAACGTGCGTGTCCCCGGCCGGGGCTGGCAGGGAGGTGGCCAGGGGATGGCTCAGGCTGCGTGGCAGCGGCTGGCAGGGACCCAAGCCTGCCTCTGGCCAGCTCCCTTCCTCTCTCAGAGAGTTTCCGGGAGAGACTTTAACGCTTTGCTGGCTAAGCCGTGGCTTTGATTGCGGTTGATGCCATCTATGAGATGGAGCTAATAACTCTGATGGGTTTTATCTAAGGGGGGGGGGGGGGGGGTGTAAATTCAGAGAAAGGATGCTGCGGGAGAGACATCACAGCCAGATGGCTACGAGTTCTCCGTGGGACAGACGTCAGCTGGATCCGCCAAAAAAACTCCCCAGCATTGACACCAGCCCTTTCCAGGGCTGTTGTTCCCTTATGGGACACCACGCGGGCAGGACGGGCACCAGGAGGTCCCAACCTGGGGAGCGGTGCCGGGTCGCAGCCCGCTGCCAGCTCACCCTTCCCAGCCCTCGGTGGCCTCTTCAGCTTTGACTCAGGGTCCGTTTCCTCTCCACCTCCTCTCGCCGAGAGCTGAAGGTTTCTTTCACCTCTCCCAAAAGCAGGAAGGAGAAGACCCTGCCCCATCCAAAACGCGCTGCACGGGTTCTCTCTCCCACCTTCCTCTGCTGCAATCGCTTCCCGTGGACTTGAACGCTTTCAGTAGAGCTATTTTTAAAAAACAGGGCTTATACAATGAAGCAGTCTCGTTTGAGGTTTCATTGAGCAACGTTTCGGCACATTGTGGTCCCTGTTACATGGGTTCTGCCCTCGTGTGAGCTTTGAACACGACACTTGACAATTTTCAAGGCTTCCTCTTAACAATTGTAACCTCACCATCCCCATGACTGCGCGATTACTCACGCTTCAGATTCAAAGTAATCTGTTGGGAGCCATCCTGTTTTGGTATAAAAAGCCCCCCCAAACTCCTAACAAGACGTGGCTCATCCTCTGTCATTGCTACAGAGGTTTGGCTCTGCCTGCGACTGCAGGGCAAGGAGCTGGATGCTTTTTCTGAGCAGCCAGAACAATTCTCCCCCCAGCATCATGTCACTATTTCCCAGGAAACGCAGAGGAAGACGAGGTGAACACGGGCTGTGCATAAAGTTCCAAAACTGCCACCAGAGGAGCTCACATTTCACACATCTGCATCTTTTCACGTTTTCTCTTCTTCGCCTAACACCAGCTCTAAGTCAATTCTCAGCCCCAGAGCAGCTTTCTCTGCCCCACGGGGGTTTCAGCCCATCGAGAAGCAGCCAGCCCTTCCCTTCTTTTCATCCCAGCAGTAAGAATCTCCCAGGTTTTCCATACAGAGCTCACAAGCACCCAGGATAAAAACAACCCAGTTTGTGCAGCATAAGTTTTAGCCACTTTGCTTCCTCACTCTGCTTTTACAAGCAAAACGGCTTAAGTAGCATTAAAAACAACAGCCCAGCCTCCGTGCATTGATGTACCTCTGCAAATTAAACCTCTTCAGCATGAGGAATTTGTAAATTCTGCCTTTTTTTGCCCTTTTCCTCCCTCCGAGGGCAGCATCTCTGGTGCTCAGACTTTTAGGCAGTTACCTTCCACTCATTTTTTTTTTCTTGCAGCTTTCCTTAAAACCTGCAGTCTTCTTGGATTGGGGCAGCACCTGCTTGTGAGCATCTCTGCTGCTTTCCTCGCTTGGCCTCGCTGCTGTAGGCAGGGAGCAAAACCGACCCCAAACCAGAGCCCATCCCTGGCGAAGCGTTAACAAAGCAAGAGGGGAGCAGCAGAGGAAGGAGCGTATGTGAGAGGAGAGGACCTGCTGCAGCTATTTCATCAGCTCCTGGCCAAGTGACTCTAATTAACTCCAATTTGCACGAACACGACCAGATGGTGCTGGCTCCAGCTGTAGAGAACGGCCCTGAAGGTGTTTTCTTGGCTCGGGAGGAGCTGTAGGAACCCTGGGACTGAAAATCCTCCTTCTGTACGATGTCTCCAATGTTCCTTCACTTTCTTCCCCGCTTCCCAAAGACTTCCCATCATGTGTAGGGCTCCTTTTTCCTTGCTGATGGATCCTCTCCCCCTCATTCCCTCCTCACTATCCCCCACAAAACCAAGAGACGGGGCTCTTGAAACACCACTGCTCTGCTAAGGTCAACCATCCAAAAGCCACATCAGATGCACTTAGATCACGAGATTTAGCTTTAAGGGTCACGATACTTTAAAAGTAGCACTTCTTCCAACTTGTGCTGTGCTTTTTGAAACCTCTAGAGCACCCTGAGCATGTGCTCAGAGCTTTCAGCAGCCCAGAGACGTAAAACAAGTTGTTTTGAGTTGGAAATTCCCAGGCTGAGCTGTGGGAACGTTACACCAGTTTCAGCACTTTTGAGGTAGGACGAACCTCAAGAAGTTCTTCCATCACAGCTTTCCTCCTTCTAACCATGGTGTCACGACATGCACTTTTCTATCTTGATGCAGTTTCCCAAGCTCTTCACAAAAAAGAGAGCGAGAGAACAGGGGGGGTGGCGTGAGAAGAGAGGAGAGCTGCGCTGCCTCGGGATGGAGAAAGCGGGGGGATGCTCCCCACCTCCTGGCTCCAGCCCCTTGGTCCAGGGCTCTGCGAGGTGGAGGCAGACGTAATGTAAGGAAATGCTGCAGCTGTTGGGTATCCTCACGGTTTAACATCACAAAAATAGCGTCCGGAGGGCGCACGTCGGATAAAGCCACCCGTGCCGTGGGTCGCACAGCACCACGGTGCTGCGCAGACAAAGGGGGCCTCGAGGAGCAGCAACGAGAGCTTCATGCTTTGAAGGTGAAAACCTGAAAGTGAGCATCTGGCCTGGAAAGTGGGGAGCGCTGGTGTCCCGCGAGAGCCTGCGCTCCGTTTTACCTCGCTAGGATACGAGGCAAAGGGAAAAACTCAAACCTAAAGCAGTGCAGCCTTTGCTGCTTGAAAGAGGGGAGTCATCCCCGCCTGCTAGGAGGTTTTACGGGGTTGCACGGCGAGCAGCTGACCTGCATACACCAAACGTGAGCAAGAGCTGCCTGCCCTGCCTGCGCTCCCCTCCTGCCTGCAGGCAGCCAGGAAATCCTCTGGGTGAAGCACCCTGCCACGGCTCGCCTGCCAGAGCATCCCCCGGCTGCTCACAGCACCAGCGGCGGCGATGGAGGGGACCTGGGGACATCTGAGCGAGGGCGGTCCTAGCGCGGCACGCGCTGCACCGAAACGGATCGGCCGGACAAGAAATCCCTCGCTCCCTGCGCGTTCCTGGGAGCAGGGCGAAGGAACGGGTAGGGTGCAGGTCACCCAGTGCCGGAGCTACAGCAGGGCACATACCGACCGTGTTTCCCAATAAACGCTCCCCGAGCTCTTGGGCATGCTGGCAGCTTGCTCGGTGGTAAACAGGGCGCGAACGCAGGCTTTAAGAACCGACCGGAGCCTCCTCTCCTCCGTGCCTCGCCATCCTTTAAAGCCCTCCACCTCCACGCCTCCTCCCTAGGTCGGGGCACGGCTGAAACCCCGCACGCAGCGATGACGGAGCCAGAGGAACACGGGAGATGTTCAGCAAAGAGCGGAGGATAAAGAAAGCCCGGAGACGCGTTTAAGCAGAGAAGATGGGTCGGACGAGAGTACCTTTGTTGTCGGCGCTCATCTGCCCGGCCCGAGCGGAGAGCTGCCTGCTGCCCTTTGGGTTTGTCTCTCTTTCACCCCAGTGCATGTGACAGTCCCCAAGCAGAGCAGCTCTTTAGTGTGGTCTGCACCGTGTGTGGCGAGGAGCCCGAGCCCTGCTCTCTAGCTTTCTTCTCAGTGCAGTTTCCATGCTCGGTTTCAGAATGACGACCTCTGATGCTGCGCTGCCTCGGGCAGCGGCTCACTCTCTCGCACAAGTGGGTTTATCTCGCATCCTTTCATTTTACTCTCACACCCAGCTGGGGGCCAACCGGTTTCAAAATAAAGTAAAGCTGCCAGGAGCTCTTGGGACTCTACCAACCTTTTGAAAACACTTTGAGCCCTCGCTGAAAATGGCCTGTTTCCATGAACGTTCCCACTGGCATAATTGGTCACCCGGGGATTCCCGGGCAGTGAATATCCCGGGAGCAGATGCAGCAGGATGCCCGGTTTTATAGCTGCTGGGTGGTGCAGAAAGACTAAAATTGGAGCAGCTTCGGAGCCACCCACACTCGCCCAGGAAGGGAAAAGTCCCTCCCTTTGAGAATTAACAACCCAAAGCTGAGATTTCCAAATGGCAGCGGACACCCACGCGAACGAAGGGCCGGTCCCAATTCCCGGGGCAGACCGAAAGACGAAGGAGCCGCTGCCGCCGGTCCTGCAAGCAGGGCGAGCCGATGCCCGAGCCCAGGGAGCACCCGGGGAGCCTGCAACAAAAGCAGGAATCGCCCCAGCTCCTCGCTCGGCACCTCGGAGCACCGATATTGTCTTCCCCGTGCTTGGCAGCCTGTCCCTCCAGCAATATTTACTCAGAGCTGGCTGCTTCCACCGGCGCCCCTGCCAGCGCGCGGCTCTGCTTCTGCGCTGCTCGAGAGCAGATGGAGGAGCTGGGTCGGCCCCTGAGCAAACGAAGCTTTTTGCTTATCGACAGGGAGGCCGGGAGGTTTCGGCAGGGAGGCAGCCCGTGGTGGGACTCCGAGGAGGCCGAGAACAAGAGAGTTCACAAACTATTGCCATCAAAAATAGCCGGGGGCAGAGAACCTGGACCGGTTATTCTGCTGGGAAGGGCTCAGACAATGCAGCAGTGTCTTTCCCCCACTATGCTGGGGGAAATTAGTTTTTCTGCCTGTAATTGTCCTTCTGTTCACAAGTCACTAATGTGTGCTTTTCGTTTAAGTAACTTCTATTTTAGGAGACAGGCAAATGGCAAATGAGGAGAGAGCCCGAGTGAAGTTTCCATGAGGCAGAAGACGTCTGCCTGCCTCCGCTGCCTTGACACGAAGTCAGCCCCATTAAGTGACAGCAGTCACCTGGGACAGACCACGGGACTGGAAACGATCCCTGGGGATCCATTTACCCCATCTACGTGGAGTTAAAAAGTCCCAAATCGTCCTCAGCACCCCCCAGCCCCCACACGGCGTGTTCCCTGCTGCTGCACTCATTGCTTAAGAGCCAAAGGCACCGGCTGTAGCTCGGTACACGCCGGGAGCAGAAGCAATCGAGGGCACGCACGGCATCCACCGTGCCTGCAGCAGCAGGGGAAATGCCAGAGGGGACCGTGCTGCACCCCACAGAGCCAGGAAGGAAATCCCCAAGGGCTGCGTCCAGCCTGACCGAGGGGAATTCCCTCCAGCCACCGTGGGTAGCATCCAGCTTACCCATCCTGGGTGCCCGACAGCTCCCAGACCCCGCAGAGATGTTTAATGCCCTGCCACATCTCCTTAAGGCTTAAAGTAAAGGCATGAATAACTTAGGAATTGAGTTAAACATCAAGGGGGGAAAGGGTTCTTTTCCTGCTGCAGAAGAAGCAGGAAACAGCCCCGGTTTATGCTCCCTTTAGGGCAGCAAACCCGGTGAATCGGCTGCAGTGAAAGCCCCAAGCTGCCCCAGGCCACCAGGAGCCTTGACCCTGAGGGATTCCCCCTGATCCTGTAGGATGGGATCAAAAAGGCTGCAAAGTGTCCGAGCTGCGGTCCTGGTCCCCCCCCCAGCTCCAGCCCTGCCGTCCGCCCTGCTGCACAGCCACACGACGCAGCCTCCGGGATTTTGGGGGGGGGGGGGGGATACAATTAGCCAGGAAAAGTCACAACAGGATCCATAGGATAAAGCTCAGGAAGAGCCAAATCCAGTCCCCCAAAACTTGGGGATTCGCTCTTTGACATCGCAATAGTGAAAGCCACAAGTCCAAGAGCCAGCCGCCCTGGGAGGACGAGCTCTGGACCCCCGTCTGCCACCGGCACCGCCAACACGCAGCTGGCACAGACACATCCACACGCACACGGTTCATTGCACATAGGATGAGCTGAGCTGTATAATTCTCCTTCTCTCTCCTCGCCAAAATATCAGGCACGTGAGAGGCGGATAAAAGATGTCCCTGAGCAGAAAGACAAAAAAAAAAAAAAAAAAAAAGAAAAAGAAGCTTATAAGAAACGTAAGGTCAAATTTTCTTCTTATGCAACTCCCCTGCAACTTGTAAAATCTAAAGCTGTAGGACATAAATCAACCACTAACTGCCTGGGGTTACAGAGAAACTTCCTCTAATAGCAACCGGTTGCGTAAGTGCCTTTTAACGGGAGCTTGTCTCTTCTGAAATCTCTGTAAGGGAGAGGCTGACCAGAGCGTAGGGCTGTGGGGCTGAGCCCTCGGGCTCCTTTCGGTGCTCGCAGCGAGGTTGGTGCTGCCAGCGCCGCGTCCCCGTTTGGGGACCCCCTCCCTCAGCACCTTCCTGACCTGGAGAAAGACTGGAAATGGTGGGGCACTGGTTTTCCCGGGGGGATGTAAGTGGGAGAGCACAGCAGGACCCAGCTTGGGAACAGAGAGCAGCATCCCTGCATCCAAAAATGGGGGGTCCTGTGCGCTCCCCCAGCTCATCGGAGGGCTGAGCTGCTTCCCACCAGCCCCGGCTGGCCAAACCGTGCTTTATTTACATCCCTCCATCCACAAACGAAGAGAAATCACCGCAGCCACTCAGGAGCACCACGTTATGCCAGTAAAACCGAGAGGGGAGGACAGGAAAGGTTTCGGTGCCCCCCCGGTGCCATGGGATACGTGAGAGCCCCGCGCCAGGGCCGGTGCTAGCACGCTGGTTGTTTGGTGCCTGTTCTGCTACGGTTATTTTTAGCCGGTGACGCCTGGGGTATTTCGCTTCAGGATGTCCGGTCTGAGCCTCTTTCTGGGAATCCCATGTTCTCTAATTGTAAACAGCCCCATTCAGTTGCTGCAAGCGCGAGAGGCCCCGACTTATTCAGCAGGGCTGTCAGGTGTGAGTCAAACAGGAAGCCGCTGCCGCTTCCACGAGCGAGGCATCGGCTGTGAAAAAGCGCCCTCGATTAACTCAGCCCCCAGCCCAGCCCGGGCATGGCCCAGATCCTGCACCCTGGGGTGCTCCCGGCGCAGGGTCTGGCTCCATCCCTCCTCCAAAATGCTTTCATCATGGGAAAAGTGTTCCCGAGTCCCGGCCGCATCCTCACGTGCGGATGTATCGCTGTGGGTGTGCAGGGATGGGATGCTGGGGGGGATGTGGGGCATAAGAAGGGGCAGGCTGGAAACGGGGGATGGTTTCAGCCCCATCTTCCCTCCCTGTGGGGCTGAGCCGAGGCATCTGCCAAGCCGACCTCAGAAACCCTGCAACGGAGCGATTCGCCCCTTTGCTGAAAGCAGCAGCACGCTGCTGCCCCTGTGCACAACACCCAGCCCGAGGTGACCCAAAACGTGCGTCCCACGGCGGCTTAGCAGCCGGGTCTGCATCGCCCCAGGGAGGCTGGCACCAGGCAGAGGGTGACAGAAGGGGGGGGGCTGTGGCCAAGATGAGCCTGTAACCCCATAAAAACGCAATCTGGTGCCTGGATTGCTGTCAAGAGATGGTGTGGCGGCACGGGGCGTAAAGGCACGGCCCGTTGGGGCATCGCTGGGTGATGCACGCAGGCAGGAGCTGCCTCTGCTCGCAGCCACGCACCAACCCCAAGCTCTGCAGACCCCCCTGGGTCGTGCCCACCCCACCAGGACCTGCCGTGCCACCATCACCACGGTTATTGCAGCACACGTGCAGGACAGGAAGGCACCGAAATGCGTGTCCTAATTTTCAGCAGGGCCAAACGGGAGCCGCAGCAGCCACGCTGGGCAGCCCTCCCCACCACACCATGCCCTAAACCCTCTATTTCCCTTCCAGCAAGCAGCAGCAGTGGCACCGCGCTGCTCCCGGGGACGGAGCTCTCCTCACTGCAGCTGCTGTAAAGGTCTCGAACGGCAGCAATGCAATGTCACGGACAGTGAGATCCTCCCTTGGGCTTCTCTAAAACCCGGGCACTACAGAGCTCGGGTTGCGCGACCTCCACACCAGAAGCAATTTTATTGCACGTGCTGAAAAGGTTGGAGTAACGCCTGCAGTGTGTCGCAGGAGGTCGGTCTTCACCCAGCCTCACCAGCGCCAGAAACCTCAGCAGAGGCTGGCACCTGGCAGCCATCTGTGGGTCCCTTTTGGGACGCCCATGCCATCCCAAACGCTCGTCCCTGCCCTGCCACCCCTCTGCGTGAGCTCAAAACCCAGCTAGGAATCGAGCCAGGTTAGCAAAATCACTCTTCCACAGCCGAGGCTTGGCAGATTGATGGCAGAGCTCGAGGTTTTTCAAAAGGGTCCAAGGGCAGGATGCTGCAAAGCCCCCCGACCTGCTCGGAGCCCGAGCCAGACCACACATCCGTAGGGACCTCGGCTTCGCAGGCGCCTCGGCACAGAGCTCCCCAGGACCCAGCGCGTGCACGGCTGTGCCCATCTCTTATCTGACTCATTTCAGCGTCTCAGGGGAAACCCTGGCATTGATAAACAGCGCTCTGCTCCCTGCCTCCGCATTTACTAACCGAAATCTGGAGTCTATTTTTAACCCTCCGACACCCACTGCAAGGAGGGAGCCTGCAGTTCCCCCGGGCTCGGGAAGGTGTCGGCGCCAGCCCTGGCTCTGGGTCTGAGCTGGCTCGTGCTCTTGTTTACCGGGGTGATTTGACTGTGGCATTGGCAAGTTATCGAGCAAAGCGCGACCAAAACAAGAGTGCTGATGTGTCACGCCGGCACTTTCCATGCCCGTGCCCCCGGATGGGGTATGCAAAACCAAAAGGCTCCAATTTTTTTTATTTTCCAGCACATCCCCAGATGAGTGTGCTGCTGAACCTGCTCACCGCCGCTGCTTGCTGCCGGGACTGGGCAGCGTGCACAAAGCCCAATGAATGGGAAAAAAAAAATCCTCTGGGGTGGAGACGAGCTTGCACTACAGCAGGGACACCACATTCAGGCCACCCAAAGCAGGCAGGGAAGCTGGAGCTGGCAAAGCTGCTGGCGGCTTCGGGTCTTCAGAGGAGCATTGCACGCTGATCGCCATGGGGGGAGCGGATCCGGGCTGTCCCTGTGGTCAGGGCAGGACACGGCGTGCTTTCTCCAGCCTGGTTTTGGAGGATCCCGGGGTAAAGCTTCCAGCTTTCCCTCGGGGAAACACCTCCTCTCCTTCACGTTGTGGGAGAGAAGAGTCTGGTTGTAATTCCTGCCTGAACAAAGGCTGCCTTTACCAGCAGCATCCCATCCCCACCGCAGGACAACACCTGATGTTTCCTTTCCAAAGCCCCCACACTGTCTGCGAGGCCTTTGGCAATCGTTGATTCCAGGATGGTTTTTAATGGCTTTAGGGAAACTGCTGGCTGACTTCTGGGGCCAGGACTCCTGAAGCTCTTTTGCTCTGCTCGCTGCGCATCCCAGCCCCTCCAAAGGCGACAGAAGCTCAGCTGGGAGGCATTCGATCACCCTCAACTCTTCGCAGGAAACCCTGAGAGACATTTTCTCCTTGGGTTTAGTGGTGGAAAACATCTGCCTCTGCTTCGCTTGGAGCCTCGGGCAGACTTTCTGCCTTCACCCTGGGCACCGGCTTAGAAGCTCCGGGTTGCCTCCACCTCTGGAGCTTTGCAGCCCAAAGCAGAAAGCTCAGCAGCCCAGAAATAACTCAGAAGAAAGAAATCCATCTTGTACAGCCCAATAAATTGGTCTCCATTTCCCCACGGGAGAGGCCAGCAGCTGCTTGGCCATGGGGGCGAGCAGCGCGCCCGTCCCCGAGCTGCCGGTCCTGCTCTGTGCCATCAAACCTTCATTTCCTGACACGCAGGGCATGAGGCCAAGGGGTCGTGTTTTGGACAACCTGGCTTTTCCATGGCAAACAGCAATGATATCACCCATCCCTCTGAGCATCCCCCCAACAGCTCCATTTAGCTGCTGCTGCTCACTAAAACGTCCGAGCCTCTCCTCTCCCCTGCGTGGGGCGCTTGCAGGATGAGTCCCTCCCTCGGCCCCAAGCCGCCCAGCTCCCCCGTCCCCCTCTGTTCCTCCAGCCCCTCTTCTCCCCAGCACAAATCCCCTCCCCTCAGGGGAGCCCCTTTACAACAGCAAAATAATTCAAAGCTCGGGCAGAGGCGCACGCGCGGCCCTGACGGTCGGCGTCTGTCGCTGCGGGGCACTCTGAACGCTCCCATGGGGTGCTGTGTCTGTCTGTCTGTCTGTCCGGGCTTCCTGTGGCTGGAGACGTCTGATAATGCAAAGTTTTACCTCGTGCGTGGTGCTGCAGCGACGCCCTGTCTGGGTTAGCGCCCCGATAGATGCCACCAGGACAAAGACACGGGGTAAAAATACCCGCCTGTGCACCGAGCTGCCAAGGAACCCCTCTTCCACCCGTCCCTGGTAGAGCAGAAAAGCCTAACGGCCTCTTTTCCTCCTCGGAAACACTTCTCTAGGTGCGAAGCATCAGCTCTAACCCCAGCCCCGACGCTTTGTGGGACCGACCTGGGCACGCAGCTGCAGCCGAGGAGGGAAGGAGGCCAGCGGAGCATCGCAGCGATGAGCAACAAGCTGCCGGTGCCCACAAAGCTGCTGAGGAACACACGCCAAGGTGGGCAGACACCGAGAGCAGAGCTCTCCCCCTGATTTAACTGGTACTTGGTGATAAAATTCACCTGCTTTGTCCTCTGAGCACTGCCCTGCATAAAAACCCCTTTAGCCCAGCAAGCAAAGGAGCCTGCAAACCCCTCCGGGTTTTATCCAGCACTCTGCTTTAACTCTTCACATGACAGCCAAGTTGTTTTGGTACAAACACACCCTCCTCCATAGCAAATAGCATCCTGAAAAACCCACGCCGTACGAGGCACCCGGACAAAAGAGCACTCGGAGGGGAGTCGGGTGCTGGGACGCGGAGTGGGGCTGAAAGGCAGAGGGGGGCCCGCTCGTGCTGGCTGTAGGAGCACAAAGCTGTCGTCAAATAACCGTCAAAACCAAGCACGGCGAGCAGCGGGAGGCTTGGCAGGGGTGTGAAGGCAGCGCTGTGACACCGTCTTTCCTGCGTTTTGGCCCTCGCCGCAGCCCAAATGGAAACATCTCGGGCAAGCGGCATCACCCGGCGCGCTCGGCCCCGCGCGTGTTGACTCAGGGCTGGCTCTGCACATCCTTCCTACGGAGACCCAACAGCACCGGCACCCGCTCGTGGACGGGGAGGGGGAAGAGAAAACAAAACAACAACACGAGAGGCCTTCCAAAAATGCTGCACGAAAAGTGAACACTCAGCAGAGCGAGGTTTCCTGCGCAGTGAGAGTTGGCCGGCGAATTAACAGGAAATCACTGCTTCCTGCCTGCAGAGGAAGTGCCTATCTAATGCCTGTGATCAAAAACAAACATCGCTTCAATTAAACAAACAAAGGGGCTAAAAAACTTCAACAGCTCGCAGCCTGGGTCGGCTCCAGGGGTGGGGGGAAAGCGTCCAAAAATAAGAAGCTTGTAACCTTGAAAAAGGCCCTCATCCTCTTCCCCGCGCGGTGACGCTGCCGGCGCTGCGTGTGCAGGAGGCAGCGGGGATTTGGCGACCTCCTGGCCATGGCCCCGGGTGGCTGCGGCCATCCCGGGAGCAGGGAAGGGACAGAGGTGGCCTCCGGTGACGTCCCTGGTGCCAGGGTTTGGTGAAGCCGCACTTGGTCCCAGCCCCGTGCATCCGCAGCGCCCGGGTGCTGTGGCTAAGGCAGGAATCCCAAATTCTCTAAATAATAATAACAATAAACCTGCTTGCCCTCATTTCTCTGACGATAAGCTGGAGAACTGCTTGCACAAGGCCAGCAGCAGTAGCTCTGTGCCTTCTGTGGGCACTGGGGGCTGCCCTCGGGGCTCTTGGAGTCACGAAGCCAGGAGAGGGGCGGCGATTCAGGCACCCTCACCCTGCCCAAATCCTGCGACTTCGGATGGCTTTCAGCCAGCTCCCTGTGTTTGGTCTCTACATCTGGTCTCTGCTTGTCTCGGTTTTGTTTTGAGATTTAGTTTCTTATATAGGAATATTTCCCTCCCGAACTGCTGCAGAGACTTTTTTTTGTTCTAATGCAAAATTACTTGTCTTAAATATAATTAATTCAGGATATGGGAATAGAGATCCTTTCTTATAGCATCTGAACAGAGCAGGATTTGTAATCCCTGGTCTACAAATCATTCCTGGGAGTTGCAGAGCAATATGATCTTGAGCCTCTCATCATTTCAGGGTTTCACCTCCAGCAAAGGGGCCGGAGGATGCCAAGTACTGTGAAGTGCCCAGGGATCTTGCAGTGTTTTTCCAGCTTGATGAAAACCTTTTGTCTGGACAAATCACCGCCAGGAGACTGATCTGAGAAGTCAGCAGGATTCGGCAGCCAGGTCCTGCCCGTCCCCGCGTGCATCGCCAGCGCTCAGGCAGCAGCTGGGCCGGGGGAGCGGAGTCTGCCGCAGCATTTATCGACTGAGTTATGGGTTTGGGGTCTCGCCGAATGGATGACCAACGCTGAACACGTGCCGTTTCCCAGATTTCAAGCACGGGCACGGAGAGGTGGAGGAAATAGTTTTGCTTCAAACCCAAAGCCTCAGGATGTCTCCAAGTCAAAAATCCATCTCTGGAAAGCCTCTGCTCCCTTCTAAGCGGTGCTCTGGCTTGTGCTCCTTCCCCCAGATGAGCCCTCTCCTCCCCTGCGAGGCCATCTGCCTGCTTACACGGCCTCCAGCCCTGCGTCCGTCCGTCCAGCCCGGTGTCCGTCCGTCCAGCCCGGTGTCCGTCCGTCCAGCCCAGGCTGAGCCCTGAGGCTCCAGCATTGCTCATTCTGCACATGTCCGATGTTCCGAGCCCTTCCAAAGCCGGCCTGGCTGGAAAAAGAAAACCGCTCGCCCAGCATGAAACCGAGCACACAAGAAAAGAAACAAAGAGGCCGGGGCTGCCGCAGGACGTCGTGTCTGAAAGGCAGAGCTTTTCCACGGCGCTTTGGTGACGTGGGGAGAAATATGGTTCGGGAACAAAGGAGGGCGAGCAGCGACCGGGGGGAGCCACGGCGTCATCTGAGCATGCTGGGGGCCAGGGAAGGACACGGGGACAGGGGCCCAGGCTCACAGCAGCACCACGAGGACCTGGTGGACTTGGAGAATCTCCATCTCCTCCGCGCCGCTGCCCTCCGCCACCTCCTCCCGACGCACTCGCTCCGCTGCAAAGCTCAGGATGGGTTTTGCAGCCCCTCACCTCTGCCAGACACAGCACGGAGCAGGAGGCAGAGGGTTTTTCCTCGGTGCATTTTGCACTCAAAAGATGCCAAGGCAGCAGCAAACTGGATCCGACTACAGGCTGATGGAATAACAATTCCAGAGCCACCGCCAGCCCCACAAAGGGCAGCAAATTTCAAGGAGGGGGAAATGCGTGCAGCCACAGGGGCCTTTCTGTGTGGCCACTGCACAAACCTATTATTTAGCGGTGTGTTAAAACCATCAGGTGCAGCCATCACAGATTTGCTAGACGCCTGCATCTCAGGCAAGACTTTTTGCTTCATCCACCTGGTTTGTTAGAAAAAAAAGAAAAAGTTTACCTGTTTCCTGCTCGCTAATTCTATTTGTGCTGGAGAGAAGACTTCCTAACAAAGCAGCCGCGCCCAGTTAATATGTATTTAATGTGCATCCTCCTGATGACACCAACACAATGCAAGGCTGGGTCTGTCCAGGAGAGATACAAAGGGCAAGGCGCTGCTGGAGACAAGGCTGCGGCTGGGTGCTGGTCACTCATCCCCTTGCTGCGTGCCTCTAAGGAGAGCGGCAATGGGCACAAAGTTACACCAAAGGAAATTTTGATGAGATACGAGAAGAGTCCACCATGGGGGTGGCCTAACACCGCATGGCCTCAGTTCCACTTCACCAACCATTCCCGGTGGCATCTCAAGGTGCTTTGTCCCAGGGTCCCTTCTCCCCGTAGCAGGGAGCAAGCTCCCAACGCCACGCACTGCCCAAGGCACAGCGCCCTGAGAGCCCCCCAGAGCGTCCTGAGCTCAGCTTCACCAAGGGAACAGTGCCATAAGTTCAGGAGGGGGGAACCCGCCACAATTCCCCGTAGCCCACCAAGATGCTTCATCAAGCAGGACATCTGGGTGCAGCCCCAGCACCCCACCGGTTCCCCCATCCCATGCCCAGCTGCCTGCTGGTGTGACACTGGCAGCGGTCACAGCGCCTGGCCACGACGTCCCAGCAGGGACAAGGTGTGAGAGCCAAGAGCCAGGACAGGGTCTGAATACAGAGCTCCTGTGCTGCAGGAACGGCCTCTCTGGGTGCTCGCACCGAAAGCTCTCGTCGGAGCCTTTTAAAGGATGTCTGGTCCTTCCTAATGCAGAACTGCAGCCCTGGCCTGGCGGACAAAAGGGTTGCTGATGCTGTTCCATCCCTGGCTGGAAAATACATGCAACATCCCTGGAAAGTTGATTGCTAATATGGAAACGCTGGCCAATTTCCTCATTGTGCAAGTGCCAAGAACACAGATGAGCTCCTGGAGGCTGCTATGGAGGGGACTGTGGGCACAGAGCTGGGGAAGACTTTCAGTGGCAGAAGTGGCAGTAAAGTTCTTATCTACTCCTGAAAATCAAGGGAACATAATTATGCCTCTGACAAGCTCCATTAAATCTGAAGGTTTCATCTACATCTGTGTTAACACATGTCAGCTCCTGCTGGAAAAATGCCTGTCCCAGGCAGTTGAACAACAGTTCTGGGGGTTTCCTCCAGCTGCAGACCTGAGATCTGCTCACGTTCAAGTCTGGGGATGCTCGTTTCATCTCCCTCTTTTTGCTGCTTTAAAGCCCAATTTTGCCCAACTCCTTCTACTTTAGAAATGGGATTTAAGGTGAGTATGACAGTTCCCCTTTTATTGATGGGCCCTGATCCTCCCTGGAATGAAGTAATCCTGTCTATGACCATCTGACCGAGCATCTCTTCCTGAGCCATTTCTACCTACAGCTCCTAGCCCATCTTCAGAGACACCAGAGAGCTGCCCAAAGTTGCTGGATTTAACAAAAATCTAAGAGCGAACACCACAAACACAGCTGCTCTGGGATGCAGGGAAAACATCTGGTGTTGCACTGCACCAGAAATGTGATTTTTAAGGAGAGAAAAGCTCAAGAGGTACCTAGCATACTCTGACTTTCTCCACAACACGCTAGACAGGCTCTCTGGATAATTTTTGCACAAGCCACAATTTCTGCAGGTCTTCTAGAATACTTCCAGACAGGTTTTGAACAGTTTATACGCATACGGGACAACTTCCAGGTTGCTTGCAGCGTCAGAACACGCCATACTTTAACAGCTACCTGAACTGGATACTGAATCCCAGACCGTACTGTTTTAATGAGAAATAAAGGTGTTCTTTCATACCTTGTTTGATCGTTCCCTGATCATTAGACCCAAAATCATGCCTGGTTTTCTCAACTACCACGAACGGTACCAGGAGGTTTCTATTGCCTGTTCAAGGCATTGCTTCCTAAAACACAACCCCCCCATTGCAAATATGCCCTGCACCTACACCAGGTGGCATTTGCATTCCTGTTTTCCAAATAACTCAGCTCCTGTGAGACTAACACCCACCGAGAGGTCAGAGCTGTTATCTGCCTAGGTACCAGCTTGGGTCACACGGGAGAAGTGGGGCATTTCCTCCTGCCTGCCCAGGACGGTGGCCAAATCCTGTCCAGAGCTGGTTTCCTAGAATAGATACAGCAGTCGGCGTCTGACCTACTTTCCCTGGTCTCAGCTGCAGCCTTCCAGTGTTTTCTAACACAAAATCACACTGTTTGCACATGCCCAGGTTTACCCTGTTGATCTCCATTTCCCTCCATCAGCTGTCTTTCCCCTGTTCTCCCTCTCTTCCATGTGTAAGTCATCAGCAGCTTCTAAAGCCCCTACCAGGAGGATTCGACTTCTCCAGATTAAGAGCACGCATCAAATATCCCCTTCCAGCCGGGCTGAGCGGTCGCCAGAGGAGCCTCCTCCTCTCCTGCGCCTGCGGAGGCAGCCAAGGCCGAGCCGCCCAACTGGCCTGCTCCACCTTCACTTGGATGGATTCCTCCTGACGAGCCCGTACAGGGGATGGAGGAGGCCAAGAAAGCCACTGGAAACCGTCCTAATCGCAGTTATCCCAGACATTCATTCCTTGTTCCAGGGCAGCAGGCAGCAATTTGGAAAACTCACCTGCAAGAGGCTCCTCAGAGCTCTATTATCCGAGGCTCAGGCTTTTTGAGCATAGGGCTTGCCGTGGACTTTCAGGGACCGAGCTTTTCCATGCCCGGTCCCAAGCACCTCGGATGCCCAGTTGGCATTTCCCAGATTAAGATCCTATTTCCTATGAATCATATTTCAGTGCAGACAGCAGATACTGGAGACAGATGGAGACGAAGGGAAAAAAAGCTCCGTGCGGGGGTGCTCATGCACAGATAGCAGCATCTGGGCTGGATTTAGTTGCAAGCTCTGTTCTCCTCAAGCTGGTGGTCGTTCCTCTTTATGGGGTCTTTGGTAGCGAGGCCCTAAGGACTTCCCACCAAGGCCACCGGAGCCCACTGGTGCTGCAGCTCCCGGCCCCTCTCAGCAGCACCACCGCTCTCGCTGCGGCATCGCTTTGTTACCCAGATCACGGAACTGCCACCGGGTGACTGAAGTTAGAAACAAGCCCTTAGGGCCCCATTTAACCCCGCTGCGATCACACAGGTTCCAACAACAGGAGTGAAGGGCTTCAGGGAAAAGCAGCCGAACGGCTGGCAGCACCTTCCCTCCCCAAAACAGCTGCTGCTGCATGGCTCCCATTTTCCCCCTGTGCATTCTCAAGCTCCAGGGGTTACCTCTGCAAGAAACGTGCCATAACACAGCAACGCTCCTCTGAAGCGTGCACAATTTCCCATGTGCTGGAGCACACACAGCACTGCTGTCCTTCGCCCATATTGCACTGCGAGTTCCCGCGCTGCTCTGCAGCCCACGTGCATCACCTGTATTTATTCTGCACGTTGCATTTCCCCCCGGTTCCCTGAGTACATAAAGGTAAGGAATGCATCGCGAGTTATTCAGCAAACAGAGGAGCCAATACAAATGAGACAGGGGCCGCTTTGACCTCAGACATCCTTTGGAGTTACAGACCCTGCTCCTTTGTTCCCATTGTCACCTAGGCACTGAAAGCAAAACAGCAGATGAAAAGTTTGCATAATGGCAGAGGCAAGGAGGGGGCTGCCAGGCCAGCGAGCACAGAGCACAGCAGTGCACACTAGAGCCCAGAAAGCAAGCACCTTGAAGGGCAAACCTCATGAGATTTTAGCTATTTGCCAGAGGGAGCAGGGGTAAGCACCAGGAGCACGGAGCTGTGCTGGTGCACACCGAACAGAGCGAGTGTCCTGGGGAGCTCAGGCTGCTGCTCCAGAGGAGGAGATAGCAGGATTTCCATGTGCTTTTTTTTGCACCGTGCTATCCCTTGGATGGTCTTAAAGATTTATCTGGCATAGGCCTCGGTGTCTGTCATCGTCTCCCCCGTGAATCAGCTACAGTTTCCTGGGAGGGTGAGACCGGGACCCGTATTGCAAACTAGGCAGCAGCCCCATCACTTGCCCTGAATTCCCTTAACAAACGTAAACCACGTCGCTTCTGAGACGTCCTCTGCTTTTTGTGCAGGAAACAATCTAAAGGGATCGCTCGGGCAAAACCAGGCTGCAGCCAGCCCTGCTGCAGCTCCAACCCGCGCCTGCCCCCAGCCAGCGGCCGCACGTCACCGGTCCCCTGCCCGGAGCAGCTCCCCGGTGCTCCGGCCCATCTCTTGCCTCACGATTGAAAAGAGGAAAAATCCCAGCGGCTAGTACACGGCAGGGAGCAGAAGCGACGCGGGCAGCCGCAGGAAGGTCTGCAGCATCCGCGCTGCGCAGCCCTCACCTCCGAAACCAAGCACCCCGGCGCGGGGACGTGTCTCCCCCTGGCACCTTCCCATCGGCTGGTTCAGCCCCGACACCGGACCCACTCCCGAGCACCCTTGGTGGCATCAGATTTGTTTTTTCTTCGCCTTCGAGGTCTGGAGAGGCCCCGGCACAGCGGGGACGGACGCGAGCGCCCACCGGAGCCCCGCGGGACCGGCAGAGCCACCGGCAGGCTACTCACCCTGGCTTTGTCCTTGCATCCAGAGGAGTTAAAGCCCTTGGAGATGAGGTCTCATTGTTCAAGATGTGCTTAGGGGAGGCAGCTGCTTTCTTTATATCTCAAGATTCACTAAAGTTCAGGAAGAGAGAGAGAGAAAGAGAGGGGAAGGCGAAAGGGGAGGGACTGAGCGAAGGGCCCAGAGGCCGTATAGAATGACAATGGAAGGAAATGCTTTATCAAACCTAGAAAGCCAACCCTGTCCTGGGAACACAGAGGGAGAAAAAAAAACTTGCAGAAGAAAAGAGTTCAGCTGCCCCGGGTTCCTCCCTTGGCAGCGCGAGCCCTCCTCCCCCAGCCCCTCGCCGAAAACACAATGCGAGCCGGCGAAAGCCGTCAGGCTCAAACACTTTTTTTTTTTTTCCATTAAACAGAGAGAAGTTTCAGTTCTTTTTAAAAAAAAAAAATCCAACCACCAAACCCTGCCCGGGAATGGGAATGTGACGCTCTTCCCCCTCCCCCGGCTCCAGCCTTCCAAGTTTCTATGAGTCAAACGTTTGCAATGTGTTACCGAAATGTTACCAAGCTGGAATGCAGCATCTGAGAGGGTTTAGCTAATAAAACTTTTGTTTGTTGGCTGGGAGAAAGTGTCACCGGCAGAGATTTCGGCTCTTCTTCCTTTTGTTTCCTCCCCTCCAGGTGCTGTCCGGCGAGGCTCCGCTCGCTGCGCCGGGCTGGTCCCGGTGCGGGTGGCATCGCCCCAGGGCTCCCCGTCCCAAGTGGAAAGGGAAACCTGGAGGAGAAACCAAGGGAAATGGTGAATCTGATACAGCAGGTGGGAAACGGAGGGCCAGGGAGAAATTAAGCCGTGCAGACATCACGCAGCACGGCTCAGGACGGGCCCAGACCTAAGCTCGCTTCTCAGACCCAGGCTGCCAGCTTTTGGGGTCAGAAAGCACCATTTCCTCACCCGACAGCCCTCAGGTTTGTCCCAAGAGCTGAACTTCCAGCCCCAAACTGCGCCAGTTTTTTTCCCCCCCCCTCGGTAACTCAGCAGCCAACAAGGAACGCTTTTTTTACGATGTTAAAATAACTGCCAAAAGCAACACCGTTTTTCTTGTTTGCCCGTGCTTGGCTTTCGCTCCTCGAAACTGATTATTGCAATGCATTTTATCCCTTTCAAACCTAGTCCAATCCAGTATTTTCCAGTGTCACTAACCATAGAGCAGATCATCGGCTTGGGAGGCCGCTGGGTTTTGCTGTGCAGAACAAACTCAGGTCCTTCAACACCTGCTGCAAGCCAGCAAATGGATCCCAGCCCTGTCCGAAGCCGTCCCTGCTTTCAAGGACCTGCCTACCAACAGCCACACGAGTTTCAAACATGAAGTCGGCTGCTGTTAGGGGAAAAAAAAGGTGCAACCTGCGGATTAAATAGCGAATTGGTTGGGGAAAGTCGAGTCAGACACGCTCCAAGGTGCTAAGCGCCCGTGTGATGCTGGGGAGAAGCCAAGGGACGGTCCCTCCTGGGTGCTTGCAAGCCTTGGTCCTTCCAGGAGGTGGCTCCTTCCACCTGGGATTCCCAGCTGCATCCCAGGGCTTGCAGCCTTCACCCCTCTTGAAGGACCCCGTGGCACAAGGAGGAAGAGGGCAGCGCTTTCCTGCCACCCCCAGTGCCCCCTGCAGTGACATTTGGCCCGAAGGAGGGCACCTGGCTTCGAGCTTTGCCTCCGAGGGAAGGAAAATCCCAGCAGCCAGGAGAACCACGCGAACCGGGAGAGCCACGTTTCATTCTTTGATGCCACGACATCGGTGGCAAAGAGGGAGCAGGGTGGACCTCTGCCCACCTCTAAAGCCACGTCCTGGTCTAGCAGGTAGGTGTGAATTCCTGGGACTGGAAACAGGCGATGTCTCAACAGCAGAAGCTCAGTTTGGCTGTCCCAAGGATGAGGGAGAAAATCGCTTATTTATCCTCAAAGTGGCAACAGCGAAATTCATATTCAACAGTTTTCATATTCATATTTCAACAGTTTTCATATTCAACAGTTTTTTTCAACGTATTCAACAGTTAAAAGAACCTGATATCCTGAAGGAAAAAAGAAAAGAGAAAAAAGATAATGGGGAAAGACATGAGGGAAAAGGAGATGGCCAGGGTAACAACACGCTGCGGAGCGGGTTCGGCCATCGGCCACGCGGGATCGAGTGTCCCCAGACAGGGCCACTCCTGCCCAGCTCAGAGCCGCGTTTTGGTAACGAGTTACAAACTTTTACCTACTTGGATATTTGCATCACGCGGAGTTAGGTGTGCGGGCTCGTTTCACCCAGCAAATCGCCAGCAGCAGAGCTGTGCAAAGGCCAGGCAGAGATAAGGGATCCTGCCTTATTTAACAAAGAGACATTTCCATATCTAAGGAAGTGAGGCAATTCTGTCTAATTAGGAAGGCCGACCAAAGTCTCCTCGGAGGAAGACAGACAGTGAAAGACTAAAATCCTCGCGTTTCAGAGGAGACCGGCCAGGAGAGCTCCTGTTCTACCCACTGGAGAACCCCAAAGATGTGCTGTGGCATCCTGAGTGCTGGAAGTGGTCACGATGGGGGATCCACGGAGGTTCCTGAAGGTGTCTGAAAGGTTCAGGATGGCCACCCAAAATAAAATGTGTCCCTAAGAAGTTCTGCCTCCATCTTAAAGGACAGGCAGAGAGTCTGGTGGATAAGAGAGAAGGATTTTTGTGCACATCTGCACCCCAGCAGGAGGAGCATCTCCCGCAGCTGCTGGTGTCAGAAGGACCCTTGGCTGAGGACCTGATGGCTTCTTCAGCACGGAGCAGTTGGAGTCTCCTGGCAGGGGCAGAACCACCCTGAAATAAGAGCATGGGCAGCCAAGGAGAGCAGGAAGGCGGCCAGGCAGAGCTTTTGGGGTAGGCTAGGTGCGATACACGCGTACCCACGGGGCTCTGAGCACGCACAGACCCCTCGCTGCGAGCATGGACGGCGGGTTCGTGCTGTGCCAGGAGCCGGGAAGCGGCACCCAGCAGACCTGGGAGGACCCAGGGACGGAGCAAGCAGCGAGCAGAGCTTTCAGAAACCGTGCTGTGACCCATCTTTTGAGGGAAGGCATATGCCTAGCTGCTTTGAAATCCTCCGCAGTCGTGCAAACGCTAAGCCCCCGTGCTCTAATCTGTGCCGGCATTTTCCAAGAGCACTTCTTCAAGGCTTTATCATGAAAAAAGCGAGCCTCTACGCATTCCAGTGGGCTCGTGAAATCCCTAGCTATGTACACAATGCTCTCAAAGGGAAATCTTCACATGGCCTGCAAGCGCTTGCTTACCATTCACACAGCTGCCCCGTGGGTACCCCGCTGTATTTAAGGATGCACGTGGAGAAGAATGCCAAAATTTCTGGAAGTTTCCTGGCAAACTGTAGGGTAGCAAAGAGGAATGTGAAGACATACACGGAGAGCACTCGCACCATGTGGGACCGATGTACCAGGACACTCCCAGAAGATGCTGGGCATACGCACAGGCAGCCTGCAAGCTTTCTGCAAGCTTGTAATCTGCACAGCAGGTTGCTTTGGGTCCAGGAATGAAACAGCTCAGGGGACCAGGACCTACAGGATGCTCAGCACACCCAATGGGCAGAATTGGGGCACCCGAGACCCCAAAACCTAGATGTTTCCTCACACGTGGGCTCTCATTCTAGACTCCAGAGCAAACACAGCAGCCTGGCGTGTCCCGTTTGTTAATAATTAGCACACAAAGCAGTCAGAGCCCCAGCTACACTCCGCAGGTTCGTCACAGAAGTTGTGTGACCCCAGGGAACGGAGATCTGAGCCCAGCAGGCGGGTCACGGCGGGACCAGCGCCTCTGCACAGCACAATTTCCATCCGAGTGCCTCGTGGGCTGCTACCACCAGTGACTGCTCAGGCACTGAAAGGCCCGGTGAAGAACAAGGGACGGGATGAACTCACCCATTCTCCTGGCTCCAAGCTCCACGGGGCGGAGAAGGTGCGGGCCAGCACACACGGTGCCCCTCCGCATCACACCAGCGCCTCCCTGGAGACCTCATCCAGCAGCAGACCTGCCTGAATCAGTTCACATCTTCTCAAGTTTCAGCTAGGAGAAAGAAAGAAAGAAAAAAAAAAAGCATTTCAAATAATTTTTCCCAGTTTGAAAAGGCTGGTCCCTTGTGGACAACTCCACAGCAAGGGCGTGAGGAGGAACTTGCCTGGCCTTGGTCCCAGTAAATCACAGTTCAGAGACAGCTGAACTCCATTTTGTGATTATTAACCCCAGCCCTGCTCCATTTGTTTGGCCTGTCTGAGGCTATATATAGTGATGGGAGCAGGCATGGCCAGGGGAGAATTGTGTGCAGCTGTTTAGTGCAGCCCCCTCCTCCCCACCTTTCCAAAAAAATCAAATAATAATAATTAAAAAAAAAAAAGTTCCAGCAAAACAGGAAGACTATGGCTGGGAAATGAGAAGCAGCTGTGAAGAGGAGGGATGAGATGTCATACAGGGGGGCCTGACTTCAAAACTTGCAGGAAATGTATGAGAAATTTCCCAGCCACTTTCCTAATCCATCATCCCACCTGTGTCCCATGGTGGCCCCGGCCTCGGTGCCCCAGAGGTAGGAGCATCTCTGGGGTGGACTCGACAAGAAGACCCACACAAATGGCTGCTTGCTCTCCTATCACCATCGAAGATCTCTTGGTGAGCCTTCGTGACAGACCCTAATCACTGCAGAAAGGTGAAACACCAGGAACGAGCAGGTGCTGAGCAAAGGGATCCCTTCGTCGGTCTCTGTGCATACCTGCTCGTGAAAAGCTTGGACCATCGTGGTGGAAAACGGATGAACGTACACCAAAACGTGCAGTCTGGGTGCCAAGGGAGGGAAGGAGAGGACTGGTGTGAAAACGTAGAGCTGGGGAAAGGTGGAGGTGCCCTGCTGAGAGCATTGTCCTCTCCCTGCGTGCTCACGAGCCAGTGGTGGCATCTCCTGGTCCTCATCGTGGCTCGCTTTGGAGCTGTCAAAGAGGAATGCACCAGGCGAGATGATGCCACATTAGTGGTCTGCTCACGAAAGCTTCCCTTTTGCCCGTGCATCAGCCTGAAAGCCACATAATGATTAAAGAGAAATGGTTTTGGTAGCATCCAGGGCTCTGAACTCTTAGTGCCAGGCAGAGGAAAGTCACTCCTGAGCATGCACAAGCAGCAGGAGCCTGCTGGGGCTGTACATGCAGTTAATCTGGGTAGCTCCTGCTCTTAAATCAGTGCTGGCATTTTTACACAGGTATAACCTACCCGGCGTCTGCTGGGCGCATGTTTCCTGAGGCATGTGGGCAATTTAATATCAATTTATTTAAACTGATTGTTTTCCCCTCTAGACCTTCCCTGAGATAGCTCCACAGCTGGGTTATCTCACTGCAAAGCTGCTTTTGTCTGACTCGGATCTCCCTGGGCACGTGCTTGCTCCTGTCCCCTTCCCATCGGTGCAGGGCTGGCCGTCTGCTGTGACAGCAAATCGTGCCGAGGGCGTTAGGATGGAGGGCCACCTGGACATAATCCACGTTCCTGGAGGAGATCCGAGGTGGAAGGAGCAGCACAGGGGAGGGCAGACCCTCTCTCCCCAAAGGGGAAGGACCTCCAGGGAGACCTGGTACCAGCCACAGTGGTACTGGCGCAGGGGAAACTCGCTGCTGACCACTAACCTCGTGGCTCTGCATCAGTTTTTCCCCCCCCTGGCTGCAACGACAGCAACAGCCACCCGCACCTGAGCTGCTGCTCGGGCAGATGGTTTTACATCAACATCAGTTTAACGTTTCTCCCGCAAACAAAGCTCAGAGAGGGGAGTGCAAGAGCTCAGCTCGTCCCCCTTTTTGGATCCAGATGTCAGTGTATCAGCTGGCCAGGTAAAGCCAGATGCGTGTTTACCTGGAAAGCATTCCTTTCGCTTCCCTGCAGGTGGTGGCTGGGGCATGCCCCTGGTGTCACCCAGGAGCCCGTAGACTTGCTCTTCCACCCCTGCTCGTAGCTTCCTGTTTGCCAGGAGAGCTTAGAGTGAGAACAGCCTGGCTGGGTCTTGTTTTCATGCAACGCGGCCTCCTCTCGAGCGAGGGAGAGGCAGGCTGGCGTCGCTCGGGCTGTGGTTTCGGCAGCTGGTGGCACCAGGCACCCCGCAGCCAGGTGTGCTGCTCTCGAGAGACCGCACGGGGCTGCAAGCGGTGAGAAGGAGAAGGGGGGGGGGAGCCGAGATCAAGGTGCCCGTCTGCGAAGGAAGGAGCTCCCAACCGAAGTGCTGCCTGCGCGGGAGGCTTGTGGCTAGCGAGCTCACCCCTCCCTGCCGAGGCTCGGAGAGCTTCAAACTCGACCTCAGGCTCTTGCTCTGCACCTGCTGCCGCTGAGCTGCTCCCCCGGCGGAGGGGTCCCTTTTCTCTTATTATTATTTTTTTATTATTTTCGGTGAAACCCAGGCAAAGGTCTGGGATGCAAAGGGGAGGCCGGTGTTTCCCTTCGGAACGGGTCTCAGGTTTAGTACTTTTTTTCACTGCTCCAGGATGAGGGGAACCGTCAGCCTAAGGAAAGGGTGCTGCAGTCCAGGGGGCTCACGGGGGCTGCGCCTCCTCCCACACCAAGCCCAGGGTCCTGCCCTCAGTCCCCAAGTCCAGATCATCATCCCGAAGGGGACGGGGCGAGCAGAGCACTCAGAAAAGTCACCCAGCACAGGCAAGGATATTTCACTCTTCGTCCTGTTCACACCACCCCCACTTAACATGCTGCTCCAGCACGGCACGGAGTGGTTCATCTGAAAACAACCCGCAGAGAAGTTATTTCAGGCATGAAAGCTGCCAGAAATTCCTAAAAATTACCCCTTCCATACTCACTTTTGCCCCTGGCTTTATTGTGCCAGTTTTAGGACAAGCACAGCATCCCATCAGAGCTGCTCAGTCCGACAAGCCTGCGAACGAAGCTCCCCCAGCTTTCTTTTACAGCAACCCTGCTCTCTCTGAACCATTGTGCCAATCCCACCTTAAAATCCTGCTCCAAAAATGACTAATTCCTCTTGTGAAACCAGGAGAACGGGGGCTCATCTGAGCACCTTCGTCACCACGACGCCTGCAGGGTCTCCAGATACTTCGGTAATGGGACAATTCCCTTTTGAAACATCAAGTCCCGTACCATGTACCCCTCTGCCTTAATGCACCGGGCATTAAAACATCTCTCCGTCTTCTGCCTGCTCCAATAATGGGCTTTTTTCCAGCTTTCTCTGAGTCCTGAGAGCTGCCACATGGGCACAGGCATCTAGAGGGATGCAGCAAATGCAGGACAAAGCCTGAGTGGTAGCAGGAATGGGGACACAAGAGAAGAAGGGGGAGGGCAGCCTCTCAGCAGAGGTCTCCACGAGGTCCTGGTGGCCCCAGTGGTCCCAGAGAGGCCCTGATTTTGATCATTCACAGATTAAAATCTGACCATCGATAGCTCATATTTTCCCCATCGTCGCTTTGTCGCTTCCATCTCAACCCTGTGGGCAAGCAGGAGACAGAGAATGCGGCACGAGCGTCTGATTGATTGTGCAAATCCCTAGTCAGGAGAAGTTTGATTTACTGAGGCCAGAGGTACTAAAGAGCCCGGCCAGGAATTTGCACTAAACCTTTGACACACAAGACATTTCCCTTTCTCGCCAAGACAAACAAAGGAAGGAAGTGTCTGGGACATTTAAAGCGACCTAGTGGAGACAGGTAAGGGCAGATAAGGGCTGGAGGAAGAGTGGGCTGGGCAAGGGAAGTATCTAGTTTTAAAGATTTGTTTGATTCCTTAGTATTCTGCAGAGCAGGCTTGGAGGAGGCGAAACGTCCTGGGAACTGCCTGCAATGGGAGAAACAGGCTAAACATCGCTGAAGTGCTGAGCACCCGGGTTCTCGTTGCCCGACGCTTTTTCTCTTTTTCCACACACTCTGCAGAGTTCTCCCTATCCGACGCTTGTTCTGAAGCTTGTAGGATTTTGGTGCTCCTTAGCCGACCACTGTCAGGCTCTGTAAATCTCCTGCCAAGTGATGCTGGGCTCAGGTACCTGGCTCTTGGCTGCCTTTACCATGCCAGTGGGGCCCTAGGAGTTCCCAGCTCCCTGGGCTGGTGTAAAAGGGTACTTGCCCCTTTCCAGCACCTGCTCTGATCCCCTAATAGAGCAGAGGAAATGCTCCTGGTGTCTACTGACGACGCACCAATTTTCTGCTGCACCTTGCAATAGTATTTGCCTTCCGTTAGAAAGGAGCTTTGTTGCTTTCTGGGACAAAAAGGCTGTTTTAGGGCGCGTTTGGCCTTGGTTGCTTGTAGAACAGGCTGCTGGCTCCTGCTGGAGGTGGCCACGCGGGATGGTCAGGCCCTTCCCTGCAGGGCTGCTCCCCAGATGGTCTCTCGGGACTTTGCATTTGGCCTTGCTGGCCATTTCTCCTTTGCTGCTCTTATTATTCCTCGAGGTTACACAGCAAGTTGTCCTGCCTACCCGCGTTGCACCGAGCCCTGGATGTTTCCCCATCCTCCCTCCCGCGAGCAGGTGCAGTTCCAGCAGGACGGGGCTGCCAAAACCACGAGGCGGATGGCGAGCCCTCCTGCCACAAGGCGAGGGTTAGCCTTGTTTGCACGGGGTTAATTTTCAGGGTTCCAGCTTCTCCTTGAAGTTACGGGTGTGGTGAGAGCTGGCCCCCCACTCCTTGCATGCATCCCTCCATTAACACCTCGCTCTTTGACCTTAACTCTTCCTGTTCCCAATAAAAATGCCCCAGCTCCTTTTTAACCCTTTTTCTCCCCCAGGAGGCGACCGGGCAATACCGCAGAGCTCGCGGGGAGGCTGCTGGCGTTCCTCTCCATCGCGCTGCGGAGCAAAGCACAGATGGAGGATGCATTAAAGCAAGACCCAGGGGCCAGCCTCCGGCCGGGATTGCCAGCGTTTGGACAGGCTCTCTGCTGAGGCTCCTCCGCACGGCCAGTCGGAGATTATGAAAACAAGGCTGCTGCGTTCTGGGTTATTTATAAAGCAAGCTGGACAAATAAACTTTTCCTACCCAGAATGGTCAAGGTTAAGAACCCATAGTTCTCCTTTCCTATGGGGACCTTGTTTGTGACTCATTCCCGGCAGGCACTCAGGGGCTTCCAGCGCAGGAGCTGGAAGCGATGGGCCTTGCAAAGGGGAGTGAGCCCGTTCCACCCTCGTTTGTTACTATTAAGTAAAGACTTACACAGAAAAGCCATCTGTAACGCATGCAAATTCTTTATTAAAAAAAAAAAGGGAAAAAAAATACAGCAAATTGGCTGGAGCACCATCTTGAGGCAGTCTCTGGAAGCAGTGGGCAGAGCATCTTGTGGCATCTTCCCGTGGGCTGGGGGGGATGAAGATGGGGGTGTCCCTCTGCGAGCATCGCTTGGGTGACGCGTACATCGTCGGGGAGCAGCCGGATCCAGGCTGGAAGGCTCCTGTTGCCCCCGCTGCTGCGAGGATGCAGCATCACCTTCTGATTCAAGGTCTTTGAGCTGCAGCTCCTAATCCTGCTCTCCCCTTCTTCAACTGCTTACCCTTGGGTGAAGTTTCTGTCCCTGGGTATTCAGCCGTGCCCTCAGCTAACCTGGCAGGTGGCCCCGCAACGAGGTTCTTCCCCAGCCGGTCCCTCCTGTATCCCCCCAAACCAGGAAAGAGTCCCCTGAACTGCCTTTTTTTCCCTTACTGTCTCCTATCTGTACATTCATACCATCTGTGACCATGGGGTAACTTCTTGCATATTTTTCCCTGCTCTTCATTATTTATTATTCCAATTGTCATTGGAGCACAGGTGGATCTACACAAAATTAGCAAGTGCTGCTCCCTTTCTTCTCCAGAAATATTTAGCTTCTTATTACTGGGCTTAATTTATTTATTTTTTCCTAAGACTTCCATTCAAGAACTAGTCTGCCTAAGGTTCTGCCTAAATCTTCATCTGCTTTTGACCACAACTTTATTATCCCAGTCTGTCTTTTTGATAGCACTTGGGCTGTGCAGCGTGCTGCTTCTGCTTGCTCTCGGGAAGCAGAGACCGTTATATTGTCAAATTCTGCTGCCGGTGAAAGGAACCGAAGCGAAGCCTCGCGTGCTCTGCAGGGCTCGGCGAAGAGCCTGGCATCGTTTTGTTGCTTGGTGGATTTTGCCCTTTGGTTTTTGATTTTGTTGTTGTTGTTGATGATGCGTTTTTGTCTTCCTACTTTCTGTAATCTGACCATTGAGGTGGCGCATCGCAAAGACGATGTGATTTTTTCAGTGGCGCATCGCAAAGACGATGTGATTTTTTCAATGCGCCCACTGAAAAAAAAATCAGCTTTATCCACGGCTTATCCCGCTTTCCCCCACAATGTGCCACCTCCTTGTTGCCCGTTCCCGAGGGATCCTTACCAAATAATGCCCAGGCTCAGAACCCTTCAGCCTCACCGCTCACCCCATGCTCCGAGGCCACCTCGGGCACTCTCACCCCGGCAGCAGCGGGTTAACAGCGCAGGGCGTACGGCGTTAAGGGTGATGCGTCTCGAAGCATTGTTTTTCGCTATATGTCCCTGTGTTCGCAATATTAAATACTTCCTTCCCCTTTGGCGCTGGAGGCTGCTCTGAAGGCTGGAAGCACCGTGTCTGTTTGAGCAGGGCCTCTCTATCGCCAGCATCTGCTTATCTGCAGCTCAAAGGAAATTCTGCTTGGCTGATGTGTTCCAGCTCCGGATGAAACGCCTCCCGCCTGCACACGCCGAGAGTTTCATAAGCAAGGGGCTCAGATGCCGCGAGCTGTTGTGAGACCGCTTCTCAGTAACGTGGTCTGTGAAAATAATCAGGGGTTCTCGTTTCGTGGGGTCGGCGGCCGCGAGGCCAAAGTTGCTGCCGGGATCATCTGAGCACCACCTCCGGATCCTAGAGCAGCTCAGAGGGGCTGCAGGGACTCGGGGGCAGACTGTGAATACTCACATGGCCAGCAACGCCTCGAAATCGAAACATCAAATAAAATCCCACCGAGTGAGGTACAACGCAAACACGCGATTTAGCCACTAGAAAGGCTGGGCAGGTTTAAGAGCTCGCCTGCGTCGAAAAGGGGAGCTTCATGTTTTCAAGTGTCTTTGCATCACCTAAGGCGCACAGCCTGCTCTCGATGCTGTGCTAAAAATAAAGTGCCCTGGAAGGTGCCGACAGCCTCCTCAGCACTTCAGACACTTTGAACTGAAAGAAAACAGCACGAGATGAGAAAAATCTTTGCAGGCCACCTGGGTGCTGCGTGCCAAAAGACTTTGACCAAGCACTAGGCACAGAAGCCAGCGCCCGCTGTGGTTGCACCAAGCTCTCTCCCCAAACGTGGGCTACAGAGGTGCTGCAGACAAGACGGGCACCCCACCTTTCTGCTTCATCGAAATTTGACGGATATTTAAAGTCCCTGAAGCAGCAGATGAAGGAGGAACGAGGCAGCCAGGAGACGCTGCTGTGAGCAGGTGAAAGCCCACGGAAAACCCGCTGTTGCGGTGAGACATCGCACGCAGGGATGCAGAATTAGGCCACCAGGCTTGGCCAGGGCAGAAACCACCACCTTCAGCTCCACTTGACAGGGAAGCAAGTAGGGAGCCGTCGTCTCACTGGGTGGAAATTATAGTTTATATAAAACAATTTCACCTCCGTCATGTGGTTTCCTGAAACATGCTGGGGGAAGAGTCAGAATTGGGGAGCAATAGTTTTTCTTTTTATACAAGGCACTGTATATTTTTATTCTCCCCTTCTTCTTTTTTGGTTAGATAAAAGTTAGGACAAAAAGAGTTGCTGAATTGGTTCCAAGTTAAAGCCCAAGAAAACAAACCTGAGAGGTTCAGGGGGTCGTCCAACCCAGTTTTGCTCGCCCAAGAAATTGTGTCATGCAGCCTCATTTCTGACTTGGGCCGGGGTAAAATCCTTCTCAGCAAGGCAGAAAACAGTCCCATAAAAAACCACAGCATTTGGAGAAACTGGGATTTTTCAGGAACGATGTGGTGGAGATCTATTTACAGAAATATCCAGGTTCCATCCGTGTTTGGGAGAGCAGGCACCCACGGCCAGTTTGAGCTATTTCTTCACAAATTAATACATTTAGAAGCAACATTTTTCTTTCTTCTTTCTTTTTCACTACATATTTGTTATCTTTAATTAGTTAAAGTTGCTGTCAGCTTCTTGTTTCAAGTTGTATTTTAGTTTCCTGCTTGAAAAAAACCACAGCCACCACCTCAAGTCATTTTTGAGTTTCATGGCAATGAAAATGACATTCTTTAAATTTTTTCTTTAAAATTTTCTTCTTTTCCAAACTACCTGCAGAAACCTCCAGCAGTAGAGACGAGAGAGAAACGTCCTCCTGCCCAAAGAAGGATCAGTTGCGTCACTCCCAACCCCTTTCTTTAGCCTGCTCCTAAAACTCGCTTTGCTTCCAGCCTTCCAGTTTGCAAGGAGAAAACACTGAAAGATCTCCTCCGAACAGGGCTCATCGCTCAGCCTTGGATCCACTCTGGAGTGATTTTATCTGAAACGTGTTTCTTTAGCTTGCTCGTGTACCATGTGGAACAGTGTCAAAAGCCATAAAATTGTATTTTACTGCCTCTTCTTGGAGTGCAGCGCTCATAACATCGTTGTAGAAGTAAATTATCTTAGCTTGGGATGGTTAGCTCTTGCCAAATTAGCGTTGCCTGTTACTCATTTGCTTTGGTCTTCTTTTTTAGGTGCTGACAAACAATGTGTTTAACTGCTTGTTCTGCTGTTTTCCCAGAGCCCAACACCACATAATTCTCTCCCGATCTTCAGCCTCCATCGTAAGACAAACCTCCTGCATTTCTCTTGTGCGTTTTCCATCCTCCCCAGGTTAGCAAAGACTTTTCTCAGCTTCCAACTGTTGTCTATATTTAATCTCGTCCAGACAACCCAGACATATATAACGAGCGTGCTTTCTAGCTTGTTCTTTCCTTACAGTATTGTGATTTCTTCCCCCTTTATCATCCACAGCAACCCTGTTGCTTAACTGATCGATTGCCCTTTGAAGTCAGGCTGAAATATTTTCACCTTCTTAACATTATCCACTCCTAGCTTCTAAAGCCTTAGATCTGCTTGTTCCCGGGTGACCCTCTCAACGTACAGAAATTTCTCTGTTGCTCGCCGCAGTGAAACGGTCTCCTACCCAGGGCAGGATGCAAGGGCTGCAGAATCAGCTGGGGTTCATCTCAGAGACACCCAGAATTGGCTATCCTGAAGAGACAGAGCGTGACCTGGACAGGTTGCAGGCATCCAGAGGCCCTTTTCTCTCATTCCCGTGGGATTCCTACAAGCTCAGCCACATCTGAGAACGTTTCCAACCACTGAAAAGCACCTGAGTGTTTCCCTGGGCAGGCATCGCCTTGCCTACTCTCACCTGCAGCTGCTGCTAACTAGTCCAAGCGCACCGTGTTCCGGTCGCTTCTAAATTCTGCGGGAAACAGATTCTTCCTTCAATATCTATATTATTTTAATTAACACATTGTTTAAATCATCCACTAGCCATTATTCTTTCTTTCTGCACATTATGTTCAGTTGTCATCGCTACGGCTTCTCCTCTTTTCCCATTGCTCTCTGAGAATTTGGCTCAAACCTTCATGCGTTACTGCTGCAATCTTATCAAAATCCGAACCCCGCAATTTCTCATTTCTTTCAGGCCTCG
Organism: Anser brachyrhynchus; assembly: GCF_964034855.1. NCBI lineage: Eukaryota > Metazoa > Chordata > Aves > Anseriformes > Anatidae > Anser > Anser brachyrhynchus. The sequence goes on along the minus strand of NC_137722.1, from coordinate 1,199,963 downwards.
GTAGGAGGACCACGCATCTCAGGACCAGCAGTTGGCTGCTGGATTCAGGATCTGATTTTCTCTCAAATCCTGGCTTCCTCAACAACCCTGCAGACCCCACGGATCCTCTTGCACGTTTTTCCCCTGGTCTGGAGCGGGGATTGAGCCCCAGCCCTGTGCCAGAGGCAGCCACAGAAGCTCTCAGAGCGGAGGCTTCTAGTCCTGCTCACCCAGGCAGCTCTGCTGACCCCCCCTGCGAACCCGAAACGTGGCCTGAACCCCCCAAACAAGGGGAGAGCACCTTGCGGCCACAGGAGCAGAGGGAGCCACGGTCCGATGAGCGAGCTGTAGACTTAGAAAAATAGTTGGTTTGGAAGAAAAAAAGCTGGAACACTGCGTCCCCTGCCCCAGGCGGTCACTGCTGTGGGAAGCTGGGACCAGATAGACGTTGAGATTTCTGCAATGCCTTCGCTGCTGAGAAGGGTAGGACTTGGCCTTATTTCTGAGCTATTGCAGCCAGCCGGCTGTCTTCCCCACGCATCCTTCTTCTCTCTCCTCATCCAACATTTGTAAAGGACCCAGGCACCCTCTCCTTGCCCCTGTTACGCTCCCAGCTGAAGCATCCTCAGTCCCACTGAATGATCCGAGTGGCTCCTGACCTTTCCCAACCCCAGAAAACAACTTCTGCTCCCCGAAGCTCACCTCCTAACCGGCATTAAAGCCCTCTGCAGCGAGCGACCCTGCTCACAGAACTAGGGGCTGAGCTGCAAAATCCCCTTTTAGCTTTTCCTGCCCGCTCTCATAGGCAGCTCTGTGTTACCTGGGCACAAGAGATGGCCCGAAGGCTACAGCCCCGCGGCCAAAAAACATTGTTAATAGCTCTCTGGACCCCAGCTATCCCGCATGCTTTGGCAGGACAGGGTTTTTGCTGCTCTCTGTTGCCAAGCTGCACGCCCTAGATCAGCCCCTGGTGCTCCGGCATTTCCCAGCCTCGCTGCTTAGCAGACGCTCGGGGCTTATCGCAGCATCAGAGCAGTTGGGAGACAGTTGAGTGTCTCTCTAAGTGCTGATAGAAGGGAAGGCTTTGCTCTTGGAGATAAGAAGCCCTCCCTGAGGAGCCAGGGGAGTTCGTTGGTATCGGAGCGTCTTCCAGCGCTTCACAGATGTACCCTTGGAGCGCGCGAGATGGCGAGGCGGTCACGTAGACAGCAGCCAGGGAGGGCTGCGTTTTTGAGGTCAGTTAACTGAATCCCTCGCTATCGTTTATTTTCTCTCCCCTCAAATTATTTTTCTCTTGTTGACGCAGCCTTTGCGGTGACCTCGTTGGCTCACCGAGAAGTAAACAGACGCTTGCATCCTCGTATTTTTGGAGATAGATTAATTGAGGAAAGAGGGTAGGAAGGTATTTCAGCCCAAGATTCTGAAACACTTAACGGCTCCACTCTGCTCCTCTCTGTGCTTGAGAAACAAAGCTGCAGCAAGGGCTGGCACAAAGCAGCTCTTGTCCAAGTTGGTTGGAACAGGTGTGCCTGGAGTGAAACTCACTGCCACCTCCAGACAGGGCTCCCCGCATCACCCCAGGGCAGCAAATCCAGCCTCTGCTGGTGACATGGCATCTGCTGCTCGCGTGTCAGTAAAGCCGAAGGTCCAGGACTCCTCTCTGGAGGAATTCAACTGATCTAGATGTCCCACGTCAGGGAGTTTGGGTGAGCAGAGGAATCAGGGCATGCACAGAGAGGTAAAGAGGGGAGCTCTGTGGTAAAGAGGAATGAATGCCTTCCACGAGCAGCTCCAGCTCCAAACGCTGCGAGCCCTACTTTTTTCTTTAAACAACCCCTAGAAACCTTCCCGTTTCCAAATACGTATCCTCTCCTCCAAATAAATGGGGGATAAAATGGAATATTGTTAAAAACTCATCCTGCTGTGAGGTAGAGACCTGAATGCTGTCCCCCGCCCTGCAGCGCCTGGCTCAGCTCTGCGATGGAAACCCTGTGCCCTCTGCTGGTGCAAACCACTGCAGCAGCGCCTGCGTCAGGCTCAGTAACTTTGTGGTAGGTAGTTGGAGAAAATAAGCACTGCTGGAGCGTCTAAGCCCTTGTCTAGCGGAAAGCTTGCCCGTTTGGGTCTAATAAAATATATTGCAACCCTCCATAAGCCTCGCCTCGTTTAATTCCTTGCGCTCTCACGGTTATGCGCGTACTGCCACGAGTTGTGGCTCAGAGCAGGGACCCAAGAGCAACCGAAGGCTGTGCGGAATCCTCTGCACCTTCTCTAGCGTCTGGTGGCCGCAGGCTTTTGCCAGCATAGCTCTGGTCCAGGGGGGTTGTGCAATAACCGGGAAAAGCATATGACCCAAATACCTCTGTGCAGGTGCAGTGACACCAGTGAAACTCTGCTTTTGCCGGCTCCTTTCCCTGGAGAAGCCAGAACGTCCACCTGCAGAGCCACAAAGTAGTACAGCCAGGAGTAGCAGAAGCAAGAGGATCTGAAAAAGCACAGCAGAAACCGAAGCTGCCCTTTTGTTACGTGCCTTCTTACTCATAAAAGCTTCACCTGTGCTTCAATGCCAACAGGGAGATTAAATGCAATTAATAAGAGAAAGGTTTTAAATATCCGGCCAGGACTCAAGCTTTGTCAGGGAAATCCTGCTGCCGCACCTCAATGTATTTTTAGTTTTGGCCTCAGCCACTCAGCTTAAGCTCCTTGAAACTTCCTAACCCTTAAGGCACCGCGTTCAGGGGAGCGGCGCGTCCAGGCTCTGCGTTTCCTCGTCACGGTGCTGAGCAGCTTGGGGGTTCAGAGCCCCTTTGTTGTTTCTAAGAATCAGGCAATAAACCTGAACTTTTGTTCTTCCTTTTCCTACTCAATAAAGGACTGGGAGCCTGCTGGTCTGTCTTCTTCTAGCCAGTTCATTTGGTCTTAAAAATTATTTCCTCCTACAAACAGCTCAGGCCCTGGCTCTACCCATAGATTACTGCAGTCACAATAACTATCAAAAAGGAAGATGAAAACCAGGGTTCAGAAGTAGAGGCTTGCCACGGGCAGCAACAGATTGCGTGCAAAGGGAGAAAGAGGCAGAAGAAACGGATCCACTCCCAAGGCACGGAGGGGGGATAGGGTCAGGGCCTGCCCGCAGCGAGCTGGTTCAACCCCTCCCTTCCCCGAGCAGGCAGCGGGGGGACTTTAGGACTTGAAGGGCGTGTTTGCAAACTCGGGAAACGTCTGGGGCAATAAACCAGGATTTCCTTTCAATCAGCTCGGAGCATTTGATCAGCATTATTCGATGGAACAGAACTGTTTCAGGGCCAAGGACTGTTTTCGGGCGATCTCCAAAGCTACTTGCGTTTTTCATCTCTGCATCTTGTTGCAGCTCTTTTGCTTTTCCTTCCCACTGTTTATCTCTCGCAGCACCAAGCCTTGCCTGTACTTCCTGTTTGGCTGCGCAGCGAGTAGTTCTCTCATTTGCTGTTATTTTTGACTTCCATCCAAGCTTTGTATGATATTAATAGCCATTTCACAGAACCATAATCATCCTCAAAACAGTCCTAATATTAGCAGAAGAAAGAGCCAAGAGCTGTTGCCCAGGCCTGAGGAACTCGTGCGCTGAATTTCTGCTCCGTGCTGCCAGCGCTGCCCACAGGCCCCGGCCCAGGGAACCCAAAAACCCGTCCAACATCCAGCTTGCCCAGTCCCAAGGGGGCAGGCAGAATTTGGGCTGTGGGAACTGATTAGGGAAGCTGAGGCGATTCCAGATAAGAAAGGGTTAAGAATGAAACTATTAAAGGAGAACAGAACATTAGGTGTAGGGCAGGAAGCAGATGTACGGACAATGTATCTCAAAATAGGACATACGGGCAATATATCTCGAACAAGACATTGGAATCCAAGATAAGAAAATAATGAGCAGAAGATTCGAAGAAAAAACAGTCCTTGCGGTTAGGAAGAAAGCTAATTCAGCAGAATCCTGACCAAGGGTGAAAAGTACACTGTGAGGAAGACTTATGGCCTTCCTCTCTGAGACCACCGACCACAGCTCGACGACCCCTGCCCAAGACCACTGAGAGGATCTGCGCAGGCGCAGGACACAAAAAACTGATTAGCATGAGAAGCGAGAGTAGGCGGGGTTAGATAATGAATATGTATAGGCGTTAATAAAATATTAATCACTGTGATGTATAAATTTGGGACGGCTTTTCACTTCGGGATGCACGATAGGCGGAAAGATCCCCCGTGCATCCGGCGCCGTCAATAAAGAATAAATCACTTAAAGAAATTGGATTTATGATCTTTGAAACAATCTGGCACCCCAGATGGGACTTCTTCTCTGTCGGACCGCAGGACCCGCTGGGAACAGGACTCCCTAGGGTACCCCCGGGATTTCCCGGAGGGACTCCTCGACTCAACGGATCACTGCGGAGGCAGACACGGACCCCATCACTGTAAGTGATTATATTCTTTATTTTGGTTTATTTGGTTGACCGGTCAATTGGGGTCGTCTGTAAGTCAGAAAGTAAAAGTTTTCTGCAGGACGGCATTTGGTTTTTTGGAAAGCACTCAGTTGCTGTTGGGAAACAAGTAACCTTTGCATGCGAGGTTGGTATTACGTTGTGTTTAAATGTGGAACTTGACCTTGGCTATTGTCTTTGGGATTTTGATTATACTCTTTATAACGTTACTAGGATCTTGGTGTTATTGTGGAAAGCTGCCGGCTTGTATTGTGTAACAAGAAACATTCTGAACTGTAACATGGGGGGGCAGCAGAGTAGTGGGATTCCAAAGAAAAGCCCGTTGGGATGTATCTTGAGTCATTGGAAAGATATAGGGGGATCCCCCGGTGGAACTGAAAATAAGAAAATGTTGATAAAATATTGTAATCAATGGTGGCCACTTTATAAGTTGGATTGTGAGGGAAATGGCCACTGAATGGAACCTTAAATTATAATACTTTACTACAGTTAATGTTGTTTCTAAGGAGAGAAGGAAAGTGGGATGAGGTGTCATACGCAGATATGTTTTTCACTTTGAGAAACCACCCGGAATGGCAGAAGGAGTGTGGAATTAACTTAGCCCCACAGGATCCTTTGATCCTGGCAATAGAAAAGGATATGAAGAAGGAAGGGGCAGGAAAAATGAAAAGATGTTGTTCGGCGTGCAGTATCGGGCAGAGATGTTTGAAATTGAATGAGTCAGAGGAGAGAATGGAGGATTATGTCCTCCCGCCCCAGATAACAGAACGAGACGTGGGGGCGAGCTCAGGAAACGGCAGAATAGATAAGAAAAATGAGAGTTGGGGGAATGGAGACTTTACCCCGATCACGGCTCGAACCCGAAGTAAGGTCGGGCCCATTATTCAAGCCCCGTTACGACAGGCTATGGGGGCTAACGGACCAGCTCGGATAAAAGTACCTTTCACAACTGCTGAGTTAGATTCATGGAAGGAAGCTGTGAAAGGATACCGGGATGATCCAGAATCAGTGGCCCGGAGGTTTGAGCTGATTGTAAAGAATTTAGATCCCGATTGGAAAGATATAGAGATAATGCTGGCAGCATTATCGGAAACGGAAAAGCAACTGGTAATTAAGAATGCACAAACTCAAGTACAGACCCAGGTAACGTCAGGAGTTTTACCTGGAACTGTGGAGGTATATGTGCCCAGAGTGGACCCAAACTGGGACTATAATGATGAGGGTGATTATAGGTTATTAAAAAGATATCAGGAATGGATTAGGATCGCCTTGGAAAGTGCGATACCAAAGTCTGTAAACTGGTCTAGGTTATATACCATAAAACAGGGGCAAACTGAGACCCCGTCAGAATTTCTCGATCGACTAAGGACAGCAATGCAAAAATTTACAACGATAGACCCCTCTTCTGAGGAAGGTAAAGTCCAGCTAGTATCACTGTTCTTGGGTCAGTCTGCGGACGATATAAGGCGGAAGCTTCAGAAAATGAAGGAGCCGGATGTGAGAGATTTAGAAAGGCTGGTGGAAGAGGCATGGAGGGTATTTAGGAATCGAGAAGGGAATGAGAAACAAAGGCTGGGTAGGGCTATTGCTGCGGCAACTGTTGCGGCCTTACAGAGGCAAGAAGAACCTTTTCGGGGAAAAGGAAGAGGGAATGGGATAAGGGGAAGGTCAGTAAAGCCTCCCCTGAGACCGAATCAGTGTGCATATTGTAGGGAAGTGGGTCATTGGAGAAGGGAATGTCCGAAACAACGGGAGAAGAACAGGTTGATGGTAGCTAGTGTATCTCCCGACCAATGAAGTGGACCGGGGGATTCTACCCTAGCAGATCCGCTGGTTAAAATTAAGCTAGGGAAATCAGGACAGGAAGTGGAGTTTTTAATTGACACAGGAGCGACTTATTCTGTGTTAAACCAGAAATTGATACCAGAGGATGAGGATTTCGTGACGGTGATAGGAGCTACAGGCCAGCACGAGAAAGCCTTTTTCCTAAGGCCTTTAAAATATAAGTTAGGGAAACAGATGGGAATACATAGGTTTTTATATTTACCAGGATTCCCGAAGTCTTTGCTGGGGCGAGATTTACTAGAACAATTAGAAGCGGAAATTGTCTTTGAAAAAGGGAAGGTGGGGTTAAAGGTGAGAGAAGAAAAGCTGATAACCGCGCTAAGCTTAACGCTGATACAAGCAGACCCCATCGGTAAAGTATCTTCGGAGATTTTAGACCAAGTTTACCCAGGAGTCTGGGCTACTGACATCCCTGGGCGAGCCAAAAATGCAGCCCCGATAGTGGTGAGATTAAAGCCAGGGGAAAGGCCAGTTAAGATTAAGCAATATCCCCTAAGATTAGAAGACAGGAAAGGAATTAAGGGGATAGTGGATAAGTTTTTAAAACATGGACTGCTGGTTGAGTGTGAATCTGAATATAATACTCCTATACTACCAATTAAGAAGCCAGATGGGAAGAACTATAGATTAGTGCAGGATTTAAGAGCTATAAATAAGATCACTGAAGATATACACCCTGTGGTAGCCAACCCGTACACATTACTGACTAAATTAAAAGATAATTTAGTTTGGTTTACCGTACTGGATTTAAAAGATGCCTTCTTCTGCCTGACTTTAGCCCCAGAAAGTCAGAAGCTTTTTGCTTTTGAATGGGAAAATCCAGACTCAGGACGAAAGGCTCAATTGACCTGGACCGTATTGCCGCAGGGATTCAAAAACAGCCCCACGATTTTTGGGAATCAACTAGCAAAAGAGCTTGAGGTTTGGGAGGCCCCAAACACCGAAGGAGTTCTGCTGCAATACGTTGATGACCTTTTGATAGCCACTGAGAATAGGAGCAGCTGCATGCAATGGACGATAAGTCTCCTTAATTTTCTGGGTTTGAATGGGTATCGAGTCTCTCAACAGAAGGCTCAGCTGATTCAGTCACGTGTAACTTACTTGGGGTTTGAGATTTCAGGGGGACAAAGGGATTTAGGAACAGAACGGAAAGAAACTACCTGCCGTACCCCAGAACCACAGACCATTAAGGAATTACGAACTTTTCTAGGGATGACAGGTTGGTGCCGTCTATGGATTAATAATTATGGACTAATTGTAAAACCCCTATATGACCTCATCAAGAATAACCAATCAAAATTGGTCTGGACGGGGGAAGCACGGGCTGCCTTTAAGAAGCTTAAATTGGAGTTAATGCGAGCACCAGCTTTGGGTCTACCGGACTTGTCTAAACCCTTTTGGTTGTACTCCTATGAGAGACAAGGGATGGCTCTGGGGGTGCTGGCACAGAAGCTGGGCCCCTACAGGAGAGCTGTGGCCTACTTCTCTAAACAACTGGATGAAGTAAGTAAAGGTTGGCCGGGTTGCCTTCGAGCGGTGGCCGCTGTCATCATGAATATACAGGAGGCTCGGAAGTTCACTATGGGACAGAAGATAACCGTGCTGGTATCACACACTGTCTCGGCAGTCTTGGAGCAGAAAGGGGCACACTGGTTATCCCCTCAAAGATTTTTAAAATACCAAGCAATACTGGTGGAGCAAGATGACATAGAAATTGTGGTTACTAACATTGTGAACCCAGCTTCTTTCCTTAGTAACGCTCCTGACGAGCCAGTGGTCCACGATTGTATCGAAACTATGGAAACTGTGTATTCTAGCCGACCAGATCTCAAGGAGGAGCCCTTGGAAGACGCGGACGAATCATGGTATACTGATGGAAGCAGCTTTGTGAAACAAGGACAACGCAAAGCAGGGTATGCGGTGACGACCACTCAACAGGTAATTGAGTCGAAACCATTACCCCCTGGGACGTCTGCTCAGAAAGCAGAAATAATTGCCCTTACGCGGGCATTGGAACTAGCAGCAGGAAAGAAAGTAAATATCTGGACAGACTCTAAGTATGCATTTGGTGTGGTGCATGCACATGGGGCTATCTGGAAGGAACGAGGATTATTAACGGCCCAAGGAAAACAAATAAAATATGCTGAGGAGATTTTGAAGTTGTTGGAAGCGGTAAAGCACCCAGAGAAGGTGGCTGTTATACATTGCCGGGGACACCAAAAAGGAACCGCTGACTTCGAGGTAGGGAACCGATCGGCTGACCAAGAAGCAAAAAGGGTGGCCGGATTGGCTGAGGCAGAAGCGCTCACTTTAATACCAGACGGTAAAATACAAACTTTAGGTGAAGGACAGGAACCTAGGTACACACAGGAAGATCAAAAGTTAATTGGGGACCTGGGAGGAAAAGCAAGGAGTGATGGATGGGTATACCTGAAAGATAATAGGGTTGTACTACCCTCTAATTTAATATGGCCTATGGTCATGGCAGAACATAATAAGACTCATTGGGGAGCAGACACCTTATATAAAAATCTGAGTCGAGTCTTGGTGGGAAGAAATCTGTATACTACGGTAAAACAAGTAACCCAGCAATGCAGTATTTGTTTGCATCATAACCCTAATACAGAAAATAGGGTAAAGTTCGGAATAATCAGTAAAGGAAACTATCCAGGACAACAATGGCAGATAGATTTTTCAGAACTGCCAAGAAAAGGGGGGTATCGATACTTGTTGGTTTTGACAGATACTTTTTCCGGGTGGCCGGAGGCTTTTCCCTGTCGAACCAACAAGGCAAGAGAAGTGGTTAAGGTTTTACTGAATGAGATAATATCGCGTTTCGGAATTCCGGCAGCAATGTCCTCGGATAGAGGCTCTCATTTTTGTGCGCAAATAGTTCAAGAAGTAAGTAAGGTCTTAGGGGTAGACCGGCAACTCCATACCCCTTACAGACCACAGGCAAGCGGACAAGTGGAAAAGATGAATCATCTAATCAAACAACAAATAGCCAAAATAGGGCAAGAGACTAATTTATCATGGCCTCAGTCTCTCCCTTTGGCTTTACTTAGAATTAGAGTAAAACCACGGACAAAGGAAAATCTAAGCTCTTTTGAAATATTATACGGAAGACCCTATCAGTTTTTGTTCAGCGGGGAGGACCTGACGCAACTGGGGTCGGGATACTTGTATAATTATTTAATAGGACTCCAAAAACAGTTGGATCAAATATCTAAAGTTGTCTCAGGAACCAGGGCTAGAGGGCTGGACCAACCAATCCACCCCTTTAAACCTGGGGATTATGTGTATGTAAAAGCATTTGCAGGTCGCCCTTTGGAAGAAAAGTGGACGGGACCATACCAGGTGCTGCTGACAACACATACCGCCATCAAGATTAAGGAGCAAACGGCCTGGATCCATTATTCGAGAGTGAAGAAAGCTCCAAAAGCCCCCTGGAAAGTAACGCTGGGTGACGGTGAACTGAAACTAAAGTTCAGTCAAGCAAAATGAAGACACTATGGTCAGGAGTATTTAGTAATGTAGTTAGCAGAAATTTAGTTAACAGAATTGTTTTATTTCTGTGGCTTATAGTTGTAATTGTGATTCAAGAATTGGAAGGTGCTTCTATGATGATAGAGAATGGTGGGTGGCCTTGGTCTGAAGCCGTAACCAGGGAGGATAAGAACATTAATGGAAAGTTAGCTGTTGTGGTTATTTGGCGAACAAATGGTGATCATTTACATGCATTATCAGAATGGCAAAATTTAGGGGAAGGGTGGATACACCAAAGAACTGTAGGGGACGAAATTGAAATAGGGTGCCGAATGATTAATGGAACAGCCCACGAGAAAGCAACGGGGATTTTAGTAAAACCGACTTCCAAAAGTGGCCAACAAGAAGGTTGTATCCGCCCAGGTAAATTAGATTGTTGGTATAATTTTATATTAACACAGACTGTAGCAGTTAACTGTTTTTGGACTAATAATGGTCAAAAGCTCGAGATCAAGGAAGGCGAGAGCCTCATGATAAATTTTACAATATATGCTATACTTCCTAAGACAGTGAGACCCCCTATTGCACTTCCTTCCCCTACAACCTATGCCCAAGCCCCAGTCAAGCTGGAACCCAAAATTTATGAAACAGGCCCATATGTAGTAAGGAACACAGGCCAACAACAATTGTTATTTAATCCAGAATGGTCTCTCAAGCGTGTTGAATTGCTAATACAAATTAACATCTCAGCAGTTCAACCAGCCTGTTCTCCTTTCCTGAAGACATCATTAGAAGGCTGGACAATATGGTCACAAAAGCAAGTACACCTCAGGGGCAGAACACAAAGAGACTTAACTGGAATGCTAGGAACAGGATTAGGAGTTTTAAGTTAACTTCATGGTTACCCAACTTTCAATAGTTAGAACAAGTTTTTAATGATCTGGTTATGTTATTGGTAGTAGAAATATTTGTATGTATGTCACTGCGATACTGCTAATGATAAGGGCATGCAATGCAAAAGAATTTGCATGGGGAAAAGAAAAGGGGGGATTGATTAGGGAAGCTGAGGCGATTCCAGATAAGAAAGGGTTAAGAATGAAACTATTAAAGGAGAACAGAACATTAGGTGTAGGGCAGGAAGCAGATGTACGGACAATGTATCTCAAAATAGGACATACGGGCAATATATCTCGAACAAGACATTGGAATCCAAGATAAGAAAATAATGAGCAGAAGATTCGAAGAAAAAACAGTCCTTGCGGTTAGGAAGAAAGCTAATTCAGCAGAATCCTGACCAAGGGTGAAAAGTACACTGTGAGGAAGACTTATGGCCTTCCTCTCTGAGACCACCGACCACAGCTCGACGACCCCTGCCCAAGACCACTGAGAGGATCTGCGCAGGCGCAGGACACAAAAAACTGATTAGCATGAGAAGCGAGAGTAGGCGGGGTTAGATAATGAATATGTATAGGCGTTAATAAAATATTAATCACTGTGATGTATAAATTTGGGACGGCTTTTCACTTCGGGATGCACGATAGGCGGAAAGATCCCCCGTGCATCCGGCGCCGTCAATGAAGAATAAATCACTTAAAGAAATTGGATTTATGATCTTTGAAACAGAACACCGGTGCTGAGCTGGCCACCCTAGCGATGGCACACAAGAGGTGAAGGATGAGCTGCAGCTCAGGCTTGTTCCATCTGCAGAAAGAACTGGTGTAGTGACGTGGTCCTGGCCACAACAGGTGATGGAGAAGGGGCTTGGTGCAAGCCAGAGTGCACAGAAAGAACCTGTTTTTGGGAGGACTCAAGAATTAGAGCTTACCAGTGGTCTAACTTCTGCCTCAGCCTCATCAGGATCGCTTACCAGCAGGCCAGTTACAGCAGTGAAAACTATTAATAGCCAAATCACTCCCTTTCTATTAAGGGCTGCCAGTAACTGGAGAAAAAAGAAACAGTTGCCCCTTTCCCTTGATGAGAAATTCTCCCATCTTCCTTTGCATTGCTAGTGACTCACCAGCATCCTGAGCTTCTTAGAGGCCAATACGATGTTGATGGGGTTTTGTCTCCTCTTTGCTGGGAAGAATATGATTGTTTCTTCCTCCTCATTTTAGGGTCTACTTGAGGCTATTTTTATATGTTTTCTTATACTCTCTACACTTAATTCTTTCCACACACAGCTGCAATTCCCCATTACATCCACAGTTACTACATCACATTTTACTTTTTTTTTCCCGTTACCATTAAGTTTGTCACCTACCAAAGCTGTGCAATTTAATGATCTGTTACTGATGAGTTGCTAATAGCCCTGGGGCCACCCTATCCTCAGTGCCCACAGACCGCACCTGCTAGCCCTACCTGCTCCTTAAAGGAAAAAAATCCACCAGATTTACCACAGGCACAGCCATCATACCCCACAGTTACATAAAACTACACAAATTCAATTGCTAAAACCCATTAGGTAACAGCCACCTCGTTGCCAGGCAGTTGTTTAGCTTGTTTACCTGGAACAGCAAACTACAGCAAAGTTTTGGGCAGGTCAGGGCAGCTTTAGACAAAACCAGCCTGACGAGCCCCAGCGCCAAGATCTTCACACTCTGCGGCCTTTTAATGATGACACCACCATAAATGCTGGATTGCGGGACTGCAGAACACACCCCTCTTCCATCACCTCCATCCTGTTGCTTCCTAAAAGCTGGAAGACTCCAGGGTGAGTTCAGATCCCGCTGCTGTGACATTTCACTCTCCTCGCCCCTTTGTTTACTCAGACCCCAGCCCCGTTTTGGGAAGGGAAGGCAGTAGCTTCAAGGCAGGTAAAGGAGGATGCTTTCTTTTTTGGTTTAAGCTGCTTTCTTTCAGTTTTGTTTCCCCTATCCTGCCCAGAAGGGAAGTACTTTCTCCACTGAAGGATCAGTCAGTAAACCTCAGACTCTGCACTGCCCAGCAAGAGGCAGAGCCTGAGGCACTGCTCCCTGCCAGCGAGGGTCACAGAACCATTTCGGTGGGAAAAGACCTCAAAGATGAAGCCCAACCATTAACCTAGCACTGCCAAGCCTACCCCTAAACCACGTCCCTAAGCACCGCATCTACATGTCTTTTAAATACAAATACCTCCAGAACGGTGACTCAACCACTAACCACTTCCCCGGGCAGCCTGTTCCAACGCTTCACAACCCTTTCAAGGGAAGTTTTTCTTAATATCCAACCTAAAACTCCCCTGGCACAGCTTGAGGCCATTTCCTCTTGTCCTACTGCTCCTTCACTTGATGTTACACCCACAGCAAAGTGTGCTAAGTGCACAGCAGCCATCCTTGCGGTGGATCCCAGAAAGACGGGATCCTGCTGGGATCACGAGCAGTAGTGGCAGCTCCCAGCTGCCCCACCTCCTGCAGGGCGTCAGAGCCAGGGTGCAAACCAGGCTGGAGAAGCCTTCACCCTGCAGACCCCACACCAAAAGGGAGACAACGCAGGCCCCTGTGTTCAACTAAAAGGTATTTTGCTTCCTGTAACAACACTGGAGAAACAAAATGGTTCTTCTGCTTCCTCTGGGCCAATGAGCCTGCACCCCAGCAGCCAAAGCTGCCAGATTAGTTAGTTGTTATGGCAGTACTCAGCAGTACAAGAGTAACGTAGCGCCAGAGCCTTGTGTAAGGCTACACAGGCCCTGGACAAAACTCCCCAACACAAATAAGACGCATTAGCTAGAGTACAGAACCACAGGTCACATAGAAACTTGAGATTTACTTCGCTGCACAAGTTAGGACAGTTTTCCAGAACTCAGTAAAGAAAACAACCAGTTGATAAAACTTTTGTACATTCTCCCAAAGTTTTTCCATGCAGCACTACACAAGGTCACATCTGATTTCAGAAAACAGAGACTCCCAAAAACAAGGGTGCTATTAAGTGACCCTCGTTCCCCTCACCAGTATGAACACCACTAGTAATTAGTTTTGAGTACCCAAGAATCCTTCAGGATTGGTATCCTTGTATCTAAAGACAGTCCTCTAGAAGGTTTCCTCTAGAGAGTTTTCCCCTTGTAAACACAGTATCAGGGAGTGTTTCTTTAGGAAAAGTCACAGTCCCTGTGGCAGTTAAAGCGTCTTCTGCCTGGTGAGATAAATGCAACAACGCCACCGTCAGGATTCCAGGCTGCACCACCACAGCGCAAGCCAAGGATTACAGACTCGTGTGCTGTTTGAGAGATTGGATTCTGACACAGTTCAGTCAATGGGAGGAGGAGGGTGGGTCGCTCCTGCGTGAAGAGCAGCCTACATGCTAGGGAAAAAAAAAAAATGCAACTTACAATTCTGTTTCACTTAACACAGGCAGAGGATGCTATTGGAAAGCGTCAGCGAATTCAGCAATTTCTTTTTTAATTAACACTTTGAATAGATCCTGTAGTTACTTTCTTCACCAATACTAAAAGCAACACAGCATTAGGTAATAAAATACATTGCACAATAAAAAACCATTAAAACTCTTAGTTAAACTGAAAGATAAAAGGAAAAACATCTTATTTCACAAGCTGCCAAGGAGGGGAGTTGTGTTTGTTGTACTCATAAGTGTTGGTGTGCAAATCGTAGGACGACATCAACTCCCAGGTCCACTTCACTTCAGCATAGGAGAGGCAAAGAAGTTGCCTTGACGCCCCAGCTGGCTTGTTGACTTGCTTTTGCTCCCAGATCTAGTTCAAGAGAAGTAGAAAAAAATGAGGTTTGGCTTTTGGCTGTAGAGGTCTACTTACTCAAATTTTACCCGCCTCTCAAAGTGTTCCTCTCCCTACTGTAAGGTGATGCTCATTAACCATTACGCAACTTGCACGGTTACTGTAGCATTAAGGGAGAGAGTAGATCAAGTAGTAAATCCAAGCTGCTCCCGGAACTCTGTCCAAAAGTCTGTTTTTACTTCTTCTTGAACACCCACACCACCTGTAGCGCACCAACATTTCCGTAAAAGCACCCAGCGGCACTTACTTGGTGGTGGTTATGCCGAAGGTAGACCGGACCTTCTGGGACAGGGAGCTAGATGATGGCGTCTTGGACAGCTGCTGTTCCGGAGTGGTGAGTGGTCCAAGCATGCTCACTATCAAAACACAGGCAATGAAGTGAGCAACATGAGGACAGCTGAGTTTTCACTGTTAGGCAAGCAACATTAGACATTGCCTAGCATCTGTCAAAGATACTAGACAAATCTGGTATTTTCTGGCACGCTTTCCTTCCCTCTTCCTGCACAAAGCATGCAGGGATGGCTAGTTCCAACAGTCTCACAAGCAGCCTTGATTGAGGATCATTATTTCCCACACAGCAGCTGCACAGCCAATAGAGCAGCACTCAGCTCTTACCTTTAACATCTGGCGTCTGTGGAGTGGAGAAGGCATTGGTGTTCTCAATTACGTGTGCTGGGTCAGTGTTTTCTTGCTTCTCCAGCATCAGCTGGCTCCAGTACTCCATGGGCAGCAGCAGAAGCCGCTCCACTACCTACAGAATTGCCCATGAGTAGGCAACGTTAGGAAGCGGTACACAGCATTAATGCACAGACAGACATCAGCTCATCTCCCTCCCGACAGAATTCTTTACGTGGGACACATTACTCACATCAGTCCTTTCTGCTGACCTACCTTGGGCTGCCGCTTACTGTCCCGCAGTAACGTCATGGCGTCAGGATCAGGCACTGCATGAGCAACTATCGTGGGGCCAAAGATTTTGGCCAAGTTGGTAACGTCCATTTTATTGTCTGGGCTCTGAGCCACCCTACATTTAAAGAAAAAATAAAAGTAGCTTACCCCCCTTCACCTTCCACACAGCCCCCCAGCCAACATGCACTTCAGCCTCTGAAAGAATGAAGACATTTTGCTCACAAGCGGTCATAAGAGACAATTAGAGAAGGACCGGTGGCAATATTCCCCCCCTTCCAGAACCCTCAGCCCATCTGAACGTACCGCTGCAGGTGAAGCATGAGAAACGCTAGGGTTTCCCTGTTGGCCTCAGGAAGTTCACCAACTGCCTGGTACATGGCAGCAATGCTGTTGTCCTCATCCGAGATTTCTGGCGGAGGAGAAAAAGAAGTTTAGACCTGAGAAAGCAGTCTTAGATGCACGGCTGTAATATTCCCCTCACAGTAAGCTGCCTGAGGAACAAGGAAACTAGGAAGTAACCATTCTAATAATTCCATATCCTGCCCAAGCACTAGAATTTTTCTTTTTCCAAAACTGTACAGCAGAATAGACCTCCCCAGCAGACTGGGTATCTGCAGCAGAAGCACTGAGGTCTGCCAGCTCACACGTCAGATAAACCTGTGACCATCAAACCTTTTACAAAGTATTGAGGGTGTCATTTAGCATCTCCTTACCTGCAGCTTCCATGAAAGTCTTGTTTAACCGGAACGTGAGAAGGGGTTCTTTCAAGCTGCGTAGGAAGTCTTTCAGAAGGCTGCAGATAGCATGGATATCATCCACTTTACTGAGCAAAGGAATGGTTTTTGATTTCAGGTACTTCTCCTTCAGCTCTCTCACTGTCTTGTCACAGCCAGATACCCGGTAAATGCCTATCTGTAGGCAGAAAACCTTGCTTATAGGCAGAATATAGACCGCACATACAAAGCCTACACTCTTCTGCTCCCACTTTCCCTCCACACCTGAGCACTCTGCATAGACACTGCTGCTCCCTCACAGAGTCACCCCACTGAGCAGCGCTACACATACCGTAAACCAGAGATGTTTGGGTTAACAATTTTCTTCTCTTAACCCCACAACCTATTTCATTAGCACGGTTTCACGCCTCATTTTGTTTTTACCTCATTTAGCCCTCGCTGCTCGATCTCATTAACACAGTGCACTATGATGGAAGGGATCATTGGAGGAGCAGAAGGGACATAGTCCATTAAGGTCCCCTAAGAGGTAGAAGAGCAGAAAAAAAAATAAGGTACTCGAGTCTCCAAGACTAATCTAGAGAGATCTAGACTCAAAGACATGCATTATTTCTCCTTCATCAGCCCTGGGAAGTGCAATACTGCACCCCTCAGCATGATGCCACAGGGTTGCCTATGCAGAGCTGCCATATACACGACTTGAGACTAACAAATCACCCCCATCGCCCACTGTCCTGGAACAATACTTTAGCAAGTTCATTTGTATTTCATTATGCAGCTCTGAGCAACAGGAGCTCTTCCGGAGAAGGCAGGCTTGGAGCCTAAGCACATTCCACCTCCAACCTAGGATTATTTGTGTCAGCAGCTATAGTCCCCCAAGCTCACCATACACACTCACCTCTCCAATGTGGACAGGAGTGCCAGTCAAGGTGGGGATACAGGGAAGGGGACAGCGGTCCCGACACTCTGGATGAGCGACCACACGGCAGCCTCTGCACTTCAGAGAGATTTTTCCAAACCTTATTCTCTTTCCACAAGGAAAACATGCTTCCGGCTTGATAACCTAATGATTCAGAACATATAGATGTTATATAGGTATGGTTAACAGTGACTTGAGACATAGCAGCTGGTAGCCTCTTATCAATAGCTTGATACCACAATAACACACACATTTAATGAAGCGAGATGAACTTGCAAGTTCTTCCTGACCTACCGTTTTTGAAACAAATTCATGCAGCCTCACTCCCCCATTGTTTTGTGGGGTGCAAGAGCCATTACTCTCTGATTTGGATTCCAGCTGCTTATTGCCCAAGTTTGACTCACTGTTCCGAGGCTGCAAAGGACCTGGAAGACAGAAGAGGAGTGTTGGCTAGGTGGGAATCACTCCTTTGTGTAATCTTTGCTCCAAAAATGTGCATTATAAATCAGAGGCAGCTGCTTAGGTCCTGGAGGAAGGTAACTAATGTTATGGGACAGCCTCCAGCCCACTGCGTAGTTGCTTCAGGACTAGGACAAATGGAGACATGACACCTACCACTCTTCCTCTGACTTCTCCGGCTGTAAGGCACAGTCTGGATGGTAGAGATGGCTTCAATTGGGCCACCATCAGCGGGGACCATAACAGTTGTCTTTGCTACTATGGAGTCATTTCCCTGTAACAAGAAGTATGTTGTTAGTGACAGCAATACTGGCAGGACAAGGGATTTGTTTTGGTTTGTTGGCTCTGGAAACTGGTATGCATTAAGACCAACTATTTTAAACGCACATGAACCCAGCTGGGACCACCATACCTGGTCTGCAGTGGAGCCAATTGATCGTTTTTTCTTCTGAGGACCTGGTGGGCCTTCAATGTACTGCCCAGAAGATCGCTGGAGAGATACAGTATTTTTGTCTACAAGGCACGCATACCGTCAACATCACGTTACAGGAGTTCAGTAGAATTAGAGGAGCAGAACAATTGTCTGCACACAGCACAACAGCAGTAAGTTCTCTACAGTATCTTCTGGTTTGTAATGAAAAGTGGTAATCAGGAGGCTTCAACATGCAGCTCTCTCCAATGATTTTCCTAGCCAGCTTTATAATCCATCAATATCAATTTAGAGGGAAAAAAAGAAGCAGCAACTGATCAAATCCCAGACTCTTAACTCTACCAGTGATGATTTTAGGCTGTCCCTTCCCACACCAGTGCCTACTGCATGCTAACAGCAGACCAAAACAATCACAAGCTCCTTTACGTACAGGAAAACATTCAGCTTCCTACAGACTTTTTTCCTAATGCAGTAGCTGTTAATGATTTTAAAATGCTTTCTAGCAAACTCTAGGCCATCACAAGGTATGTGTTTAATTAACTTTCACACAAAATCCACACAGCAGGTCTGAGTTACAGTAGAAGCACACCCGTCTGAAGTTTGATTGTGACTAGCAGCTCAACATCATTATGGGTGGCTGCGAGATGACAGATGGTGACATTGTATTAGCTAGGGCTAACAGTGGCATCTATTTGAAGCCAAAGAATTGAACATACCCGCTTTTCTCTCCTTTTCAGTCTGACAGCTTTCACCATAGAGGAATCCCAGTCCTGTGGGAAATAAACAGTACTGGTTAGTTCAGTGTAAATACCACACAGCCTCTGGTCTGGGCTTTCATTAAGTTTTACCCAATGGCACACAGAGAAATGCAGATCAGCTCTACTAGTCTAATACTACAGTAATCTAAACACAAGGGGTCTCTGGAGACTATCCCTGAGGTTTTAATAGGGGAAGAAAACTTCAGGACTTTGAGTTACATTACCAGTGAATCATCAGTCTTGTCAAAGCTGATGTCTGACAGAATTGAGCCAGATTCATCAATTGTAGACAACCTAAAAAAAAAAACAAGAGTTAGAAGAAACATTCATTAGTTTGACCTTCTGTCAGCCACGACCCCAAAATCATCCCTCTCATCTCTCCAGAGCTTTATTTCAAATTGGACTGTAAAGTAAAACTCCTTTGATACTGACGCAGCGTGTCACAGACATACATGCAGCTAGATCAATATTTGCCACTGATGTGCTCAGACAAAACACTATTTTGCCTACCTTTTGTTGCCTGAACCTCCCATAGAAACTTGTGGCCTGTTAAGAAAGGCAAGGGCAGACTTCTGTTCTTCACTTAGCTGAATACTCCCCGATGCATCACACATGAGCAGCTCTCGAATCAGTTGTATTTGCCTCTCCTGGAAAGAGAGATAATATCTGAAGCTGCCACAGGATAAACTGTGTTTAATTACTGTAGGAACCAGTCTCAGGTATTTGAGATACCACACAGACAGGCTCTCAGGACTTGTGACAATACACTGCTACAAGCTGCTAAGCATGTGCTCTGCCAGGTAACTCTGAACGGCAGCCACTCGCCTTTTTCCAAACCTAAGCAGAAGGCTGCTACAAGGAGCTAAGCCAGTTTGTTGGTGGCGGGGTTTGGCTCGTTTGCCTCTCCAGGCAACAAGTTATCATGAGTGCCAGTCCTTATTTTCCATAGATCGATGCAGTTTAACCACCTCCTCTTCACATTAACTGGAGCTAACTGGTAATAAAGGAAATACTCACCAGCTTCTCACAGTCCATTTCAGCTTTTTGCCTGCGTCTGATCTCCACATCCACTTGATTGCGAGCATGTTTCAACTTCACACTCAAAGCACTACGTTCAGCTTCGTTTTTCATCAGAAGATCTTTGTACCTGCCAAGCTCATGCTCTGTTTTCTGCAGTCTTCTCCGATATTCCTCAAAGTTCTTTGCTAACTGAATAAATTCTGGAGAGAAGGCAAATACATCTTTAACTACTCAGGCAAACAGAGGAGATGCAGCAACCCTCCTTTCACTGAGGGTAGGTTTCTATTAATATAGCTTGCTCTTAACTGAAGAGAGTTGCAAAGCTGGCCTTTCAGCAAACCCAGCTACACTCTAGATGCTCACAAGTTCTCACAGCTTTTCTGCTCGATACTGACACACAGGATTTGGTCTGAAAAGACCCTGAATGAGACCCTGCACAGATCAAGTCAGCTTACTGTCAGTCTGTGACTTCATATTTCTCAAGAACGGAGGAAAAAAAAAATAAATCAAATCTGAGTGCCTGTAGCAGTCTTATTACTCACTGCCTCATCAACAGATTTTTCAGTAACAGCTAATAATGTTTGCTGTAAATTTATAAACAAACAAGCACGACATCCCACTTAGGCTGCCCACTGAAACAAAACTTACCGTACTCATTTCCTTCACTTAAAATTTCAGCCTGGCGCACTAGTTGGTCAAACATACGCAGTAAATTCAGCGCGGCGGCCTCCATCTTCCTGCCAAGAAACCAGAACTAAATAAACAGCCCAGCCCTTTCTTCCCACCTCCACATGGAAAACGCGTTACCAGTCCAAAGAAAAGAGAATTTGCTTCAGGATTTTTTTTAAGGCAAGTTTTGGAAGCTGCACAAACAAAAACACATTAAGAGATATGTTTCATGGAGCTACATGCATCTAAACACTTTCCTAGGAAGTACAGATCCTCATTCCTCCACATTTTAAGGATAGCACACCATACGTAGAAGCAGCATGGCTCCTCACCTGACTGCCTCGAATAACCTCCAGTACACTACAGAGGTTCAGAACCCGAGGCAAAGCAAGGGATCCCAAACTCTTTTCCTTATGAAAGGCTGCAGAGCACAGCCTGCGCCCAGGCTGTGAGTAACTCAGTACTATATAGGCCACTAAAAATCTGTAAGTTTTCAGAGCTCCTACGATAAAAATAGAAGCAACGTTCTGGGGAATTTTAATACCGTTTTAAATTTAGCTGCATTTTAAGTTACAGCTCCTGCTGCAAATAGCTTTTAAAAATGCAGACAGTCAGCACATTTTCCTCAATCAGTAGCAACAATGGCATAAACAGAAGCAACGAAGGGGAAAGTCTCCAGCTCAGCACAACAAAAATCACTTCTCCGATGCACGAGGTTGCTGGAGCCCACAGGGCAACCCCAATTAAAAAATGAGCAGCAGGAGCAGGTGCAGGCACTGCTGGGAGAGGTACCAGGATGGGGGACAACACACCAGAATGTTCTGGAGACCACCAGGGAAAGCTCCAAAGGGCTTTATTCAGTTACAGACTCTACAGACACACACACACACACATATATATATAGAGAGGGTCTTTTATGGAACCTACAGACACATATATTTATATGGGGGCATGTGTGGACCATACAGATACAGAAATATGGGGGCTTTCAATCTTACACAGACCACAGGGTGTGGAAAGGCTTTCTGCTTAAAAAGCCTTCCTTGTAGCCTGCCTTATTCGTCGCCAAAGGCACTTCGACGGCTTTGTACCATAGCTTACAGCACCAGAACCCCCGGTGGGGGGCGGGGGAAGATAATAAGGTAAAATTAAATCAAATTTTTAAAAAATCTCTCGGGTAAACGGGCACCAGGCCACGACAGGCGGCTCCCCTGGGTGGTGGAGGGCTGAGGCGCCGGCTCGCCCCAAAGAGGGGCCGAGGCCCGGTGCCCAAGCCCCCCCGGTTCTCCTCAGCCGCCCCCCGCCCCACTCACCTCAGCCGCCGGCCCGGCGCGGAGCGAGCTCCGGCTCCAACCGCCCAGCCTAACCGCCCCGCGATTCGGTTTGAATCCCTGCCGCCAGCCAATCCCGAGGCGCGCTCCGCCCTCCCGGCCTCTCATTGGCTCTGCTCGCCGCGCGTTTGAAGACAAGCCGGCGCCATGTCTGTTAAGGGCAAGGTTTCTCCTCCCCACGCAGCGCGGCCAGTGTGGGCCGCGGTCGCCTGCTGAAGGCGAAGCGGCGCCATCTTTACTGCTGGTAGCTGTTTCCAGCCGCGTTGCTTAGCAACGGAGCAGGCGGGCGATGCCGGCAGGGCCTAAACTCCCCAAACCGGGGGCTGCTTCTACTGCAGCCGTTGGCACCAGCGGGCTGTTTTGGGCGGAAAAAGCTGCTGTTTTGGGGTGTTTGGGGAAAAAAAAGCCTCAGGCTGAGGCCCGGTTGTGACTTTAAGCTATGCCAATGGCAAAGGCTGGGGGAATCTGAGAG
Source organism: Anser brachyrhynchus (assembly GCF_964034855.1). Lineage (NCBI taxonomy): Eukaryota > Metazoa > Chordata > Aves > Anseriformes > Anatidae > Anser > Anser brachyrhynchus. The sequence continues at coordinate 1,177,763 of NC_137722.1, read as the reverse complement.
CCCCCCATGCACTGGTTTTGCAGAGTGACATAAGACACTCAGCGTGACCCAGAGAACTGGTATTTGACTGGAAGGCTGTTTATTCAATGCTGTCCCTTGAGAAAAATGATGCCTCGGCTGATTTTTCTCTTTGAAATGTTGATCTGAGTAACAGCCAGCCACCTGTCCCACGTGCAAAAAAAGCAAAGCCCCACTTCATGCCGCACACGACTCCTCCAGTCGCAGACATTTAATATGCAAACAGATAAAACACAAGCCAAAACCCAACAATTACAAGAAGCGAAATCGCATAATCATAAAATATCAATGCACTTTAATCTTTTAAATCTGAAACAAAACTGCGGGTAATTGAAGAATGGATATTAGCAATTAGAAAGCGGAAATAAATGCTTAAAATTGCTAAGTGGAAAAGTGAGTTCGTAAAGCAGATTGCTCTCAAACATCCAGCTGCTTTGTCAGGACTGTTTTATTTAGGTTATATAGTCTGCTTTAACTTAATTAATAATAATTAATTCATAATAGTTTACAAAAAGCCTCAAGGTTCCCTGAAGAGTACAGAGTAATGAGGCTTCCTTACAGAAGATGGTCAAAATTATCTACATTTTACAGGGGAACTGTGGCCTGGAAAAGAAATTCTTCAAACTCTGAGTCAATGGCAAAGCAGAAGGAAGACACTGACCTTGATATTTGACCTCTTGGTATGCAAAATCATCCAAAATCCCAATTTGACCCAGTCTGGAAGGCAAGTCAAAGGTTGGTAGTTAGATCTGGCCCTGCTGAAAGCCTCTGGTGCGCACACAGACCATCTGGGCTCTTCTTGTAACTCCATTTCTGGGGAGGTTCAGCTCTTTTATCACCAGCCCTGAGTCTCCTGCATCTCCTGCCTGTAATTAAATCTTTGCAGCTAAGATGTCTCTATTGGCAGATCATATTTATAGGTAGGCGAGTTGTTTTAGTGTCATTCTTAAGAGTTAAGGAGCCTTTTGCTCATAAGCAAATTTCCCCCCTTTTAAATTGTCATCTGCATTCTTGTGCCAATAAAAAGGCACATTATTTTAGATTATGGCCCCCTTGGTGCTTGTAGCGAGTTACCGCATTAGGCACTCTTTTTCAACGTTAAGCAAATTAGATTTCTTCCATATGATTTCAAGCACCGTTTTTCCAAAAAACCTCCTCTGAAATCTTATGTGTGGAACCTCAAAGGCTCTCAGGAGCTGAGTACCGCAAAAAAGCTCCTGCAAGAAACCTCCTCATCTGCTGACATGGCTTGGCCACAGCCAACAGGACAGAGAAGCAGGAGCCCTGAAGCTTGGTAGGGTTTCTGTTTCTTCCTCCTTGGCTGACACATGGTGAGAGCAGGGAGGCCAGCAGCACCTTCCACGTATCACTTTACTTCAAGGCAGAAGACAAGGCACGAGGATTGAGGGCCTTTATTGCAAAGTAATTATACTCTCTTTTGTTTGTGTCGAGTGGGGGGGGGGGGGAGAAGCCTTGAAATGTCTCATCTGGGAAACCGTTAATAGAATTTATGCTAATTTGATGATTCCGGCGATTACTGGCGGAAGCACTTCACATTTTCAGGCAGCAGAAATTCTCCTCGAGCTTCTCCTGCAGTCTCACTCGGTTGGTCGTTCGCCCATTTGTCTCCTCCATTTGCTGGCGACTCCCTTGCTGGGCAGTGCTCGCAGGACCTTGGTTTGTGACAATGCTGTTGGGCTCAGGGGTGGCCCCATGCCTCCGTCTTTTGGGGGCAGAAAGCAGGGGGAACTGCCCTGGTGCCTCACTGTGCTAGCGAGCGGCCCTGCAGCAGCAAACCTTTCCTACCAGCTTCATCTTCTGGTGGAGCTTCGCAAGCACAAATCTCTCTGCCTGGCTCCTGCCTAATTAACTCCAGAATTGCAAACCCATTTGTGCAGTTTTGTGCTTAGGGGAAGCCTTTATTAAGTTCCTCTTAATCCAAAACCAGCTAGAGCATGATGGTCTTCATGAACAGTCATCCAAAAAAAAAAAAAAAAAAACAACAGACAAAGAAAGGGGAGCTAGAAACTTTAAGATGGCAACCTCTCTCTAGGGGAAAAAAAGCAGAAAAAAATATCTTTGGTGCACTTCTCTAAATGCAGCACTGATTTCAAAAAAGAATGATTCAGTAGCATTTGGAAAACACCCAGCAGGCGGAGCAGGGAGGGCAGCCTGGGTTTAGCCGGAGGAAGCTGGACATTTTGGGGAATGAATTCCTAATTTTTCGTGGTTGGCCCGAGCTGCAGGCCGGCAGATGGCATCACGCTCATGCCGTTGGGTGGTGTTGGGCGCTGCGAGGCCTCCGCCACGACTCAGCTGTGCAAAATATTGCTCGGCTCCTTGCCCGTGTGATCTGCAATGAGGGTGCCAAAGGAGCAGAGCTTGCACCATCAAGCCAAAGCAGCCAGGTTTATCTGTGATCGCCTGCCTGCGTGATTCCTCCAGCGGTGACCAGCGTCAGGGTAAAGAGCGCTTGGATGAAATCAGCCAAATCTGTCTGCGGCACCACGCAGCCCATCCTTTCTGCTCCGTGCACCTAAATGGTGCATTGATGTCGGCGGAGGAGCCACAGCCTAATCCTGAACTCGTTAAAAAACAATGGGAGTCTTTTTATTGCCTTCATCTGGCCTTTAATGAATGACCTCTTGTCGCCAGGAGCTACATGCAGTGACAAAGGGTCTTTGTGGACTGATATTTATGATTTCATTTAAGCCAGGGAGTAAGCTAAAGGAGAGGGCTGCAAAATAAGAGCTGAGCTGATGTTTCCTGCTTTAAACTCAAGGGATCTTTATCTAGTTTTTTATATTAATATAGTTGTCATCTCTTAAATATTTGAGCAACTTGCAGTCATGAGCACTCTCATGCTGGTGGCACACAAAGGTCATGGCTCAGTGGCAGGGCAGGGAATGATTCTCCCAAGCCCCACACGTTTCTTTGGTCCCTAGAACTGGGGGGGGGGGGGGGAAGGGGGGAAGGATTTGGATTTTCCTAGTGCCCCCCTCACAATTGCATCCACTTCAAGCACACCAGGCCCTGCTGCGAGAGCACACAACCTGCTGGTGTGCAGCCCCAGGCTCGGCACAGCCACTGGGTCCCAACAACCCTCTTCGCACCAGCAACTTGCCAATGCTGATAAATTTTTGCCTCTTCCTTCAGCAGGGTTCAGCAGCGGATTAAGCAGCTGGGAGCCTGGAGTGAGAGTGCGTCCCCTCTCCTTTGCCATGCAAACACAGAAAATTAATCTTCCAGCTTCCTCTGATATTTGGGCTGAATTACAAGCTGGGAGTGGAGATAAAGCACGGGCGAAAGGAAGGCACAGGTACAGCGGAGAGCTGGGCTGCCTGGCACAGGCCCTTGTCCGTGCAGATAACGGCTCTCCTCCCTCTGTCATGCATAATTCACCAGCACTGCCTCCCTCCGTCCGGTCATCCCTTTCTCTGCTTTCACTGATCTCCTACAAAACCTGGAAGCCTCCCTGTCCAAGCGAGCCTGAAGGATGCCAGGCGACGTGTGTGGGTGCAGAAGCACACCTGGACACGGGGAACAAACACGCGTGTGCACCCAGAAACACGGCAGTAGCGTGCAAACGTCGCCTGCAGCACCACGCTCAGCAGAAGCGCCTGCACTTGGCCGGGAGACACGCGACACCAACCCAACCAAACCAAAACACTTCTGCAAGGGTCTAAAGGACGATTTCATATGGCCATCACATTTCAGCTTCGGTAACCAAGCTATCTCCCTAAATCCCTCCGATGTTATAGTTGAATAGAGGTTACTTCCTTTGAGATACCAACCCCAGCATTAAGAGACACCAACTGTATTTTATTTGGTCGCTCATCCGGCAGCTTCTCTGTACCTTTTTTTGACAGAACTGTGCCACACACAGCAGAAAGGCCACGGAGGTTTTCCATAGCTTCTGAGAGCTTCTTTCCCAGAACAAAGCAGAAATAACCGTGGTCACTCCCAGCCAAACAGCAAGCATAGACACCTGCTTAATTATTTTTGCTTTGTAAATTAAAGCAGTGACATGAGTTTAATAACCACTGCCTGGGAGTAATTGGGGCGATTATTGTATGGCCCGGGGGGAAAATTGCAGCCTTTTATCTCCAGGGAGTAGCATTAGGATCCAGCAGATAATCAGAGGGTTATTTGTTGCACTTCAGATGACATTTCTTATGGATTTAGAAGTGATAGTGATCAAACCGCACTGTCAGAGCCACCTCCAAACTGGGGAATCCAGACACCTGTAAGCTACGCAGCATCTGAAGCCACCCAGGACAGCTGCCCTTCCAGCAGGACAGCATGGCTAACAGACACGCGTCAGAGAAGCCACATTTGAGTTCAAATGCTTCCAGATCTGTCACTCGTTGTGGTTTTGTTTTCTTTTCTTTCGCAATTCAATCTTAAAAGAGAGACAAAGCTCAGGACAGCAGCACGCTACGCTGCCTGACAGGATGCAAAAGGGGGGAGATCAACTCTAGCAGATGCCGCCAACCAGATCTATACACAGCCACAAGGTTGCTGGAGACTTTCCATCCTCAGTTTCTCCCTCTCCACCCCAATCAATAGCCTCTGCCTGTCCTCTCATCTACAGCAGCCCTGAAATTTGAGGCTCGATCGGGAGCAATGCTCACACTGTGCTGCAGCACCAGCGCTGGTGCCTGCATGGTCTCAGAGACCACCAGCACGGGGCATCCTCCCTCTGAACACCGCAGTCGTTCACCACGGCACAATCAAGCGCCTCTCATTGGTGTTTTGCACTCCGTAAGATATTTGCACACTACCAGGTAGCAGTTTTTGGCTCCCAAGTCACCTGGATGGTTACAGGATTGGGAGTGAATTCCAGCAACCCAGACGTGGTGGGTGGGCAAGGTGCAGCTCAGCTCCCGGTGATGCCTCCCAACCTCAGCCCCACTCTTGGCACCCAAACTGCATTCATCCAGCCTGGCCAGAGGGCTGCAAAGAGGATTTTTAGCAAGGCTAAGCCCTGCCAGAGCCTTCGGTGTTTCCCCTTATAGGTTTGCTGCACAGGAGCATCCCCAAATCCTGCATGACACTGGTGAGCAGGATCCTGCTGGGCCTGGGAGAGAGCTGAGCCAAAGCAGGCTCCGTTATCGATCCCCCAATCAATGACAATTCAAGGCCTGGAAATGACAGCGCCTTTTCTTAGTCCTCGATTCCCACCCAAGGCCGGGCGTGGGGAGGAGCGAGCTCACTCAGAGGTTTAGCAATAATCCGAAGCAGGAGCAGAGATGGGAAGAGCCTCTCTTGCAGCAGGTGGGTTGTTTAACAAATTGGACACAGAACAAGACAAAAGGCACCGAGGAAGGAGATCTGGCGGGACTGGACCTTTATCTCCAGCACGTTGGCAGCCAAATCTTTGTGCAATATTTATCAAGGGTGAGCGGGCAGGAGAATTGGCAGTCGATGCATAAGCGAGGAATTAAAGCCACTGCCATCCTTATCTCCCAGGCAGATACACAAAGGGAGGGGTGGATGGGAGCTGCGAGGCAGCCCAGGGCAATCGAGTTTGAAACCATTTGTGGACTTAACGAGTCCAAACTTTATTAGCTCAGCTGATGGGGAGCAGAGCGGAAGCACCAAGGGCAAATCAGCGTGTCTGCGTCCTCCAGTGGCCAGAGCCAGGCACCCTGCCTCCAGGCTGGTATTTCAGCTGGGAAGCCCCTCACGTCACTGGGCAGGCATCGGACAGTTGCTGGGGGACACGATGAAGCTGCCCCAAAGGCACTGGCACAAAGGCGAGCGGTTCTTCAAGCCCAGTTACAATTCACTTTTAAACCGGGGAGTCTGGGAGCTGCTCCTCTTTCTCTCCCAATTATGTTCAGCAGTAAGGCAAAGGCAAGAGATGCTCTGCCCTCAGGTATGTTCATATTTTCAAAGTCAGAGCCACGACTACCTTGCGAGTTGCAGACACTGCTTGGCACTTTGCAGCTACCCCATGAACATGCCTCATCAGGCACAGGCAGGAAAACCGCAGGGGAAGGGACAGATACAACCTCAGTAATCTCTGCAGAGCTCCGATCCCTTCTGCTGAGGGTTTTTGCCAAAAGGCTGCCCCCAGGGAGGGGACACGGCTCCCGTGGTGCCCGGTCAGGTCACCCGGCCCTCCAGCAGCTCCCAGGGCTGCGGATGGTGAGCACGGGGTTGCTTCGTCCCCAGCCATCTCCTGGGAATCCCCAGCTCTCACATAACGCGCCGGTAATTAACTCGCTTATTGGCTTTGCTTTTGCTGAGGCTGCACATTCAAGATGGGCTCCATCTGCTCCTTGCATGGGCTTGGCTGTCTGGGGGAGGGTAGGAACACCACCGCCACCACCCCCAGTCATTTCTGGGGCTGGGGGACAAGGACAGGGCCATGCCAGGGACCCGCGGCAGCACTCTGATGACAGATTCAGGTCCCAGCTGCCCAACTCCACCAGCCCTTGCACCACTGGCATGCACCACACTGGTGCCAGCAGCCCCCTTTGCCATGCACCAAACCTGGCTCCACCAGGGCCACCGCAGCCACCAGCTTCACTTCATTGTTTTAGGGAATTTGCATCTCCCCGTTTAATTTCTCTTTAAGGCAAACATGAGCACAAGAAGCCAAATGGGACCTCATTTTCGGAGATGCTGGACTGCTGCGCGTGTCAGGTGGCTGCTGGGAAGCCGACAGGCTGATCCAGACGCCTGGGGTATTTAGACTTTATTCCCTCCCTGTACAGCCCAGTTCCTCTTGGAGGAACAGTCTGGAGGCAAAAACATGGAGAAGCAGCATCACCAGAGCAACTGTCAGCCGCAGCCCTTCGCAGCCAGGTTCCCGCTTTGGCCTTGATGTGGTTCCCATAAATCCTCCCCAGGTCATTCCAGCCGCTGTCACTGAGCTGTAGCAGCAAATCTCAGCTTAGCTCCGAGCAAAGCAGCGCAGAGCACGTGGCGCTCGCCGGGTCCCCCAGCACCCATCTGCACTGCCTTTGTCTCCTCAGCCTTTGAGCGGTGCTTCTCCTCCTCTCTGCTGCAAAGAAAACGCGTTCGTTGCAACATTGCTTTAATTTGTTTGCCAGCTTTCAGGGAGCGGAGAGGCTCGCTGCTCCCATCGGTGCTGTTTGGAGGATGCTTGATGCTGGCAGCGTTAACTCTTCAGCTCCTGCACAGTTGCCCAGGCTGCCAAAACGTGTTTGCACGTTCGGGACACGCGAGCTGCCTTCTCCAGCACAGCTCTGGGCTGCTCGGGGCTGCGGCGAACGTGTGCCACTGGCCCAACCTGGCACTTCCCAGATGTGGGGATCCAGCTCCCTTTCCAGCTATCCTCAGCGGTTCCTTAATGAGTTTTGTTGTGACCGCAACCAGTGTCAGAGAGAAGAAAGGAAAATACGATCCTCACGGGTGCTGTGGCAGCGACAAGGGCACGGGGACAAACAGCCCCTAGCAAAGCCGGAGCAGTGCAGACGGACAAATGGCATGGGACAAGCGGGGTGGCACAGGGGGACAGGCTGGATCTGCACCCGGGGAGAAGCTGGGGCCCCGTTGCCCTGCGCTGCACCTTGCACATCCTGCATTTCACCTCCGTGGGCACGTTCCTGACGCTGATACCCACTCGTGGTCTGGGACTGCAGCAAGGGCTGAGGCAGCAGGAACGTGTTTGCTCTTGCTGGACCCATTTGCAGAAGCACCGGCATGGCCACTGACGACGTGGGGCGTTTCTTCTCATGTAGCTCCAAAACAGTTTCAGCTTCTGATGTGCGTATCAGAGCAGCAAAGAGAGCAAGGAGCCAGGAGGGATGGCCTCGGGCAGCGCTGCAGGACCGCAAGCACCACGCAGATACCCTGCTCAACCTAGCATCCTGCAACAGGAAAATGCTGGGCCTCAGCCCTGCACTTCCAGATGTGGGTCCCGTCCTTCCTGAGCAGCTTCAGACCCTCTGGTCTGGGGGAACAGCCCCGGGCTGCGTCTGTCCCAGCTGAGGAAGCCTTTTCTGGACTCAGGGTAAAACAAGCCAGGATGATAGGAGCCAGACGAGGTGGAGATGGTGCACAGGGAAAGTGCTTCAGGATGCTGCTCCTCACGCTAATTGCTCAAGCTAATGAAGGTGCATACGCAGCTCAGCAACTTCCCAGTGTTTCCATCCACCTTCGGTTTGCGACGTGCTGGTCACAACTCCGGAAAGCTGCGGCTGAGCCATCGCGAGATTTCCAGGATGGCAGAAAAGCAGAGACGGGGGCTGTAAGAAAACCACAGCAAACCCAGAGCACGCAAGGGACACCCACATGCAAGGGTGATGAGCAGCAACAGCCAGAGGGAATCCCAAATATCCAGCCCCAGGCGTGCAACGCTGGTGCAACACAGATGCAGCAGCACAGCTCTTCCTGAGGCCGCCAGCGAGGAGCTTTCCTGATGGAGACGGCCCTGGGGCTTCCATCCCCTGACCCTTAGGGACAATTCCAGCAGCCAGACCCCCAGGAGAGCCCGAGCCACCTTCCCCACCGCCCGCTGCGTCTCCAGGTCCCCCGCACCCGCGCTGCAAGGTGCCTGGTTGTTAAGCGATTCAGCCTCCTTGTTATCCTGAGCGCGGTTCTGAAGGTTTAAATAGAAAGATATCAAAATAAAAGATAATTGTTGAGAAAGATGAATAGGGGGGAGGAAAAAAACCCCATCAGCATGGAGGAACTCTTGTCTAATTTCTCACCCACGCAGAGCACAGCGATATTAGTGCCTTCAACTCTGGTTCGTAAAAGCTTTCATGGCTTTATTACCAGCTCCCCGAACAGCTTGTCCTTTTAATAAGCCAAGGCCTCCAGATAGCATATCTGCCCACGGGAGATCCCATCAGGACCTGGTTAATCCGGGCAGAAAACAGCACAGACATCACTGCACTCACCTGGCCGAGGAAGCCCTCTGCTGGGGCAGGAAAGGGTTAAAAACCACCCCAAAATCCAAGCGGAGAGGGGAGGGGGAGCAGGGGAGCCACCTCTCTGCCAGGGCCTCGCCTCCAGGGTGGTGGCACCCGGTTAATCCTTGCTGCCGGGTGTCCTCGCCTTCCCCGGCAGCCCTGCTCTCTGCAGCCGCCAGCTCTGGCCACGGAGGCCTTTAATTATCCAAACTGCTGCCCCTCACGAAATTAAAAGCCGCTGTGGATGACTCAGTGTTTAATGGACTGGCTGCTCCTCGCGCCGGGAGAGCCAAGCGGGTGCGAGCGAGAGCACGGCACAACACGGCATAAATCAGGCGGCGACGCTCGGCACGGGGGTGAGCGACCCGGCAGCTCGGAGCGGGGAGGCAGCGAAGTGCTGAGCGCGAGGATCGCGTCCTCCTCGGGGTAACCCCGGCGAGGCAGCCTCCGGGTGCCACGGCTCGCCCCAGGCTGGCTCCGACCCTTCGCATCCATCCCCGCTGGGGAGACGGGGCGTGCTTAATTTAGCAACCCCCCCGCGCTGCCGAGCGGCGTGTGCTCGGTTCTCGGGATTTCGAGGCCGAGGTTTCCTCTGGAAAGGTCTCAAATGGTCAGGTGGGATTGAAACGGCGAGGGAGATTAGGTGCCAAAAGAAGCAAGGCGAGGTTTTATCTCGGCCACCGTTCGCCCGACCCGCGACGGCGACGTGCTCCCGGCCAGCCAGAGCCAGCAGCGGCTGGAGGTGGCTCTGCTAACAGCCTCGTTAGGCTCACCGAGATGCTGAGGCTTTGGCTTCCAGCAGATAATTAGCGATGGGCTCAGGAATTAGGAAGCCCTGGACCTCTACCAGGAGGTATGTGGAGGCACCAAAGCCACTCCTGGTTCAGAGCTGGAGCAAAGCGATGTGAGGGGAGCAGCCCAAAGCAACGGGGACGGGGAAAAGTGGTGCCCAGCCCCACGCGGACACAACAGCCCTAACCCCAGAGCTGCCCACCAGCGGGGAAGGCGCATGTAGGAAGTCCTAGTGGGGCCCCATAGTGCCTCGTTTGAGCGCAGTTTGCTGTTGCTAATGATGCTGATGGTTATTTCCCCAAGCTAGGAAGCGTTTGGCCCCAAAATGGGCTCCTGGAAGCAATTTCAGATGAGCAATCTGTAATACCAGAGCTGATGGAAGCAATTTGCAAGCCATTAGCAGGAATCGGCTGCGAAGATGTTTTACATGTCACTCAGCCCAGGTTCAAGGGGAGCTTGGATCTTCCCATCTCCCCCCCCCAAGATTCCTGGCCTGATCGGATGGGGAAGGGCCAGATCCTGCACCAGCCTCGCAGGACTCGGCACCAGCGAGGCTCAGAGCAACGCCAGGCGCCCAGCACGGGGCAAACACCAGCAGCATCCTCCCAGCAAGCAGCTGGAAGCCAAAACGCTGCCTCCGAGGCCCTGGCAGCAAGCAGGGAGGGCTTTGTGATATGTGCCACGCTGCTGGCCTTTTAATTCAAGCTCTCCCCTTAAATACATGGCCAGCCCCAGAGATCGCAGGGCCGGTGACCCCTAGAGCGGTTACACCCCAGGAAAGCAAGCAGCAGCGTCCGGCACCTCCAGCTCACGTGGTATTTAATAGATCGCTAGGAATTAAATTGCCTCCTGCGCAGTAGCTGGGTGGCAGGTGCAGATAAAGAAGCAATTTGCAAGGCCGGGCTGCCTCGTCCGAGGGAGCGATAGCAGGACACAGCCCGGGCCGTGGGGAGGACGAGCAGCACTTACCCGTCCCTGCCCTGGCGGTGCTCCTGCCCTGGGGACGCTCTTCCAAGCAGTTTCTTTCTGTAACCAAGATGCGCACGGTGGGATGGAGACAAGCATTGCTTGGAAGTGGAAAAAAAAATCCCTCCAGGGCTCGAGTTATCCCTGGGCCTGAGCTCAGGAGGTGTTCTCAAGACACCCTGGTGCCTGCCTGCCGGAGCCTGCGCTGGGAGCCTCAGCAGTGCTGCACCTTCCCTTGATTACATTTTTCCTGCTAATTAGATCTGCGAGCACGCCTGAGGCACAGCCAGATGAGGGGAGCTCTGGCTCCTGGGTCCGTACCGGGACCGAGCATCCAGAGGAAGGACACAGCCCCAGCAGCTCACCTCCTCCTCCTCTTCACCCCCCACTGCGCTCAGGTCCTAGCCCACCCTCGGCTACCGACCTTTTAGCCTTCGTGCCCGCTGCCTTGTTGTTACCAATTAACACCTGGCACTAATCGTTAGCTCCATGCCAGTCCCACGGCCCTCAGCTGGCCCCGCTGCCTCTCCCCGCAGGAATCAGCACAACCGTCACGTGGCTCCCCCGAAAAATAACGCGGAAACGCTTGTGCTCCCCACGCTCCACTCGACTCCAAGGATGCAGCTGCATCCTTCCTGGCCGGGGGCCAGCGGCGAGGAAGTTTCCTCCGGCTGCTCACCTCCTCCCCAGCTCCCCCAGGAAAAGAGCCCCGGCACATTTGGGGTCTCTGCTGGCCCCTCAAAACCCCTGGGAAGCGCGCTTCCCAACGGGGATGGCACAGAGCTGCCTCGCCGGGGTTTCTTGCGCGGGGGGAATCAAGGGCTTGCAAGAGCGTCCGCGTGCGCATCTGCTCCAGCCTGAAACCCCATCCCTCCCCGCGTGCAGCCCTGCCGCTGCCGGTGGATTTACTGTCAATAAAACCACTGCAGAGAATGACTTGTCATCTGGAAAGGGAAAAAAAAAAAAATGGGTTGGGGGGGGGAGAGGGAAAAAACAACCCCTTTTTTAATGTCCTTATCCCTTATCCGAGCGGCACATCCTTCTCCGGGTTTCCATCCGGAGCCCTAATGGAGAGGCGGCTATCAGCAGGCGGTTGTCGGCCAGGCAAGGAGCAATGAGCCTCGCTGCAGAGCGCCGTGGGGAAGGGAAAAGCAGAGCTGGTGCCAACGGGAAACGCTAACGCCGCTCTCTCGGCCTCGTGGCTTTGTCCCCGAGCGCTGGCGGGGCCCCTCCTGTGCCCAGCGGTGAGCAAGGGGGGCGCTGGCTCCCTGGGGTGGCCCCAAGCCCCGTCTGTGTCCCCACAGGGCCAGGGTGGATGTCCCTCAGTGGGTCCCACTGCAAAGTCCCCAGGTTTCTGCTCCAGCAAGGAATGGGCAAGGACCTGGGTTGGGAGAGGATGCTCCAGAACAGGGCCAAACCAGGTATGGCCAGGACACGGTATTTAGGAACAGGGTACGCATGCCTGACCTTGCTGTACCCCAAACTGCCCGTGCTCCCGTTATCCATGGGTCAGGCAGCAAAGGCGCGCTGAGGGGGGGACATCTCTGGGCTGGGACACAGCTTTTGGGGTGAGCCCAGGGTCGGCCTGCCTCTTTCCAACATCACACAAAGGGGATGGGAGCGCTCTCTGCAGCCGCCTTCCTGGGAAGGGGGGGTAGGTGCTCGCTGCAGCCCCTGCTCCCTGCGCTGCTGCAGCTGGGCTGGGGTCTGCAGCGGGGTGCACGTCCACGGCTCGGGCTCTGGGGACCCCCAGGCCCCCAGGGAGCTCACAGGGGGGACACGGAGGTGGAGGGGGGTTGGAGATGCTGCAGCGCTGGCTGGGCAGCGCCCCGCAACCCTCTTCCTTTACCACGGGGAGGAGGAGAGCACCCAGCACCCCGTGCAACCGGGCAGCGGGGAAGCACCCTGGGGAGACAACAGCACCTTTCTCATGACTTTGGAAGCAGCTGAAGGTGAACAGCCGGGAAAAGGGCAGCGGATCCTGCACGGGGCAGGAACCCAGCGCCTCCGTCAGGGTCCTGTCCCCTCTGCGGCGAGCATCGGCCGGGGTCGTGCCGGCAGCAAGGAGCGGGGCTGCACCCAGTGAGCTCGGGGAAGGTGCTCGAGGCACCCTGGAGCCCCGCTGCCACCCCGAGCAGGTGCTGGAAGGTGGCTGCCCCCGGTCCTCCAGAAAAGGATGGAGCCACGCGTGTGTTCAGCACCCACCCCGCTGGCCGGGGTGGCTGGGGCCACCCGTGGGCGAAGCCTGCCGGGGCTTTGGAGGCCGTGGCCGGGGGCAGCGGGGTCGGGGCTGCGTAGGGGGTCTGGAGGGGGCTCGGGCGGCGCGGGGAGCTGGAGCCTGGCTGGAAGGCGCTGGGGGATGGGAGCGGCACACGCAGGCACACGCACACACACATTACCCACATGCACACGGCAGCAGCACCAACAGCCCCTGCCAGCAGCCTGCAATCGCTGGAGCGCCCCGCTCCTCCGCCTCTCCTCCTCCTCCTCCTCCTCTTCCTCCTCCTCCTCCTCCTTCTCTTCCTTCTCCTCCTCCTCCTCCTCCTCCTCCTCCTCCTCCTCGCTGCCCACCGGCCTGCGGCACCCCTCAGCGGCCTCCGGCCCCACCAGCGCACAGACAATGACTTCATGCGGATTATGCATCTGAAGAAATCACCAGCTCCCAGATAGCCACAGGGGGAGGTATCCATGTGTTTGGCAGGGAAGCAGCCTCCTGCTCGCCTCCCTTCTCCCCCTCTTTTCTCCTCGCACCCATCAGCTGCCTCCTCTCCGGCGATGGTCGCCTCCGGTCCCCCCGCGCGGCGCTGAGCGAGGCCCCGGCGCATCCCCGCTCCCACGCTTGCACCAAGGTACCGCCGAGGCTATTTTTATTTCCCCCCCCCTCGCTCTTCTTTTCCGGTTCGCCCGTCGCTGCCGGGCTCGGTGCTGCTGCTCGCACCCTCCGTGCCTGCGCCTCTCCCGCTCCCGTCTCCCCAGCCAGCAGCGAGCGGTGGAAGGAGCGGTGGTGGAGGCTCGTCCCAGCCCCGGCACCTGCGCCGCAGCAGCGGCAGCCACGGAGCAGAGCCAGCCCAGCTCCGGCCCCGGCCGCCAGCCCTGACTCCAGGTTTGCATCTCCCACTCCTTCCTCTCTTTGTCGACGCGCCGGTGCCATTCGGGGGATGCGCAGGGGGCCCCGGGAGGGTGCTGGAGGGGGTGGATGTGGTGGGGTGCCGGTGGGGCTCGGCACCTGGGTCTTGCCGTGGGAGAGGAGGTGGGAGGGGAGGAAATGCGAGAGGCTGCACCCAAATAGATAGACACGTATAAAATAGGCTCGGGGGGGGGTGGAGAGCAGGGCACGGCAAAGCGTCTGCCCCACGCAAGGGCCGCCGGGCGCATCCCCAGCATCCCTGCACGGGGATGCCACGGGCCGGGCAGCACCCAGGAGGCTGCGGTGGCGGCAGGCACCCACGGGCTCCCTTCTCGGCAGAGTGGCAACCCCAGGGTGCCGGCGCGGACCATGATGGACCTGAAGGTGGACGAGGAAGAGGTGGACAGCGGGCAGCCGGTGAGCATCCAGGCCTTCGCCAGCAGCTCCACCCTCCACGGGCTCTCGCACATCTTCTCGTACGAGCGGCTGTCGCTGAAGCGCGTGGTCTGGGCGCTCTGCTTCCTGGGCTCGCTGGCGCTGCTCGCCCTCGTCTGCACCAACCGCATCCAGTACTACTTCCTCTACCCGCACGTCACCAAGCTGGACGAGGTGGCCGCCACCAGGCTCACCTTCCCCGCCGTCACCTTCTGCAACCTCAACGAGTTTCGCTTCAGCCGGGTGACCAAGAACGACCTGTACCACGCCGGCGAGCTCCTCGCCCTGCTCAATAACAGGTGGGTGCTGGGTGCCCCGTGGTGGTGCCGGGTGACACCTCCAGCCACGGCTCAGCGTGCCACCGGGTGCCCCACCTGCCCACAAGGCGGCTGGTGCAGGCGGCATCTCCTTAACCTCCATGAGGAAGCAGATCCTGAGCTAGTTCGGCTCCGCAGCTGGATGCGGCCGCTGCATGGCCCTACCATGAGCGGGGTGACCCCAGGTCCTGCTCCTGCTCCTGGGCACGTGGCTCCCACGTTGGAGCTGCCCTGGACGGATCCAGCACGGCTCCGGTCCCCACGTGCAGCAATGCCAGGAGGTGAAGCTGCTGAGCGTCACCTGCACACTGGGGCCATGCCTTGGGCTGCAGGACCCCACGGTGCAGCACCCAGGGCGAGACCCCAGCCCATCCCCGTGCCCGCAGCAGCTCCGTGGTGCTGCCAAGACATCCTCATGAGCTCGGGGCTGGGATCAAGGCACGCTCTTTCCCTGCGCTCATTTTGGTGGGGCACAGCCACCGCATCCAGCCTGCCACCAACGGCACGGAGCACGCGGCTGGGCTGCCCTGAAATGGGGCCGGTGCTGCAGGACTGATTTTTGGGGGCGAGCAGGCTCTGTTTGGTACATGGTCGCTGCCAATGCCAAGCTTCTCCAGCGCCGCAGGTGTCACGGTGGCCCTTGGAGAAGGATGCTGATGGCTGGATGCGTTGAGCTCCTCCTTGCCCATCCTCCTGCCCCATCTCACATCTCTGGGCCAGTTTGTGCTGTTGAAGGCTCTAAAAAATGCCATGGGCAGACTGCTTTTGCTAGGGGTTGGGGCAGAAGTAGCTCGTGTGAAGCCCAAATGACTTTTGCCAGCGGGAGCAGTCACTGCAGCCAGGCCTGAGCCTCTGCCTGCTCTTTCCCCTAAGATACGAGATCCCGGACACCCAGACGGCCGACGAGAAGCAGCTGGAAATCCTGCAGGACAAGGCAAACTTCCGAAACTTCAAGCCCAAACCTTTCAACATGCTGGAGTTTTATGACCGGGCTGGCCACGACATCCGGGAGATGCTGCTGTCCTGCTTCTTCCGCGGGGAGCAGTGCACCCCCGAAGACTTCAAAGTGGTGAGTGCCCCCGCGGCCCCCTCCCAGCGCTGCGAATCCGCCGTGCAAGGAGGGTGTTTGTCCGCCTGTAACCGTTCCTGCCTCCTTTTGGCTCAGAAAGAACGGGCAGCAGCAGCATTAAGGGGATGCCAGGGGATGGTGCCGGGCTTTAGAGGTCCAGGTGCCCCCCAGGCGCGGGTGCCGCTCGGTGCAGGGTGCTTCTGCATGTGCAAAGCTCCCCGGGATCACTCGGGCTCTGCCAAGCAGGGTTGTGCGTGCCGGGCTGGACGCCTTGCGCTGGAAACCGCCGCACGGTGAGGATGGAAAAGCAGGGAGAGGCACGGCGACGGCCAGCGGGGACCTAAGGGAGCCCCCCCAGGCCCTCGGGGAAAGCAGGTCCCAGTGGCACAGCGCGGCGTGGAGGCTGCAGCTCGCACTGGTGCTCAGCTCCAGCGCACAATAAAGCCTTTATCCCCCCGCGGCTGCCTCTCCCCCGTCCAGCTGGGAATCACACAGTGCTGGCCATTCGGACGCTGCCTAATAAATTCGGCAACCGGGGCGGCTCTTCGTGAGCCGGCTCTGGTGTGGCGTGCGCCCCTCTGTGCCTTTTGGGGTCCCCGTCCCTGTCCCCAGCATGGCCTGGAGACGTCCTGCTTGCATCCTGTGCTGAGCGAGGCCAAAGCCGCTGAGCGTGCCGAGGCGCTGGCTGGGTGTCCCCAGGGCTCCTGCCCAGGTCCCGGCACCGTACGAGAGGTTTTAATCATCTGCAGTAAATTCCCTCGGCGGGCTCTTTGGACAGAGCAGCCTTCTGTTGTTAACAGTCGGGTGGTTCGGTTGTTAAATGGAGGCAAGTTGCAGCCCCGAGGGGGCTGGATCCCCCCCCGTGGGGGTCAGGTCCCACGTGCGGTCCCCAGGTGGTTTTGGTGCCTGGCCCTTCCTGGTGCCGGGTCGTGTTTTCCGCACCAAAGCCTCCTCAGGAACTCATCCTTCATCCTTCCATCCATCTGTTAGGGTGCAAATACCCCGCTCCCCCCATCCGCTCCGACCGGGAGAAGCAAAATAGACTTGCAGCTGGTTTATTATTACTGCCTGGATTATTCCTTGCAAGCAGGTTTGGATGATTTAATGGATTTGATTAGAAAAAGCTGGCTCGGTGCTATATTTATGTTGCTCTCTGGATTCCCCTTGCAGCCTTGTGCAGGCAGGGCTGTGCGTGCCGGGGCTGGGGCCGGCACCGCCTGCGCACGCGGGGTCCTGCGGCCGCCCCGTCCCTCCGAGCTCTTTCAGGAACCTTTGCCCTGTCCCCGCACGGGGCTTGCGGCAGTTTTCAGAGGCGTTTGTCTTAAAGGTTAATAATTCCTGCCGCCACGCTGCTCCCTCCTGTGTCCGTCCATGCTCGGTGCTGCTCTGGGCCCCGTGGCACCGAGTGAGGCCGGTGGGTGCCGGGGCATCCCCAGGACCGTCCCTGCACCATGCCCTGCTGGCCCTGCACGGTGCCCCATGGTCCCCCCGCCCGTGTCCCCCCACTGCAGATCCCACTGCCTTTGTTTCGGAGCCCCTTGCACCACCCAGGCTAGCGGGATGCCCAAGGAGGTGCTTTCACAGCTCCCCCTTATTGATATAGAGGAGATGCTGCACCCGAGGGGACTCCTGCTGGGGGCGATTTGGGGGCTGCCCAGACCCCACGGGCTGGGGGGGAGCTGACTGCGTGCAGGCAGGGATGGAGCTCGGTCCTTTCCGCGCCCGTCCCCTTCGCAACCGTTCAACTTCAGTGCTGCAGCCGGGGGGGAGAGCCAGGGGGGGCCATGGGGAGAGCCGGGGAGTGATGGGGAGAGCCGGGGAGCGATGGGGAGAGCCGGGGAGCGAGCGGCCGCCCAGGCGATGCCGGCTGCATGCTGATGTTGGCCGGCGCGGGAGGCGACGGGAAGAGCCGTGGCTCCGCCGCCAGCACCGCGGCCGCCGCGTTATCTGTCCCCGGCAGAAGGGAGGGCTCGGGGGAGACACGGCGAATGCAGATGGGGGGGTGCCGTAACCGAAATATCCGGGGTGACAATAAGGGAGCAGGAGCTGCCTGCTGTCCTGATCCCCCCTCTTGCACTGCTGGACGGTGGGAGGGCATCGCTGGGGGGCGGCCACGGCAGCCCCGGGGTCCCCCCCGATGTGGGGAGTGCTGCCGGCACGGCCCCACGCTGCTGGGAGCATCCCGGTGGGGGCACATCGCAGCCCCCCTGCATGGAGGGGGCTTGCAGCGTGGCCAGGATTCCCCAGCGTGCAGGGCTGGTGCGGGATGCCAGGGGAAGCCCGTCCTGGGGTTGTCGGGGCTTTTCCCACCTCCCCTTTCATCCTGCGTCGCCCCTGGGCCACATCGGGGGGGACCCTGGCCTTGCCCCTTCCCCTCCATCGCCACCTGCCCCGGCTACGCGCTGCGGGGGGTGCTGCGAGGGGCACCAGCTGTGGGGTTGCTCCAGGGGTAGAGATGCCGACAGGGTTTGGACCTGTCCCATATGGGGGACTGAGCCCTTGAAGGAGACCTGGGAGGATGCACAGGGAGCTGCAGCCGCCTCCTCTCCCCAGCCCCCAAATCCCGGCACGGCCTTAAAACCCAGAGGGGCAAGCACAAGGCATGGGGCATGTCCTGAACCCACCCCAGAGCCTCCAGCCCTGAAGGATATGGGGCGAGGACGTCCCCATCACCGGGGCCGTGCCCAGAGCCCGCAGAGCTGCTCATGGGGCAGCCTCCCAGGACTCCTTTTTGGGGATGGGGGAATCGGCCTCCCCTTTGCCTCCGTTTCGGGGCCATGCCCCCCATCGTGCTCATTAGCAGCAGAGATCAATGTTTCTCGCCTGCTTCTTCATTATTTATAAGTTCGAGCCCTCATTCCTCTGCGGGAATGCACGGCCCCACTGGCTCCCTGCTTGCATTTCCCTTCCCTCCCCATGCGGAGGCCCCAGGAGTGCTGCTCGCTCCCCCGTGGGTCTGCTCCCTGCCCAGCGGCCCCGTCTCTGGGCTCTAAATCCCATTAATTTTCTTTCCATCAAGGGGAAAACGAGGATACCCTTCCTCTTCACCCCACAGCGTGTGGTCCGGGGCATGGCAGGGGTCATGGGATGGGAATTGGGGCTGTCCCCCACAAAACCATCGTTAAACCTCAGGACGGTGCCGCACGCTCTGCACAGCCCCTTTTTGGGGTCGGGGCAGCTGGGGTGACGTGGGCAGCCGGGCCCGGAGCGATGTGCTTTTGCAGCTTTCCCATCTCACGCCCCTCCAGCCGGTCCTGGGGGAGAGTCACGTCCCCAAATCCCCATCCCCCTGCTGCTTCGGGGCACGGGATCCAGGCTCCGTGCCTGGCCTCGGAGCCTTAGGGCAGCGCACGTGGGACACCCCAGAGGATTAAGACCTCTGGACCATTTCCATGAGGCTCCGGGGCTGAGCTGGCACTCGGGAGAATTGAGTCTGACACGGAGATCATGCCGCTGCCTTCTGCATTGGCTTCTGCATCCTCTGCCCTGGAAACGATGAGTGCCCGGGGGATGAGCGAGGCAGGGAGCAGGAAAGGTCTGGAGCAGCCCCAACAACCCCCTGCCACGCTCCTCCTCTCCTTCCTCCCACCCGCGGACCAACGCAGGAGCTGTTGTAACGGGGAACAGATCCAGCACCATCTCGCTGCACCCCGCTGAGCCTCCCCACAGCCCCTCCAAACCCCAGGGCACCTTCCTGAACCCCACCAGATCCCAGAGCCATGGCTCTGCCTTGACCCTCAGCCCTGGGGGGACCCCAGCACCCCCCGGCGGACCCAGGCATCGGGGCCCCGGCAGTCACGAGCCCGGAGCCCCGCGGTGAGCGCAGCATCCCCGCGGCGAAGCGCTGGTGGGTAATCACGGAGCCGGAGCGGAAAGCATCTCCAACACAGCTGGAGAGACCGGGCGCAGGAATTACCGATACCCAGATATTTTCTGGAGCTTTAGAGAGTTAATAAAATAAATAAACCTCACGGGCTCATCTGGCTCTGGAAAAACAACCTGGGGACCGTGTGGGCAGCAGGAGCAGCTGCTGGCCCCAAAAAGCATCATCCCCCCGGCCTGGGACCGGTCCCCAGCAGCACGATGAGCCCGGCAGCGCTCCCCACGGTGCCCAACGGAGCTGACGCGTTTACAAACGCTGTAAAACATTCAACTGATTTATGTAAATCACTTCTTAAAGCGGCACAAGGGCTCCTAAATAACTTATAAGCATTTGAAACTGTTCGCGTGTATCTGTTGTTTCCGAGCGGCGTTTCACCTCCGGCATCCCGGCGGTGGTCCCCGGGGCCCGGCGGTGCCATCCCCGCCTGTGTCAGTGCAAGCTCCTGCCCCAGCCGTCGGCGCCGTCGAACAGCGGCTTCGTTTGACCCCGGAGCTCGCATCGCTTGCCACGCGAGCGAAGCAAACCGCGTGGGACGCGGGCTGCGTGCTGCGGAATAATTGGAGCTGACGGAGCAGAGGAGCAGCCCCAGACGGGACTGCAGCTATTTGCTGGGTCAGGAGCACCCGGACTCGGCCACCTAGGAGGCTTTCAAGGATCCTGGTATTTCGCTCAAAGGAAATCATCCAAAAAGCAGCCCAGAGCCAGTTAGCCCTCGGGTGCAGAGCAGAGGCACCGCCGCGTGCTGTTCCTCGGCAGCCTCATTTCCTCGGTGCTTACTGAGGTCTTCTGGACACAGGTGCCTGCAGGGTGCAGGTGGGAGAATTCGGGATCCCTCGGCCACCCACAGCTCCACTCGCCCCATGCCAAGACACCGCGAGCGACTCTTGCTTGAATCCAGTTGCATTTTACTCATCTTGCAGCAGGACAGCGCAAGACAGTCCCCGCTCCTGCACGGGAGCGGCGCCCCCGAACCCCCTGGGATTTTGGCAGAGCCAAAAGCAGCAGAAGAGGGTCAGGAACAAGTGGCAGAGGACATCAGTGCTGGGCATGGCACAGCTGGGGCCGACGCGTGCCTGTGCCTCGCAGCCGGTTCGTTAGCAGCTCTGCCACGGAGCAGGTAAATCGTTTAGCGCCTCGAACCTGCAAGCGCCGAGCAACAGCGCTCCCGTTCTCCCCGGCAGGAGATTAGGAGAGGAGAGAGGAGGACACGCAGGAGCAGGAGCAGGCCCAGCCGGGGGTCGTTTAGGTCCTAGCCCGGCATCGCGGCCGTCCCCATCAGCGTGCGCAGCCCTGCCCAGGGCCGGGAACATGCGAGCGTGCACCATGCGCGCACGGGAACGCTGCGCACCCGGAGGCTTTGCGCACACCCAAAGCACTTTGCGCACCCGAAGAGTTTTGTGCACACCCAAAGCACTTTGCACAGCCAGAGTTATCTTGCACACCCAAGTCGCTTTGCACACCCAAAGCGCTTTGCACAGCCAGAGTTATCTTGCACACCCAAGTCGCTTTGCACACCCAAAGCGCTTTGCACACCCAGAGCTGTCTTGCACACCCGAAGCCCTTTGCGCACCCCAAGGCACCCGGAGGTGTCGTGCCAAGAGCTCCGAGCGCCTCAGATGCACCTTTGGGGCCCCGCCAGGCTGTTCCTGCTCCTCTTGAGATGCCTTTGCACACAAAGTCATTAGGAAATTAATTATTAATTATTATTAATAAGGTTTAATGGTATCTTCAGCTGCTGGAAGAGATGAGGAGGCTTTCGAGCACCATCTGGCTGGCCGCAATGGAGGCAGGGATGCCACGACCGCGGAGCTCCAGGCACACGCACCCCAGACACCAGCCCTCGTGGGAGCCACAGGCTGGAAATACAACCCCGAAACACCACCAGAAAATGGAATTTGTTTTTTCCAAATGATTTCTCCTTTACCTCCCTTCGGTCTTTATCTGAGACCCAGGCTGAGCAGCAGCAGCTGAGCACACGGCGCGTTCGGTGACCGAGGGTATTTCAAAGAATCCGCCCAGGAAAGCTCTCCGGGTGGCTTCTCCTCTTCACCAGTGCTAAACGGGGACAACCTGGGGCAGGGGGAGCAGCTCCCCTGAGCACCTGGAGCCGTGCAGGAGGCAGAGATCTCCCCAGGGAGATCCGGGAAATTAACTGTCTCGTGGCCTTTTGCCTCAGTTTTAATTTATCTGGCTTTTTATAGATGCCTTTGTTTTATCGCCTGCAGAAAGTTTGGTCAGAGCCGGGGCTCTCGAAGCAGCAGGCATCACTGCAATTCCCGAAACAACCATGACTCAAGATGCACCTCACCATCTCAGGCTCTTATTTATTTATACAGGCCTTGACACTTGGATATTACAACTTTGGTTTTTTTTTATTCCTGAATATTTTTTCCCCCTGCACGGAGGGTCCGGTGCATTTGCACCCAGGATCCCAGCACCAGGACAGAGCCAGGGACGCAGGACCACGCTGGGGCAGGGGCTCCCCCCACCCGCAGTTTATGGGGGATTTTAAGCCCCTTCTTGCTGCCCCAGCAGCCCCACAAGGCAGCAGTGAGCCCCACGCAGAGCAGCCACACGCCGGGGCTGTGTAACCACCTTGCTTGGATCAGATTTGATTTGAAAACCGTGCGGTGCGCAGAGCCGGAGCAGGTGAACGCAGCAAGAAAACCCGCTCGGAATACAATTTCCACCCCCCCCCACCACCACCAATAAAAACATCGGCTTGAATGTTTGCATGAACTGTCTAAGCAATTGTGAAGGATGTCGGAAAACATTGCGACCTGCTTACGGGTAATTCACAGGCAGCAGGAAACACGGGAAGGCTTTCGGATAAGTGTCCACCCGGAGAATAATCCCGGCGGCCCAGGAATTAGCGGCACCTCGGCAGCCTCCTCCTCTGCTCCCGGCGGGGCAGGAGCCGGCACGGTGCCGCTGCCCCCCTCCAAGGCACAGGAGCTGCTGCGGATGGGTAAATCACCCAGCGAGCTCTCGGATGGGTAAATCACCCAGCGAGCTCTCGGCGTTACAAACTGTTTCAATTATAGGAGCGTAAACGGGTCCTCAGCAAGACGGATAAGGCGGCTGCCGGAGCCACCGCGGCGGATGCACAGAGGAGCCCGGCCGTGGGTACCCGCAGGGCTGCACAGGGCACAGCGGAGCCCCCCCGGACCGACCCCAGCAGCAGGACCACAAGGGACCACGATGCCGACAGCCCCGGCACCAGGCAGGGCTGGCTGGGAAGCGCCGAGCAGCGCCGGGCCAGGGAGGTTCTGAAAGATTAATGGAGTTTAAATGGAAACGTTTGGAGAGGAGATAAGGCTCGTCTGATATGAAATGATATGGAACAACGGGAGCCAGGGAGGCCCCAGGTCCATAATGAAGTCCACTTAGCGCATTACTCACCGTAATGTGCTTTTTATTAAAGTCCTGAGCTGCAGATGCTGGGTCTGCAGACGACAGCCCCGGGCAGGATGGCACGGGGCCGGCAGGCACAGGGAGCGTCCTGGCTGCAGGCATCCTGAGCTCTGCCACCAAAACCAGCCGGGATGGAGCACAGCAGCCCTGCGCGGTCCCAAAACGGGACCTTTGTTTTCCCATCCCCTGCACGAGCCAGGAAAGGACTCCCGCATCACCCGTGTGCGTAGCCGGGGCTGGACTGCCTGGGCCCATGGGGACAGGGTGGAGAAGAGGCGGAGGTGGGGAATAATACGGAGAAAAAAAACTCCTTTTTAATCATCAATTTTTCTGCATTAGAATGTGACATGCTAATCCACTGTGAAGCGTCTAATCTGGGGGGATAAAGGGTCGGATAACACAAGCTGCGCCTGGCTTGGCCGACAGTGCAAGCAGAGGCAAGGTGGCAGCATCTGATAAGTGTGGCAGGATTAGTCCCAGCAGAGATCCTGGCCGCCCGGGCAATCCCACCTTGCTCACCCGCCTCCTCTGCCCAGGAGCAGCGTGAGGGCTGCCCTGACTCTGCCTCTTCTTCGGGAGCTGCAGCTGTCCCGAAATCCTTTCCAGAGCACCCACGGAGGTGCTGCCACCGCTGTTTTGCAGCCTTGGCCCTGCGGAGCACCTCTGTGGAGCAGGACATGTTGCAGACCTGAATTTCCCCCCACCCCCCGCGGCGCAATGCACCCGGCTGCATCGCAGGCGCGTGGCAGCCCGCTTGCCCCACCAAATATCCACCCCCCGAACCCTGCTCCTGCGTGCTGTGGGGTTGCACCCAACCTCAGCGACCCCCAGGGGAGGTGCAGGCAGCCCAGCCCCAGCTTGGCCAGGCCTTGCCAGGGACAGGCAGCGGCTGAACCGAGCGGATCTGGCTCCCAGGGCACCTCCTGCGACAGCCTCCCCAGGGCCGGGCTGCTGCTTGCAGGCCTGGGATAACAGAGCTTGCAATGTTGTTTTCTCCTCGCCTCCTCGGGGATTGGTTTATCTCTATGAATAACTCCATCCCGGCTTTGATCTCCTCTGCCATTAAAGCGTGACAGGCTGTGAAATGTGCTGTTGCTGCCGTCAAATCCCCCTCCTGCTCCCCCCCCCCCCGCCGCCTCCGTGCTCCCCCGCTCCGGGGAACCTCCTTTCCCCAGCCCATGATGAGCTGCAAGGCACAGAGCGGGGCCAAACCGCCCCAGACAGCGGCCAAACACCGAGCTAGAGCCAGGAACAACCAGGCTCCTGCCACCGTCCCGCTGCCCTCACTGCGGCAGGGGACAAGGGCATCGAGCATCCCCGGCCCCCAGCCGCAGGTCGGGGCACGGCAGCAGCGTCCCAGCACGCGCCGCCACGGGGGCTGATGTCACAGCTAATTATAGCACCCCCCCGTCCCTCTCCCCCGCAAAAGCTTTACCTGAAAGAGGGTAAAAATAACTCCTGCTGAGGGAGGAGCTGGAGCGAGCCCAAGGACTGGCTCCAGCATCTCCAAAACTCGCGCAAACTGGGACGGCAACACCCCCGCCCACGGCACGGGGACACGGCCACGGTTTGTCCCTAATTGCGGGGGCAGGACGGGGTCCCCCAAGCACCAGTGCCACTGTGCTCCTGGCCGTGACCATCCCTGGCCACCTTCATCACAGCTCGAGCGGTGGCTCCGGTAACCGGAGGCCAGGCAGCGCTCAGCCTCTCCGGGAAGCGGCCCCGGTGCTCTCCGCAGGCTGGTTAAGCCAAGCGCGACAGGTTAATGGCTCCGGCCGATGATGGAGCGTTTTCATTACAGCACCTCCCTCTCCCTGCTGCAATTGCTCCTGAGAAGACACATTAAAAGTCCCCCCACCATGCCATTAGATCAGATTAGCGCCTTGCTTACACCATCAGGGACCAGCAGGGCGAAGCAAACCCTTTCTTTTCCATTTTCCTTCTTCGCCTCTCCCTCCTCCCCTCGTTGCACTAAAGCTCCCTGTCCCATAGCTAAGGGACATGAGAAATCCCACCCTGACCCCAGCCAGCTCGTTCCCTGCCAAAAGCAGCCTCTGGTGCCTGTTCCCTGCTCACACCCCGGGGCTGAGCCAGCCCCATAACCCCAAACCCCCTCCCAGGTGATGCTTTCATAGCCCAGCCCTGCCCACGGTGCAGCTGCAGCTCGTCTCCACCAAAAAGGCAAAGGGACAGGATGCGACCCAGTCCCCCCGGCGGGGTGGCTCCCAGCTCCCCTGTCCTGTCCCCGGGACGAGTTTCCAGCTCAGACTCTCCAGGTTGCTCCTGAAAGGCGCGACCTTGCTCCCAGCCTTATGAAATTTCATCCTGTGGCTCTGGCACTCGTCCCCAAGGTCACCCCCTCTTCTCCCGGGCACTGACAGCATCCCCAGCTTGGTGCTCAGCGCCTCTGCCAGCGTTCCCCTTACACTTCTGGGGCCCTTTTGGGAATATCAAGCTTGGAGGGCCCTGGGGCAGACCCCTGAGGGACCACGTGCTATCACACCATAACCTCTTGTCATCCCTGCCCTGGCAGTGGTCCCCAGTGTGCGTCCTGCACGTTTCACCAGCATCTCTTGCTCGGGAAGGGCAGATAACTTTGTACCGGGCTCCCATCAGTTCCGCAGAAGTTTTCTGGTTGTATTTATTCAGCAGATTTGGGGGTGCCCGTGTCCATGAGCTGGGATGTGCTCAGGGACGAGGGGCCCCGACATGCCCCGTGGTGCGTGCAGGGAAGGACGCACAGCAGCTGAAGCAGCGGGCTGGGGCGTGCTCATCGCGCCCGAGCATCGCAAACCTCCCGTCCAGCTCTGGCGCAGCGAAGCCCTTCTGGATTCAGCTGCTCCCCTTCCCCTTGGGTCCCCGATGGCGGCTGCGGTGCTGGGATGGGGCTGGAGATTGCTCTGTGGTCGCGTCGGATGCTTTTATGAAGTGCTGAGTGCAGGAAAAAAGCAAACCGCAAGAAGGGGCCGTGCTGCCGCAGGGCTGCAGTGGGGGATGCCTTTGCTCCCGGCATTTGCCCAGCCCTGGCTCCGTGCCCCCGTCCCACCTCAGGGCTGCCTCTCTGGGCCCCCTGGTCCCATCCTGCTCACCGGCACAAGGCCTGGACGCCATCCCCGGGGGGCAGCAGTGGCTCCCCGCGCCCCGCAGGGATGTGGAGGACGAGGTGATCCACCGCACGCCAGCTGGGCTCTGCAGGAGTCATCGCCCTAACCACGGCAGTGCCAAATCCTGCAAACAGCAGCGTTGGCTTGGAGGACGACGGACCTTGGAGCGCACGGGGACGGGTGCCACCGGGGCAGGGTGAGCACCACGAGAGTTCGGGGACACCGCAGCGTCCGTCCGTCCGCTCTCCACGGCACCACGCAGACGGGCACCGCGGCGGGACGGTGCCGCAGGCATTTTGGGCAAGGCTCTGGCTGCCGCGGTGAAGAGCCTGGAGAGCACGGACAGCCGAGCATATGGTGGCTGCGGAAACAGCCTGGCCCCGGCGGGGAGGGCTTGGCTGGAGCAGCCGGTCAGGCTGCCAGGACCACGAGACCCACGGGGAGGCCGGAGGATGCAGCACGCAGCACACCGGGTGCCTGCGCGCACACCCGCGCGCACCCATCCCCACGGGAGCTGGCAGCCCCTCGGCTTCCCCGGGCAGCGTCAGCAGCTCCCAACACGGCAGCGCCTCTGGAGCCGGAGACGTCTCTGCTCCGTCCTGCCAGCCGCAGCCAGGCTGGTCCCCCGGGACCGGGGAGCCCGCAGAACCGCCCCTCGCTCCTCCTCTCCTCGTCCCCGCTCCTGATATACCCTCCTCTCTCCGTCCCCTCCGAGCAGCCCTCTGCTCCTCTCCCCTCGCTCTCGCTTTCTCCCCGCTCATCAGTGTGCCTCTTGCTCCTTTTCCCTTTCCCGTTTCTCCTTTCTGAACTTTCCCCTTCCTCCCTCCCCGCTCTCCCCCAGCCCCTCTCGCCCACCTTACAAGGCATCGACCCGCCGTCGGAGACCCCCCCAGAAGATCAGGGGCCGGGACCACCCCAGAGCCAGGACCCCCACGCTGGACAATGCCCCTCCAGATCTTCTGCACCATTTCCTTCTCCCGCGAGGAAGGACCAAGAGATGCCACAGCTGCTGGGAGGGGAGAGGACGGAGCGGATGAGTTCCTATACGGGCAGGAGGAGGATGAAGAGGAGGAGGAGGACGTGGGAGCAGCCACGGACTTTGTGGCCTTTGCCAGCAGCTGCACGCTGCACGGGCTGAGCCACATCTTCGTGGAAGGCAGCCTGGGTGCCCGGCAAGCGCTTTGGGCACTGGCCTTCCTCCTCTCCCTGTCCGTCTTCCTCTACCAGGTGGCCGACCGCATCGCCTACTACCTGGAGTACCACCACGTCACGCTGCTCAGCGAGGAGGACAGCCCCGAGATGACCTTCCCCGCCGTCACCTTCTGCAACATCAACCGTGTGCGGGTCTCGCAGCTCAGCCACGAGGACCTGCTCTACCTGGCGCCCCTGGTCGACTACGAGCCCGGGATGGAGCTGGGCTTTGCCCCAGCCCAGCCCAGCCCCTGGGAGGAGGACGAGCCCCTAAATTTGTACGGTTTTTTCAATCGCACTTGCCACCAGCTGGAGGATATGCTGCTGAGCTGCAGCTACCGGGGCGAGCGGTGCGGCCCCAGCGACTTTGTGGCGGTGAGTAGCCCCGTCCCGCTGCCCCAGCGCGGCCGGGCGCAGCCCCGGGTGGCAGCACGCTCCTTTTGCCCGGCACCGTCATCTCCACCAAGCATCCCGCCCGCTCTCCAGCTCGCTCGGCTCCCGTTACCCCTCACCTGCCCCACGATTGCTCCTTCTCCTCGCCCCAGCTCACCCTTCCCACCACCTGGGACTGCTCAGCGTGATGAGCGCCGTGTTCGCAGCTCGGGCTGGGGAGAAGCAAAACCCCTGGGCAAAGAGTGGGCTCCCGGGGGACTCCTGCCTGTCCTCTGGCCCCAAGTGGAGAGGGAAGGGAGCAGGGAGCAGCTCCAGCCAGCGTTGTATACGATCAGGCGAGCGATGCTGTCCTTGCCCGGCTCCTGTGGGGACAGGCTGGTATTTCACCCCATCCTCCAGCACCCAGGCGTCTCGCTGGTGTCGGGGATGGTGCCGGCTGCGTGGCCCCACTGGAGAGCAGCTCCGGGGCTGTGCTTGCAGAGAAGGGGCCTGGCACCTCCATCCTCGTGTCACCGCCGCGCCTGGGCTTGGCACCGTGCAGCCTCTTGGCCCTAAATGCCCCTTGCCCAGGCTGGCAGCAGCTCAGCGTGGAGCCATGCCGGCGGCCGGAGGTGAGAGCTGGAACGGGTGAGAACAAGGGGAGCTGAGGATCCTGTCCAGCCCTGTCCTCTGTGGGGATGGAGGAGGAACGGGGCAGGTGCTGGTGTGGGCACAGGGCTGAGCACCACCGTCTCGGGGATCTGGGGCTGTCGTGGGGTCCGTGGGGTTGTGGTGCTGTGAATCTGCAAAGCGTCTCCTCTGAACCGATGCCATTCCCGTGCCCATTGCCTTGGAGCGGGGGTCTCCTCCTCTCTCGGGGCAAAAACAGGCAGCTCCAACGGTGAGAGACACCCCATGGGGCAGGAGCCCAGGTCGGATCGTACACCCAGGCTGGGACTGGTGGCACTTCAGGGCTGGCGGTGCCCTCCCAGCCCTGCGCAGTGGTGCCGGTGGCAGTTTGGGGTCAGCAGAGGGGCCCTAGCCTCAGCCCCGTGTTCTCTCCTGCAGGTCTTCACGCGCTACGGGAAGTGCTACACCTTCAACGCGGGGCAGGACGGGAAGCCCCGGCTCATCACCATGAAGGGGGGCACCGGCAACGGCCTGGAGATCATGCTGGACATTCAGCAGGATGAGTACCTGCCGGTGTGGGGAGAAACAGGTAACCCACCGCCCCAGCGGGTCCGCTCAGCTGCCAGCAGCTCCTGCCGTGCTTCCCAGCCGCCTCCCAGCTCCTCACGCTGCAGGGCCACGTCCCTCGGGCTCCCTCCTCTTCCCTCCTTCCATTTCTCACCACTTCAGGTCCTTCGCTTTCCTTTTCCCTCCTTGTCTGTGCTATTTGCCATGGCAACCCCCCATCAGTTTAGACAAGCAGCCGTCACTTGTTTATAAATAGAGCCAAGCACTTTCCCTGCTGCTCTCCCCAAGCTCTGGACTGCGAGGGTCAGAGGCGGAGGGGACGAGGACGCAGTGCAGCAGGGGGATGGACGGATGGCTGGACGTGTAAAGGATTGAATTCGCTGAAGGGAAGGGTGGCAGGCAGAAGTCTCGTTCCCTCTGGCAGCCGGGTTCAGCTTCTCTCTGCTTCTCTCTGCCGCAGACGAGACCTCGTTCGAAGCCGGGATCAAGGTGCAGATCCACAGCCAGGACGAGCCCCCGCTGATCGACCAGCTGGGCTTCGGGGTGGCGCCCGGCTTCCAGACCTTCGTGTCCTGCCAGGAGCAGCGGGTAGGGGCTGGGGGTGCCAGGATGCTTCCTCCCACCCTCTGGGCTAGACCTGGGCCACCGAGCCCCTGTCCCCTTGTCCTGATGTGGGATGGAGAGGGGGGACCGGCCCCGGGGAGGCTCCGTCCCTTCGCTGTGCCGGGGGGCTGCGGGGAGGTGGGCTTCTCTCCTCACTCCTGGCTTCTGCCCCGTCCCAGCTCATCTACCTGCCACCTCCCTGGGGCGACTGCAAGGCCGTGGCGGGCGACTCGGAGTTTTACGACACCTACAGCATCACCGCCTGCCGCATCGACTGCGAGACCCGCTACCTGGTGGAGAACTGCAACTGCCGCATGGTGCACATGCCGGGTGAGCCGCGCGCCGCTGGGTCCGGCCCCTCCGGACCCGCGGACACGGTCCCATGGGAATCCTTTCTCTCTCCTCCAGGCGACGCCCCTTACTGCACCCCGGAGCAGTACAAGGAGTGTGCGGACCCGGCCTTAGGTGAGGCTGCCCGGCCCCGGGGGGACTGAGCGTTGGGTTTTTCCATCTCTTCATCCCTCTCTCTCCCTGCCCAGATTTCCTGGTGGAGAAGGACAACGAGTACTGCGTCTGCGAGATGCCCTGCAACGTGACCCGCTACGGCAAAGAGCTCTCCATGGTGAAAATCCCCAGCAAGGCCTCTGCCAAGTACCTGGCCAAGAAGTACAACAAGTCGGAGCAGTACATCGGGTAACCCCCCACAGGGACGGGGCGGCATCGCGCCCCTCTGGCTCAAACCTCGACCTGACGCTGCTTCTTTTCCGTGCAGGGAGAACATCCTGGTGCTGGACATCTTCTTTGAAGCCTTGAACTATGAGACGATCGAGCAGAAGAAGGCGTACGAGGTGGCCGGCTTGCTGGGTGAGCGCTCTGGGCCAGTGGCTGTGCCCTGCGACGGGTGGATGCCCCACGTTGGCATCCTCCAGCGTGGTCCCGCGTGCTGTGAGCCCAGTCCCGAGGCACCAGGGTGTGCCGACAGCGTGGGCGCAGAGCAGGGCACCCCGCCGGGTCACAGCGGTGACGGGTTCTGCCCTTTCTTTGATCCATCTGCCCCCAGACGCCGGGCTCGTGTCCCGCTGATGAATTCCCTCTCCTCTCCTTTCCTCTCCCTTCCAGGCGACATTGGGGGGCAGATGGGGCTCTTCATCGGGGCCAGCATCCTCACCGTGCTGGAGCTGTTTGACTACGCCTATGAGGTGAGCACCTCTGCCATCCCCTGGCTGCGAGGGGGCCCGGGATATGCTGGAACACCAAAGTGCTCCCCCCCAGTCCCCTCTGATCCTCCAGAGCTGGCACAACCCCATCCTCCCCTTGGCACCACATTCCCCCGGGGCTGGCAGAGCCTGCTGGGGGGTGCTGGGCCATTCCTTGCACCTTGGGCACACGGCAGAGCCATTTGTGAGCCCACGTGGAGCTGAAACGTGGCTCTCGCAGGTGATAAAGCACCGGCTGTGCCGGCGGGGCAAGTGCCGCAAGAACCACAAGAGGAACAACACGGACAAGGGCGTCGCGCTGAGCATGGACGACGTGAAACGCCACGTAAGTGCCGCGGTGTTTCACGGTGGTGGTGGGGTCACTCTTTTGGGAACCAGGTGGGGAAAGCAGAGGCAGCAGGCAGAGATGTTGTAGGGAGCCAGGGGTCCCACTCTGCAGGGTTCTGGGTGAAGCCGGCGAGCCCAGCACCCCACCCAGCCTCTCTGCCCCGCAGAATCCCTGTGAAAGCATACGGGGCCACCCGGCAGGCATGACGTACGCAGCAAACATCCTACCTCATCACCCGGCCCGGGGCACCTTTGAGGACTTCACCTGCTAACTGACGTCTGGATGTACAACCTGAGCTACCAAAGCCCTCCGGAGAGCTGCCCTTCTCCCTGCGAGCGCCAGCGGAGAGACACACCAAGGGGACCTTGCTCCTCGCCACAGTGGGACATGGACAAGAGCGACGGCCTCGGATTTCGGGGCAGGCGGTTGGGTCGGGCCACGCTCGGACCCGGCATGCAGCCTCCGCGGCAGCTGCTCCGTGCCTGCCCCGCTAGCTCAGAGACTCGAGGACGCTCCAGCCCAGCCATCCTCGCGGCGCGGGGAGCGACACGCACAGCGGGCTGGGGCACGGGCCTTCCCCGTCTCCTCCCTTTCGGCTCCCCTCAGCCTTTTTAACTAGAAACCCAGAAGCCAAGAAGAAGCAGCCATTCGGCCGCACGGTCTCCATCCACAGCCCTGTCCGTCTGTCCATCCGTCGTCTCCATGCCCATTTTGCTCCCACGCCTCGGCCGGCGCTTGCCGGTGGCCCTGTGCCCGGTGGGAGGGATCGCCGCGGAGCCCTGCAGCGTGTCCAGCGGGCACGGCCGCGGGTCCATCGGCCCCAGCAGAGCCTCGCTGCCCCCTGGGACCAGGGTGGCCCGCAGCCCACCCTCACCACGGCCCTGTCTGGGCACCCCCGGCCGTTCCACGTGCACAAAGACGGGGCAGCTCCACCTCTCCAAAACGTCTTCCTCGGCCACCTGCCCTGGGGACGGCGGTGCCCGGCCGCTGAGCTCGCCGGTGGCTGCGAGCGCCGTGGAGGACCCAGCCTGGGGGTGCCACCTTGGCTTCGAAGACCCCGCTGCCCAGTCGCTCTGCCTCGGCTGTGTCATGGGGTGGTCTCCCTGCCTGTCTCTCCCGGGCTTTGCCCCGCAGTCCCTTGTGTCCCCAGCGAACCTGGAGCTAC
Source organism: Anser brachyrhynchus (assembly GCF_964034855.1). Classification (NCBI taxonomy): domain Eukaryota; kingdom Metazoa; phylum Chordata; class Aves; order Anseriformes; family Anatidae; genus Anser; species Anser brachyrhynchus. The sequence continues at coordinate 1,145,674 of NC_137722.1, read as the reverse complement.
CCCGTGCGGCCCCAAAAACAGCCGTCCTTGGGGAGAAAGGCATAAGGAAAGCTCCTGGCCCCCAGTTCGGCTGCAGCCACTGGCCTGGCTCGGCTAGGGGCGCAAGGCGGAGCCCCTCAGCACCGCTTCAGCCAGGCGGGCATAGCAGCCCCAACCCCGAAAGGGTTTGGAGGTTTAAGGGACACCCCACGGCACAGGGTGCTCCGGTCCGCGGGACCGCAGGCTCCCACCCCGCCCCAACAGCAGCCACCCCCGGGGGCCACGAGCCCCGGGCACCTTTGGGGCGCCTGCCAGCTCGCCGCCTGGGACCCCCGCTGCTCCTCCCGTCGCTGCCCCTTCCCAGCAGCGGGGGCCGGCCGGCCGGCTCTGGCCGAGTCTCCGCTCCCCGGGCCCGCGAGCGCACGGCCACTCGGCTCCAGGGTCAGCGGCAATGAGCCTCCCCCAGCCCCTGCCAGCCCCCAGGCCCCCTCGCATCAAGCAAAAGCCCTCCCGGGGCTGAAGTGCTACTTATCTTCAAGAGCTTTTGCAATAAGTCTTTTTAGTAATTATTATTTCTACGGCGTGCTTTTGTTCTTCTTATTGTCATTATTATTATTTGCTTCCTGACCAAAATTAGGAACTGGGGGGCAGTCCTTTGTTATCCAGCGATCACCCAAAGATGACAGGTCGGCCGCATCCATAAATTTTCTTATGGATTTTTCCTAATGTTTCATTTCATGTCATTTATTTATTTTCTTTCTTTCTCTCCCACTAAAGCTTTTAAAGATGGGGCTGGGATTTGACCTTGATGCTCGCCTGTTGAAGCATACACTTTTTTGTTTGTTTCTATTATGCCATCCGCATTTTATATTTCTTATATATAATATATATGACTATATATATATGTGTACATATATATATATATATCTATATATGCATCATATCAGTGTAGATACCCATCCCGTAGCATTTAGGCCTTGTTCTTGTGCCATTTTTTTTTCTGTTACTGATCTCTGAATGCCTTCAAGTGTATAAAGTGTTGAATTCTCTCTGGTATCTGTACTATGTACACACATTTTCATAGGAAGCACAATAAGATGACAGATGCATTGTACATCAATACCTGCTACTCTTAACGATGATATAAAGAATGATATAACTGACGAACACTGAGCCTCTCTCTCTCACGGAGCTGCAGGAAATGCTCCCCAAGGAGGCAGGCGGGGACGGCAGCAGCCCAGGATGTTCTTGAAGGCATCCCTGAAATGCTGGAGCTGAAGCCAAAAGAGGGGGGGGGGAAGGATAAAGCTTTGGTACAGTCTCCAAATGCACACGTGAATACCTGCAACATCAGAGATGATGCTGAGCGAGTCCCATTAAAGAGCCCCTTTGCCAAGTGCTGTGCTAACGTGGCAATCGCTCGATCCCTCCGACACGCCATCCCTGCCTGGTCCTGTGCTGCCACGCGAACGTGCCCCGAGGGATGCTTCGGGGCTGGAGGATGGGAGCTGACTTTTGCTCTCAGGCAGGGGGAGGAGAATTAACATACGTGCAGCTGCTAATCTTTGACAAATCTAACACTTGTGTGGTTTGGGACAGGTACCTGAGATTCAGCAGAAATGAGTCACCGGCTTGAATATTACCTGTTTTTAATTTAACTAAGTTAGTTGCAGTTGTAGTACAAGCCATATGCAAACACGGCTTCTGTCCTTAAGATTTCCAGCTGCAAAGAGCAAAAGCAACATTCCAGGTCCTGGGCATTCAAAAGGGCCCTCAGGACCCTGTGGAGACTGCATAATAGCGAATGGGCAGTGGGCAGGGAATACTAAAATGCCAAACTCCCCCCGGTCACTTGGCTCCGGCCACGTCCTTCTTGCTCCTGGAAATGGCAGACGGGTGTTTTGCATTTAAACGAGAAGAGACGTGCTGCTATTCTGGTCCTTCTCTGCCAGAGCTGGTGCTGCAAAGGCCACAGGGTGGGCTTTGAATAGGAACAAGATAATATAGCAAAGCCCAGAAGGGAGTTAATGAACCTAAATTAATTGCAGCCAGACACTGTGAGTAGCCAGGGCAGCTGACCATGCCTGCTCCCTCCCCGGTGCCATTCGCACAGCTCCTGTTGCAGGGGGCAGGCAGCGACCCCAGCTCTGGGAGCCGTAAGCTCTTCCACGGCTCCCCATTAACCTGCTGGGCTCTGCGAGGAGCTGGCCACCCATCTGTCACAGCCTGGCGCTGCCTGAGGTTTTTGCTGCCGCTGGAAATGATGTCGGTGAGCCACAGCCTGGAGCAGCCTCACAGAGGGGTGCCAGGACCCCAAAAGCGGCGCAGCTGATGCAGTTCCCACCCCTGGAGCCAAGGAAAGGTGAGGGATGGGTGCACAGCCAGGAGCCGGACCCCACCGGGAGCAGCATGGTCACGAAGCGGACAAGTCGCGCATTTTCTGACTCAAGGCTCCAAGGAAACACGCGATCCGTGCACCGCCGGAGCATACGGGACAGGGAGCCTTAGCTCAGGATTACCACGCAGAGGCTGCGACGGGCTGGCAACCTGCAAGGTGTGCGACGCACGCAGCGGCGCGAGCCTCCCGCTGCACGCAAGACAAGGAGTTAATTACACCTCGCAGGAAGCATCTCTGCCGATCCACGTGAGGATGAGGTGCGACGCACCTAGGTCTGAGATTGCTGGGAAGCACCTGCTTGCACACTGCTGTGTTTACCTTGCGGATTGTGTGGCTGCTGAAACCCTACCGAGCTCGGATTAATCATGCAACGTGCATATAACCATGGCAGAGATAGCATCACCTCTTCTCCTCCCTGGCAATAATTCCCAGTTACCACTTGCTCTTTGCTAACGCTGCCAGCAGAAACAGGCGCTGAGATATAATTACACAGCCCTGGATGCTGCTCGGCTGCCTGGAGCTACCGCCATACGGGTTGGGGAAGAAGGTTTCAGAGGAGCTGCCTTGTGCCAGCAGGTGCAGGAAAATGAAGGTGCGCGGGGTAGCGTTTCACCAACCGTTTCCACTGGGAGGAGTGAACAAACCAAACCCTCAGGGCAGAGGGAAGGAGAAAGGACGAGTGTAAGGAGACACTGAGCCAGGGAAGCCGGGGTTATTTTCTCCCTGTGTTTCTTATGAGACAGCTAAAAACAGGGGACACCGAGGACTGGCAAAGGAGCATCCCTGGGGACGGGATCTGGGGTCACATCCCCAGCTGATGCAGTCGGAGGGGGTCTCTCCAGATGCTGCAGCTCCCCTGCTCCCTGTGCCAAACTGAGCAGCAATCCATGTCCCACCTCCCTCTCTGCATTTCTCAGGTTAGCTCTTGCTTTCCCTCATTCTCACCCTGCCTCACTCCCTGCATCCCTCCCAGGAGAGCCAGGCAGCTTTCCAGCCTGCCCCAAAGGCTCCTGCCAGGCTTTAAGTCTCAGCCAAAGTTGCATCTGAACGACATGGAACAGATAAGTTCCACTGCTTTTCCTCTCCATGAATATTTCATAAGGCAGCTGGGCGCCAAGCCTGTCGGAGGTGGCATTAAATTAACTGCACGGACACATGAATGCTGAGACAACAGTTTAATGGCTGTGCTCAGAGCTTCATGTTTTTCGTTGAGGATAGGAAATGCCCTATCTGGTAGAAAAGGTGCAAACATCCCCGCTTCTTTCCTCGGTCAACAATGCCATGCACTGTAAAAGGCAGCCTCCTAAATGGCCCATGGTCATCATTAATTGCTTAATTAATACTTGTGGTGTGACTGCTCCCTCGGCGTTTTTCACAGATTAATGCTAGCTGGGTTTGCGTCCCTTTTCTCTCTGAACAACCGCAAGGATAAGTGCTCTGGGGAGCAGGGGAACGTAATGCTAATACTTGCAGAAAGTGGCCTTTAATTCCAGTATCATGCTTTCAGGAGCAACCCAGGTCACTGTCAATGGAGATAGGAATCCTTCTCCCAGGTGCTCAGCCTGAAGTGGAGCAAACCAACTCCAAACACAGACCACACAAAGCATCTGGTTGGGACAGAGCCCGTGAAGCCTGGCAGTCTGCACCCGTAAATTCCCCTCTTTGTCCCTTCAGTCACACAGCATCAAGGCTCAAGCCCTGCACGCTGAGACAAGATTTCTGCCTTCAGCTTTTGAAAATCGCTTTCAGAAACCCCCTTCTGAACGCACACCAAGTCTCTCCATAACTCACACCCACCCACATGCAAAGAGCAATTCTGCACGATTTCATGAGCAGCTACCAAGGATAACTTTGTACACCTGCGGGGCACCCATCACCGTCTGGATAAAGCCTTTTAGCTACACCATACTGATACAGATGTGTATAAATGATATGAAAACGCGACCATTTATGCTCCACTTGCTTACTTCCCAAGATGTCCTGGTGAGAGGCATTGCTGACCCTTCTGCAGGTTGGATTCCTCCAGCCCTGGGGCAGGCAAAGCTGCCTTCCTCCAAGCACATCCTGGAACAGGGAGGCTTCAGGACCAGCATCTCCTGCAAGAGGCACAGATTTATAACGGGGAGGGTTACAGGTATGGGCTGGCAAGTGTGGGACCAACACCCCAACCCTCCTCAGCTCCAGAGCAGCACTGACAGTGACAACTCCTGTGCAGTACCTGACGGCTGCAGAGGAAATCAGCCAGGCTAAAGTAGGGCAGGAGGGATCAGAACGAGGTGCGGCGGCGGCTGAGGTAGGTGGATGAGTCCCCAAGCACGCCTGAGCCGCGCTTGATGGCTGCCAGCCTAAGCATTCAGAGAGCTGCAAATCCATCTCACAGGTGGTTTTGCCCGGAGATGAGAGCTCCTGGGGCTCCCACTGCGGCTCCCCCCTGCCCAGACACCCCTCCGCGACAGTCGGGACATTGCCGCTGCCCACCCCACAGCCCCCCGGTCACGGCATCACCGCGCACCCCAACAGACGCTCCCCCTCCAGCACCTCCATAGATGCATCCTCCCTTCCCCCTCCAGACCCTACACATCCCTGGATTCCCCACAGCCCCTGCTCCTAACACCGGCCCCCACACAGCCCCTGCATCGCCCACAGGCTCCCCAGGACCATCGCCCCCAGCACAACCAGGACCCAGCTCCCTCCTGTACTCCACCAGGGTTCCTGCACCCCTCAGGACCCTGCCCCTTCCCATACCCCCTACACCCCCCAAGACCCCTCCCCAAGACCCCAGAACCCCCCCAGGACCCCACGCCCCCCAAAGACCCCTACACCCCTCAGAACTCCCCACATCCCCCCTACCCTCCCCATCCCCCCGGCTCCCCCTGTCCTCCCCCTGTCCCCTGTGCCCCCCCCCCCCAGTCCCCTCTGTGTCCGTCCCCAGCCTCCCCACGTCCCCCTGTGTGTCCCCCTGTGTCCCCCCCAGGTACCCGCTGCATCCCCCCCCCGCCTCCCCGTGTCCCCCTGTGTCCCCCTTCCCCCCTGTGACCCCTCAGGTCCCCTCTGTGTCCCCCCACATCCTCCCCGTGTCCCCCTGTGTCCCCCTGTATACCCCCCTGGTCCCCTCCTGTGTCCCCCCCCGGTCTTCCCATGTCCCCCCTGCGTCCCCCCCAGGTGCCCCCTGTGCCCCCCGAACCGACCTCCCCGTGTCCCCCTGTGTACCCCCCCGGCCCCCCCCAGTCCCCTCTGTGTCCCCCCCCAGCCTCCCCGTGTCCCCCCTGTGTCCCCCTTCCCCCTTGTGCCCCCCTTGGTCCCCCTGTGTCCCCCCCCCCCGCCTCCCCATGTCCCCCTGTGCCCCGCTTCCCCCCTGTGCCCCCCCTTGGTCCCCCCTCGGCCTCCCCGTGTCCCCCCGTGTCCCCCCCAGGTGCCCCCTGTGCCCCCCCCGGCCTCCCCTTGTCCCCCTGTGTCCCCCCCGCTCCCCTCCCGTGTCCCCCCCCCCCTTCCCATGTCCCCCCTTAGCCCCCCCGGGTCCCCCCTTCGCCCCCCCAGCCCCCCCCTTCGCCCCCCCCGGGTCCCCCCATCCGCCAGGGGTCGCCCTCCGGCGTCGCGGCCGCTCTGCTCGCGGCCGGGGCTGGGGCTGGGCGCTCCGGGCCCCGCCGTTCCGGCGCCGCCGTTCCGGCCCCGCTCCCTTTGTGCTCGCAGAAGATGGCGGCGCGGGCGGGCTTCCAGTCGGTGACTCCCAGCGGTGGCGGCGGGGGGGCCGCTGCCGGGGCCGGGGCCCTGGGGCCGGGAGCTCCGGGGGGGCCGGTCCGCATGGGCCCGGCCCCGGGACAGGGCCTGTACCGCTCGCCGCTGCCGGGGGCCGCCTACCCGGTGAGGCGGGGAAGGGGCCGGCGGGGCGGGAGGGAGCGGGGATGGGGCCGGGGCCGGGGCCGGGGCCGTCCCCCCGCCCCGGCGGGCGCTGGACCGCTTTTCTTCTCTCCGCAGCGCCCCGGGATGTTGCCGGGCAGCCGGCTGGCCCCGCAGGGGCCTTCCATGGGGCCGCCCGGCTACGGCGGGAGCCCGGCGGTGCGGCCCGGGATGGCGCAGGCCAGCCTGGATCAGGCCCGCAAGAGGCCGGCGCCGCAGCAGCTCCAGCAGGTGCAGCCGCAGGCCGTGCCCAACCGCAACCACAAGTAAGGGTCGGAGGCAGCGGGGCATCCCCGGGCGTCCCCCGGCATCCCTGGGCGTCCCCGAGCATCCTCGGACATCCGCGGGCATCCCCGAGCGTCCCCCGACATCCCCTGATCATCCCCAAGCATCCCTGGACACCCCCAAGCATCCTTGGACATCCCCAGTCATCCCCAAGCATCCCCAGTCATCCCCAAGCATCTCCGATCATCTCCAAGCATCTCCAGACATCCTCGAGCATCCCCTGACATCCCCGATCACCCCCAAGCATCCCCCAAAATCTCCAAGCACCCCTGATCCCCCCCCAAGCACCCCCGATCCCCTCGAGCGTCCCCGCGCAGGCACGCATTCATTGCTTCTCTCCCCAAAGGCATAATGGGGAAAGATTGGGTTTTGGGGTGCGGGTAGGGCACCGCCGAAATCACAGAGCGAGCTCTAAGGCCTTGCCGAAGCAGGGATCGAAGCGGCAGCATCGCTGACCTCGTGTCGCGTGCTGGCTGCTCTCAGCAGCACAAAGCTTTTCTGTGTGCCCGTGTCCAGGGCACTTTGCCTTCGCGCCATGCCCGGGCCTCTCGTTGCTTCTTTTTGTTGGGTGGCTGAAAGGGAGTTCAGCTTTCGTGTGCAGCCCCTTTTCTGGGAGAGGGGAGCTTCCAGCAGATATAAGAATAACGCACGGCTATTAGACAAGGGCACGTTTGTGTTAGGTTTCTGGCAGAACAATACGATGCCTCAGTAATGTTGGCAGCGCATCCCTTGGTTTAAAATGAGTCTTCTAGAAAAGTCAGTCCTAGAAATCACAAGTCGCTGCGGTGAGGCGTGCTGTCAGCACAGCCTTTCCGACGTGATGCAGCCGTGCCTTCTGAGCTTTCCTTGTGGCTCTGAAACGTGCAGGTAGTGGGTTAGTCCCGGTGCCGCGGGATTTGTCAGCTCTGCAGCGCTGGAGGCCTGGCGGGGCAGGGGCTGGGGGAAATAAAGAGCCCGACTGCACGACGGTGACGATAACTGCCTCCGAAAATGAGAGCCTGGGCCTGAGACCGGCCTCCAGGCTGCGAGCGCTGCCAGTGTCGCAGTGCTAAACCAGGGAACAAGCCATCGTGCTGCTCCTTTCATGACTGCCTGTCATTAATTAGCATAGTTGACATTTTAATACGCATCTCCTTCCTTTACAGCGCTAAAAAGAAAAAGATGGCTGACAAAATTCTACCTCAGAGGGTGAGTGGCACGCGCGGTTGCAGCCCCTGACGATATGAAAGGAGTGCGAGGGTGCTGGTGGTGAGTTGCGTTCTTGACGGGCTCGTGCTTTGCTGTAGATCCGTGAGCTCGTCCCCGAGTCTCAGGCCTACATGGACTTGCTGGCCTTTGAAAGGAAATTGGACCAGACGATCATGAGGAAACGCCTGGATATCCAGGAGGCCTTGAAGCGACCCATTAAGGTAGGTGGGGGCTGCGTTCACGGTTATTGTAAGCAAGGATCGGAGAATCTCACCTTAGTGGAGTGGGGAGGAGGGCACAGAAGTTTGGGACATGTCCCTGTAAGCGTGGCCCATAAGGAATCTTAATTAATACTGCAGGCGTAACCATGGAGCAGAACCAGGAATGCCTCTTCCCGTGCTGCTCCTCTTAGGAGACGGGAAATAGGAGGCAAACAAGAATATTAAGCTTAGTTTTGGCAAAGCATAAGCAAGATAGCCATCTGTTTACTTCAAAATTAACGCTGAACTGATGCTTTTTCTTGTAGCAAAAGCGAAAGCTACGAATTTTTATCTCCAACACCTTCAATCCAGCCAAGTCAGATGCAGAGGATGGAGAAGGAACGGTTGCCTCCTGGGAGCTTCGGGTGGAAGGCCGGCTGCTGGAAGATGTAAGTGTGAGTTACGCAGCCGCAGAGGTGACTTTATGGATCTGGAATTGACAGTGAAACCAGTTTCTTAGTGTCCGAGAGCGTAGCTAAGGGCTTGATATCCTCCTTCATCTCTGTTTTCCAAGGAGTCTGGTGGTGACGAGACCGAGAGCCCAACTCAGAGACCGCTGGGTATCCCCATGGCAGAACATGAGTTGTACAAAGTTCTTATAGCTATAAGAATTAATGGTGAGAGACGGTCAATGGCTCTTAGAACCAGGGCACTTGCGTTTTATCTGATTGCTGAGTGAGCTAATTCCTCCAAGCTCATCTCTATCTCCAGTCTTTCACCATTTTTTTGACTTGGAACTTGATTTTCCAGCATGTATTGATGAACGTAAGTGTTCAGAACTTAGAGGAACGCTGTTGGGCGCCTTGCCTGTGCTTGCGTCCTGGGACTTGCTCTCCTGACTCTCTTCCTTCCTGTGTTGCTTGCAGTCTGCTTTGTCCAAATACGATGCCACCAAGCAGAAAAGAAAGTTTTCATCCTTCTTTAAATCTCTGGTCATTGAACTTGATAAAGACCTCTATGGCCCTGACAATCACCTGGTAGAGGTGAGCTTCTTTTTGCTCTATTGTCTCTAAAAATGGGTTGCTGTTTCAGGAGACTGATTTGTACATAAGTTGTATAACTTGAGAGGTGAGGGTATTTAAGACTTGCTCAAGTGGCTGGGAGCCAGGCTTGAATTCTCTTGAATTCTTTTCTTAGCTCTTCCACTGAGTTGCTAGGGGTCTGAATAAATGGATTAACTCTTGTTACAAACTATAAACGGGAATAAGATGAATTTTCTGAGTGGGTGTGGTTTACTGACGAGCATGCTGGGTGCCAAGCAGCAAGAGCAAAGGGAATCGAGCGTGCGAGTGCATCTGAATGCCCTCTCCTGTTCCACATATTCCAGTGGCACAGGACTGCAACAACCCAGGAGACGGATGGCTTCCAGGTGAAGAGGCCAGGAGATGTCAATGTGCGCTGTACTGTCCTTCTGATGCTCGATTACCAGGTAAGATATCGGGAGCAACAGTGCTGGGCTTGCAGTGTTTGCTCAGCTGTGTCTGTGGCCACGCTCCCGTCTCATCTTTCTGTGCTGTTTTCTTTAAGCCTCCCCAGTTCAAACTGGACCCCCGCTTGGCTCGTCTCCTGGGGATTCACACTCAGACCCGTCCAGTGATCATCCAGGCTTTGTGGCAATATATCAAGACCCACAAGCTCCAGGACCCCCACGAGCGGGAGTATGTCATCTGTGACAAATACCTCCAGCAGGTAATGGTGTCCGTGGCTGCCTCAGCGTTTCTGTGTGAGCAGCCAGTGATCCCTGGCATTGAGCTCTCCGTTGAGCCCTGTGTTTCTGGCACAGATATTTGAATCTCAGCGGATGAAGTTCTCTGAAATCCCACAAAGGCTTCACGCGTTGCTTATGCCCCCAGAACCGATCATCATCAATCATGTGATCAGGTGAGACTGCTCCACTTGGCTTTGTATTTATAGAAAGAAGAGTGGAAGGGATGGATGAGGCTTGCACGGGAAGACGATGTAATGTTCTGCTTTTTCAGTAGCGGTTCCCCTGTGTTGCCAGTCATCATTTCTTTGTACAAGAATGGCCACCTCTTGTCTACCACATCCCTCTTTTCCACCAGGCACTCCCATGTTCGTACCATCCTTTGCATGACAATTGCTCCAAGCAGATTTCTATCTACACAGTTACTTAGTCCGTGTGCTGCAAAGCCACACGGAGCTTTGCTGTTTGGTGTTAGAGCTGAAGCTAACAGTAGCTTGGCTTGTCCCTGCCTGCAGTCCTTATGCAGCATCACCCTAGAGTAGCCACAATTTGGTGCTTTCTTGAACTACTCACTTGTTTTGGATCCTTTTGGATGCCCCTAGCGTTGACCCAAATGACCAGAAGAAAACGGCCTGCTATGACATCGATGTGGAGGTGGATGATACCTTGAAGACTCAGATGAATTCATTCCTGCTCTCAACAGCTAGTCAACAGGAAATTGCTGCTCTGGATAACAAGGTAGGAAGAGCTCCTTCGGGTCTGCTGTCAGTTCTGGGTAGGAGTGTGGGTTTGGAGCAAAGTGACGCCTGAATGTGACAGTTCAGCTTTGCGCTGTTGTGCGTTCGGAAGCTGGGGTCGGCTCAGCCCTGGTTTCAAATAGGTGGCTTTATCTGGAAGCACAGTTTTAAAGGAAATGGTCAGTGGGGAAATTGGTAATGTTTAGAGCAGGAAGGTGGGAGTTGAGAATCCTATCTGATAAGTCAGCCAGGGAGCATAAGAATTCACCTTTGTGTGTTGGACCTCTTGATGTTTCTCTGACATTTTCCCCTATTCAGCAGTCGTGTCGCTGTGCTTATCTCCTTCAGATCCATGAAACAATAGAGACAATTAACCAGCTGAAGACCCAGCGTGAGTTCATGCTGAGTTTTGCCCGAGATCCTCAGGGCTTCATCAATGACTGGCTGCAGTCCCAGTGCCGGGACTTGAAGGTAAAAGCTTTGTCTTGTGGGGAAGCTGGATCCAGTCACACTCTTTCCTCATTATTACCAGCTCCCACAGAGAGAGAGAGGGAGAGACGCAATTTCCTTTTCAGAAAGCAAGACTTGTATTGAAGTCAAGGATAAGGACCTGACCTGACTGTACTGATGTTTCTTTGAGGAAGGGCGTGTGTGCGTGCAGGCTTGCTCAGCGCAGCCAGAGCTTTCACGCTCCCTGAACTGTTTTGTCCTTTGTGCTTTCCAGACGATGACTGATGTTGTTGGGAATCCTGAAGAGGAGCGTAGAGCTGAGTTCTACTTCCAGCCGTGGGCTCAGGAAGCTGTGTGCAGATACTTCTACTCCAAGGTGAGCGTCCCCAAGCAGGTGTCCCCCCTCTGTACCTGGTGGCTCCGCATACCTGTCGCTCCTTTTTCACTGCTGGTGAAAAGCGGCATTGCTAAGCCTCACTTGTAGACGCTGCTGATGCATCTTGGTCCCGGTTTGGACTCACTCTTTTCCCCCTGGGCCCTGTGGTACTTGGACGCTGCGCTGCTGTCTGTGTTAATGCTGCAACTCTGGCTTCTCTCGCAGGTACAGCAAAGACGGCAGGAACTAGAGCAGGCCCTGGGAATCCGCAACACATAGGCCGCTCCGCTCCTCCCCAGCCAGAAGGCATCACAGCTACTTGTGGAGACAGAGCTGCAGAGTACGCTGTTACGGCTCACGTAATCCCACTCCGGCACTGAGGCCTGCACCATTATCCATCCTGGCATTGCCCCTGTTGGGGCAACTCTAGGACACCTGGGGTCTTCTGGGGAGTGGCAAGCAGACGGGCTCCAACGAGCACACACTTCTACCTGGTTTTCTTCCTGACTGTTGCCTTGTCAGTCCCAGGGCTTCTGAGAGCCTTTCCGTGACTCCGTACTGCCTGTAGTGTCCCCGGTAGCCAGTATGAATGCTGACTTGGAGCTTTTCTCAAGTTCAGAAACCACAGCCCGTTCCTCCTCAACTAGCATCTAGTTGTGGCACACGTGAGACCTGGGTCTGGGAAGCCTGGACCTGCTCTAAGGGTGGAGCTCTGCGGCTAGTCTAGTCCCTGCCTCTTTTTGTAGCAAGGTACCAGGAGATGGAGCGGGCAGGATGCCACGAGCTGACATACCTCCCAGCCCTCCCCTCCTTCACGCGGAGGGTGCTGCTGCACTGGGCTGCCCCACAGGTCACTCTCCTCCTTGAGGAAGTTACCGGACTGTGTAGAGAATCGCTTCTTCCCTTGTCCCTTTTTTTCCTGTCCTGCTCCCTTCATGTTTATGACAGACTGTTTTAGGCTGGGAATCACAGGGGAGATGAAGCATTGGCTTACCGCAGGGGTGTGCAAGCTCTGGAGTGCTGAGACTTCACTGCACTTCAAAACACTTGGGGTTCCAGCAAGCCACCTGGCTGCTTGTTTTCCCTGTAGCAGGGAGGGAGGATGCAACAGCTGCCCGTGTAATTGTGCAGGGGTGGGGTGTTGTACGCTCATTCCTTCGGGACAGTTGTCATATGTCACTTGCTTTGGGGACCAGAGGCTCCTTTGTGTGGACCTGCGTGTAACAGGACCGTCCTTGGGAATGGATGTAGCTCCAAGCATATGTGAGTTAGGAGATGTTTCCATGCTGAAGCTCCTGTGGTTTTTAGTCAAGTTTTAGGTTCCAGGGCTGCCATAAGGCCCAGCATGGATCAGGAATGTACAAGTAGACTTTCTTTACTGTGGGGAGTAGCAGCCCCCATGCCTCGTCATGGAACTATTTACTAGTGAACTAGTGGTCAGGTGTAAGAGAGCGGCTTCTCTAACCCGGATCTCAGTATTTCTGCTCGGGACTAATGCAAATGGACTCAAAAGTTGGTCATATTCTCTTGGAACAGCTGCAAAGCCACGTTACTGACAAGCCCCCCTCATCCCCACACCCGGCTCTGGTGTGGTTGGGAAGGTTACTATGAATTTGGGAGCCTGGGTGGCCCTACTCCTTGTGTCTGTGTTACTACATGTCTGTGAGTAATAGGCTCTCGACTTCCCTTCTCCTTTACCCTCTTTGAAATGGCTCCTCTGTGGTACTGGGGTGAAGGTCTTGGTGCTGGTGAAGCAGCCCACTGACTCCTCAGGGTAGTCACACATGAAGGATGCTGAGTACTGCGTAGGCAAACATAGCTGTTGCAGAGTAACTGCTTTTCTTAACTGAATATTATGGGTTTTTCCATGGACCAAAATTTTTTTTGTACTGTATCCTTGTAGATGTCACCCAGTTTTAATAAAAGCCTCCTGTGAAGGAAGCTGTCCTCCCTCCTTCTGTGCTGACAGCACACTTTCTCTCAGCAGCTGCCTTGGTGGATGATACCTCATGTATTTGCCTGGGAAGGGACAGGATTATTTTCACTTTATTTTTTTAACTGGTTTAAGAAACTGCAGAGAAAACGTTCATCACGTTTTGGCCTTTTATACAGCGTCTTTCAGGTAAGGATCTGTGGCTTGCAGCGCCCACTAAGCCTTTGCAGGGTGCTTTTGTGGTAAATAAGCAAAGTAACTTGAGCAAACCTGGAAATCCAGTGGCCAAGGTGCTGATAAAATCTAGACGGCCCGGTATTCACACCGCCGCCGTGCAGAATGGTGACAGCCTGTTGTAAGCCCCGCGGGATTCAGGCATGATTTTGAGGAAACTGTATTAAAGGTTCCAGGGATGGGTTTAAAGGCATGCGAAAGGGGCTTCGCTCTTTGCACCCTGCCTTGGTTATCAGAGTAGAAATGTAACGCTTTACAGAAAACTTGTAAAGCCTCGCTGCAAGAAAAAGAGATCCTCTGCGTCTAGAAGCAAGGGCGCTTCGCGTAAGGCCAAGCAGTCGGTGCTGCTGCTGCTTAGTGCTGGGATGAAGGCTGGCGTTGCCTCCTGGCTCTGCAGTCAGATGGTTCACGTCTCCCACCCGGGGAGGCGGTGAGCACGACGGGGACGACGCTTCTTTGGGGGCAAATAAAATGCTTTTATGCGGCAATCTGAGGGGAGGGAGAGGGGGGGAAGCCGCTGGGCACTCACCGTTCCCGGCTGCGCTGAGATTGGCGAGCCGAGCGCCTTCGCTTCGGGGCAGCGATCTGCAGCCGCCGGGCGCTGGCTTGGCTTCCCCAGAGCCGCGAGCACCGGCTGCGGCCGGGGCCAGCGACCTGGGCGGCCCCCCGGGGCCGCGGGTGCCCGGTTTGCCCCCGGGGCGGAGCGGGAGGCGGGCTGGGGCCGCCCCTGCTCGGGGGCAGCCTTCAAATACCGGCGGCGGGCTCGGCACGGAGCAGCGCTGCAGCTCCTCGCACCATGGGCGGCAAGAAAGTGTGCGTCGTGGGCTCCGGCAACTGGTGAGCAGCCGGTGGCCGGGCGCTGCGGGTCCCCTCCCGGAGCACGGAGCTGTCCCCGGGACACCGGGACCCCCGTGCAAGGGCCGTGGGGTGCCCCGGGCTCCCCGGTGCCGGCAGCCTCGGTGCCTACGGCTCCGCTCTGCCCGTGCAGGGGCTCGGCCATCGCCAAGATCGCGGGCAGCAACGCGGCACGGCTGAGCACCTTTGAGAACCTGGTGAGCATGTGGGTGCTGGAGGAGGAGGTGGGCGGCCGGCGGCTCACCGAAATCATCAACACGGAGCACGAGAACGTCAAGTACCTGCCGGGACACAAGCTGCCCCCCAACGTGGTGAGTGTGGCCTTCCCTGCCGAGCTCGAGAGCCGGCGCTGGCAGCCGGGCTCCCCGATGACAGGTAATAAAAAGCTGCGCTGGGAGCTGCCGCGGCCCCGCGTGCTGGCTGTGCAAACGGGGATGCACGGGGCTCGCTTACACGTTCCCAGTGACCTTGCAGCGCGCTTGGATGAGCCGCGGCCCTGGCATCCCTCGCTGCCCACCTTTGCCCCTGCTCTGGCATCCCGCAGGCTGGGCTCGAGGCCACGCGGCTGCCTCCGAGCTGGCATCGGCGGTGCGCGGCGAGCCCGGGCGCTGCCGCCCTGTGACCGTACACTCAGCCTTTTGTGCTGCCAAGCTCCAGCCCCTCTGCCCCGCCAGCCTTTGTGTCCGTCCTCTTACGGGGAAACCCCACGCGCTTGTCCTCCAGCCCCTGCTCCCCTCGTCGTGGACAGGGGCAGGCCCCTCGCCACGAAAAATCGGGTGCAGGTCCTGACGGTCCCACCCTGCAGGTGGCAGAGCCAGACCTGCTGAAAGCCTGCGCCGGGGCCGACGTCCTCCTGTTCGTGGTGCCCCACCAGTTCATCGGCAAGGTCTGCGAGCAGCTCAAGGGCCACGTGAAGAAAGGCGCCATCGGGGTATCGCTCATCAAGGTGCGAGCAGGAGGAGCGCCGCCCTGGCAGCCGGGGGTTACAGCTTGTGCGGGGCTGCAAAGGGGAGCCAGGGGGGTCTGGGAGCAGAAAGTGGGCTCTGGGGTTTTGGTGGCTTACAAGAGGGTGTGGGAAGTCTTCGCGGGGGTTTGGAGGTGTGTTCGTGGAGTGGAAAAGGGTGAGGGCATGCAGGGGGTCTGAAGCGCTGTGAGCGGGGCGCAGCTGAGCTTGGGGGGGCTGTTGGGGCGACAGCATCGCAGGATGGGGAGTGACGGGGTTGGGACAGCGGGGGCCAGGTCCCGCTGGAGGGGACAGGTGCTCATCTCTGCCCCTGGCTGTCTCCCAGGGGGTGGACGAAGGACCAGACGGGCTGAGGCTGATCTCAGACATTATCCACGAGAAACTGGGAATAGAGATGAGCGTCCTCATGGGGGCCAACATTGCTAATGAAGTGGCAGAAGAGAAGTTCTGTGAAACAACCATCGGTAAGGAGCCAGCATCCCTCCTCATTAGCAGCCACCGTTTCTGACGAGCGGGAAGACGTAAAGGGGGGAGCGTGGTGCTGCCTAGGGAGAGCCGTCCCTTTTTCCCTGTGAAGGCAGTGAGGCTCCGTAGGAGCTCGATGAACTGATTCACAGGGTTTGCAGTGTGATTGCTCCCTTCATTAAAAACAGGGTTGTGTGTCTGAAAGCTCCTGCCAGCACCGACTGGGAGCATCTGGCAGTCGGCCTGGTACAAGTGAAAGGGACAGACACTGAGAGACCCTTTAGGAAATAGAGTTCACCTACCTTTATCTCACTGGGCTTCAAGGGACAATCACCTGGATCTCATGTCCTTGCTAGCCAGGGCTACTTGAGAGTTCATCTGGCGGCAGCTCCTGACATCCTCCGCACTGTTTGTGAACCGTACACAGCAGCCAAAACCAACAGAACAGTTCTCTGGGTTAGAAGTTACAAGATTCAAAGTGTCGGTGTTTGAAACAAAAGCAAACAAGCCATGCAGAAGGCTGCAGGGACCGGAGACGTGGAAGCAGAGCTTGCTGTCACTGCAAGCACAGAAACTCTCCCATGCAGGGCCCTGCAGGAACAGAGAGCGCAGCAGCCTCCAAACACAAATCTGCAGTCTCTGAAGACGCCTTTAATCTACTGGGCACGCCACTTCTCTCTTGCTCAATGCAATGGCAGGCATCATCCCCATCTTCTGGGAATCCCAAGGTTGAACCTTGATTATCCGCCAGGCACTGTACGCCCGCCTGGCACTTTGTGGTCCCACAAACGTTTAGCAATGCCCAGCAGTTGAGCAAGAGATTCCTCTCACTGCGCCGGATGCGAGGGCTACGCTGCAGGAACATACCAGTGCGCTGGAGAAGAGAACAGCCCTCCTCCGGGGTCTCCTTCACGTCTCCCTCTCCCCTCACGCTTCTCCTTTTGTCTCGTCAGGGTGCAAGAACGCGCAGTACGGGCAGATCCTGAAGGAGCTGATGCAGACGCCGAATTTCCGCGTCACGGTGGTGCAGGAGGCTGACACCGTAGAGATCTGCGGGGCTCTCAAGGTGGGTGAGCTGCTGGCTGAGGTCTGCAGATCTCGGTTAGCAGAGCCTGAGCTCTGCGGGGAGCTCTGGGGAGGAGGCTGCCACTTGGATGAACTCCTCTGGATATTGCACCCTGGCTCGCTGAGACGCTTGGGCAAGAGGCCAGGTTTTGGAGGCAGCTGTGTGTGTCCTGTTCAGCTCCTCGGAGGGATTGATGGCTGCCAGACAGGCAGGGGCAGGCAGCAGCCTGCTCTCGGGATCACTCGGGCAGCTTGTGGATGTGGCAAAGCCCTGGGCTCTAGTGGGAACAGATCACTCTGTGCTATTGTCTTCCAGAACATCGTGGCTGTAGGGGCTGGTTTCTGCGACGGCCTCGGCTTCGGAGACAACACGAAGGCTGCTGTTATCCGTCTGGGACTGATGGAGATGATTGGCTTTGCCAAACTCTTCTGCAAGGGGCCCGTCACCCCCTCCACCTTCCTGGAGAGCTGCGGGGTCGCCGATCTCATCACTACCTGCTACGGTGGTCGCAACCGCAAGGTGGCTGAGGCTTTTGCCAAGACTGGGAAGGTGAGCAGAGCGGGGAGCAGGCAACGAGGGGGGCGTTAATACCTGCATCAATCTGCTGAGTCGGCAGCGGCAGGGAGCCAGCTAGCCTTGTGGCATTCTTCACTTGCCCAGCGCCACAACCTGGCTCCAGGGAAGGAACTGCGGGGCAGCGGATGGCATCGCAGCGTCCAGCTCCCCTCTCTGTTGGGTTGTTTCAGTCTATTGAGCAACTGGAGAAGGAGATGTTGAATGGGCAGAAGCTGCAGGGTCCCCAGACGTCTGCTGAGCTGCATCGCATCCTTAAAAGCAAGAACATGGTGGAGAAGTGAGTGCTCTCATCCCCCTTGCCTGCTTTTTTCGAGGCTGGGCTGGGATCTTCCCTGCAGGTGAGGGAGGGGAAATTCACCCTCGGTGTCCCTGCAGCTCAGGCAAAGCTTTGCACTGCCCGCATCCAGCCTGGTGGGTGAGGCAGCACGCCTCAGTCCCCCCTGCTCCCGCCCAGTGGTCCTGCGTGGCGCAACAGAAGTGAAGGTGCTCTGACTCCGCCAGCTCTGGCAATGCAGCAAGGGCTGATTTTGTTCATCTGCCCGTAGGTTCCCCCTCTTCACAGCCGTGTATCAGATCTGCTACGAGGGCAAACCTGTTACCGATGTCATCAAGTGTCTCCAGAACCACCCCGAGCACATGTAAGGGGGCTCCGCCTGCAGAACCACCGATCCTGCTGAGATGAGCAGAGAGCTCCTGCCCACACCAACTCGCTGCTGCTACAGCTTTGTGAGGAGTCCAGATTTCCTGGGAGCCTTTGCAGAGCGCTGGAAGGGCAGAGGTTCCCCTTCTCGGCCCTGGAGACTGCCAGCCTGAGCCTGGCATCTGCACGGAGGTACCTGCTGATCTCCCTCTCTCTTCGAAGGGCTCGTTTAGCTTCTGCTTCTGTCTAGGGTCTGCCCTGAGCGGGGCTGAGCATCTTCCTCCTTTCACTTTCTTTTGCTGCGATGGACTCAGTTCTCAGAGGGACTCTGCTTAAATCGTCTTGATCAATACAGGCTGTGCAGGAGGCACTGCCTTGGAGGGCAAGCTTTGCTATGAGCCCCATGGGGCCACTTCGCATGACACCAGCTCTTTCCTGCTTGCTGCTGTTTTTTTTGGCTTTACCGCCTCGCAGAGGGGGCACGGTTCCCTGCCAGGCTCCACCAGAGACTGAAGTTCCTGAGGACTTTCAAAGGGGCTGATAATCACTCTTCTTTCTAAGAAGCACCAGCACAGAAAATAGCTCTTTGCCACCCTGCCATGCACTGCTTCCCCAGCCACCACCAGCTGCTCCTGCTGAACGGGACGGCCGAGGCTCTGCGTGTGAGGACAGCTCCGGAGGGAGCCCTTGGAGCTCAGTTATTCAGCTTTTTGCTCTCACACCCAAGCCTGGCCGCTGACCCCTTTTGTCACTGATTTGTCTGTGCTAATTCCATGCCCGCTGACTGTCCCTGGGCAGCCTTCCTCCCTCGCCTTGGTTTGTCCTCTGGCTGGCTTTGGCAACGCAGGGACCAACTGCCCCAAAGTTTTTCTGAGCAGCTGGCAGGCAGCGTAGCCCTTGGCAGGGTACCTGCCGAAGCAGTTGGGCCATGGTGCTTTTAGATGAGTGACCCGCAGCAGCTTTTGCCTTCACTCTGGCTTGCTCTGGTCTGTGCCTTAGGCTGGTCTTTGCTTCTTTCTGTGGCTTTATAGGAGCTGAGAAAGCAGGTTCCACGCTTTCCCTGCCGCCCCTCGTGGGAGGGTGCTGGCAATTGCCCACTAGCGCAAGGGGCAGCAAAGGACGTGATCCACAGAGGTACAGGCAGACCTCCAGCATCACAACAGAGGACAGAGGTCTCGTGCCTCATGCCGTGCCTTTGAAACTTGCCCCTTGTCCAGCTGGCTGCCACGTGCCTCTCTGGGCCTCTGAAGCTGGTTCACTCTGCTCGTGTTTGCTCAGGACCGCGTGTCCGGCGGTTCACTGATCCCTGTCTGGGCTGGCAGGCTGCTGGAGCTGCTGCAGATCTCGCTGTCCACCCCCGTTCCGGGTCCTAGTGCCATTGGGTCTCCGACTAGCAGTGTACTTTATGAATGTTTAAAATAATAATAAATTTGGAGAGGGAAGGGGAGGCGCACGTTTTTCTCTGTGGTTCCAGTGCATCGTTCTCTTTGGGTTGGTGCCTGCTGGTCTCGCTAAGAGTGCAGGAGAGGGCACTGGCTGTTCCCTCCTGGCTCTGCACCCGTGTGTGCTGTTCCAGAAACGAGTAAGAGTGCCCCTGCAGGACAATGTTGGCTCAGAACATAACGCAGTGTCCCACTTGCTTTTTCTCAGCAGCAGTTCCTGTGTTAAAGTTTGGCTGTAGGACTGGGGAGGGTAGAAACTGCAGCGCTGAGCTGGGTACAGAATCCTAACCTGGGGCCGGCAGAAACCATGCCAGGATCCCACTGTGCCACCTGTACCCCAGACTTTGATGTCTTAGCTTCTTGGGACGGTCTGTGCTGTTTTATTCATCTCTCTCCAGCTTCTTTTCCCTGCTGGACTTGCCTCATTCCTGCCTTTCTTTGAAATACATCTCGTACTGAGTGACCTTTCCAGGACTGTTAGTTCTCCGCTTGCCCTCTTGCTAGGGGAATTTAATCTGCTGGCAGTGCAGTTGCCTCTGTGCCTTTTATTAGACACGCATTCTCGGTAGCACCCTACGACCTTTAAATTCAACTGAGCTATCGTTCAGAAAGTAGCCAACATCGGCTTCCTCTGAGAAACTTTAGTGAGCTTGGAGGGAAGATAAAGGAAGTCCAGTGTCTTCTTGCAGGGTTGGCACAACTTCTAGTTCCCTTTGTCTTGATGGGCTTCAGGAATCCCAGCTCAAGTGTTTGGATATGAGGCTCATACAGGGGAGAGAGCGTCCAAGCGCTCCTCCCTAGACACATTGCAGTCTCTCACCTCAGCGTGTAAAGCTCTTGCCAGCACCTGCCTGGAGCTGCAGCAGGATCAGGAGCTGTGTTTTGGACTTAAATTTAGCTGTTAGCTCATCAGCTACAGAAGTACATCGCTCCAAGCATGGCTTTCTTTGCCACTACACACGGCTGGCAGTGCCTGAGCTCCTGTAGGCCTTGTCAGCATTTGCTGAAGGTCCTGAGTCTCACCTGGGGGTGGCCAGCGTATGCATCCCTCGCTTTCAGACTTTTCATGCCTTGCGCTAGCATTGGAGTTCATGAGCTATAAAAAGTCTTCCCTTTGCCATTTGGAGTTATGTTCTGCAGCCTCAGCACATCCAGGCACTGCAGGGTCTGCATGGCTCAGGGCTCTGCAGCGCCGGGGGCTGCTGCAGCCTGGGCTAGAAGACACAGGCGAGGGGGTGGCCCCGTTTTTTGCACTCTGGGCGCCTCAAAGAGCCCACAGCCTGGGGCTGCGCTGTGCCTGTGGTATCAGAGAATCGCAGAATCATTAGGGTTGGAAAAGACCTCCAAAATCATCTGGTCCAACCGTCCCCTACCACCAGTATCACCCACTAAACCCTGTCCCCAAGCACCACGTCCAACCTGTCCTTAAACACCCCCAGGGACGGTGACTCCACCGCCTCCCTGGGCAGCCCGTCCCAACGCCTGACTGCTCTTTCTGGGAAGAAACGTCTCCTCATTTCCAACCTCAAATACCAGCAAGGAGCTCGTGGCTTGGAACGAGAGCACCGCACCAACAGCAGCCACGGCGCTTTTGGAGGCACACAAGCTCTCCAAATCGTGAGCCCCTCCAGATGTGAGCACAGCCTGGGCCCTGAGGGAGGGTGAAGAGGCCAGCAACCACCTCAGGGCTGGAGCAAGGCACCCTTCGCTCCATCCCGTGTGAGGCCGAAGATGGGCTGGCTCCTCAGCCTCACACAGTGCTGAGAGCGCTGAGGAGCGAGGAGGCCCTGGGGGAGCTGTGCTGAGGGAAACGGGCCTGGGGGACAGGGGACAGAGCCTGAGGGACATGCGACAGGGCCTGAGGGACGGCGGGCTCCTGAGGTGAAGGAGCAGCCACACAGCAGATGGCGCCACAGCCCCCTCCCACACCCCCTCAGACTACAACTCCCAGCAGGCCCCGCGGCCCCGCTTTCCTCACGGGGACGCTACCGGGAAGCGCGGCCCTGCGGTGGCGGCGGAGCCTGGGAGCGCGGGTAGGGAGCGGCACCGGGACCGGGGGGGGGAGGGGGAGCCGGGGGGGTCGCTTGCTGACCGCCGCCTTGTGTTGCAGGCATGGTGTCCGGCAAGCAGCTGGCTGACTTCGGCTACAAGGCGTTCTCCGGCTCCATGATGCTGCTGACGGTGTACGGCGGGTACCTGTGCGGCGTCCGCGCCTACCGCCTGCTGCAGCGCCGCCGGGAGCGGGAGGCGGCGGCGAGGCCCGAGAGCTGAGGGGGGGCTCGGGCCGTGGATCCCCCCCACCCCCCCCGTATGGCTCCCCGGGGCCGGGGCAGCGCAATAAAAGCCCCGTGAGAAGCCCCCGAGCTCGGTGTCGTGTCCTCGTCCCGCCCCGGGGCTGGGGGAAGGGCTTGGGGTTTTGTTAGGGACGGGGAGGGGGTTGGGGGTTGATGTAAGGCGAGGCGCATGAAGCGAGGTTCTGAAGCGGTTTTGTTTTTTTTTTAATCGGAGATAAAGAGTAAACAATGGTATAAAACGGTAACAACTCAAGGAGTTTCCCCCAATCCTGCTCCTGCTCGGCGCGCAGGGCTGCCCGTTGCCCCCAAGTACCATCAAGTAAAAAATAAGAAGCGAAGCCCGCGGCACGGCCGCCTTGCCGGCCCAGTGATCTCCTCCACAGAATTGCAAAAATCAGAGCAGCAACATTCACTTCTGGCTAGAAGTACAGACAAGCAGGACTGAAACGTTTTGGGGAAAACTACAAGCAGCCCCCCAGCCCTGGTCCACCCTCAGGTCCTAGCTTAGCCAACTCGAGCCTGTACATCTAGAAAAGTCTTCAGAACCATGACTTGCAACAGGAAAAAAAAAATAAAAAAATTAAGGCATGTATTGTGAGAGTTGACTCAGGGGCAATAAGCAAACCCCCTCCCCCTTTTTGGAAGGCTGTAGGTAAGACTTCAGAGGGGCTTGCAGCACCAAAAGAGGCAGCAAACGCTGGCCTGGTCCCTCGTGACAGCAGAGATAACAAGCGAGAACCTCCTCCTCAGCCTACAGCACCCCACCGCCGAGTCAGAACAGCGGTTTTGTTGTAGCACAATCCAATTCAAAGCCTGGCTGTGGTCCAGAGCGCTCGCAGTAGGGCTGAGGAAAGTCTCTGCTACAGCCCGGATAGCTTGGAGGTGGACCAGAAACCCACCCCGCTCTCCGTGCTCTGAGCAGCTTCTGGAGTGCATCGAGGAGCCGCGCGGAACCTGCGCTGGAACAGTCACCGAGATGGCACCCGGACCCTCCTGCGGGCGGCAGCCAGCCTCATCCAAACTCGTTTCCACCTTGAGTTGATCCTAGTAAAAACCAGTTTGTCACATACAAACACACCTCTGCAAATATCAGTGGGGCTAAGATTGGGTACAACATGGCTTAAAACGAAATCTGTGGCTTTGGTTTCGCCCTAGTAATCGGCTTTCTCCCTTCTGTCGTGCAAAGCCTTTGACTGGTCTGGATTGTGCCCATTTCAGATTTGCTGGAGGTTTTCTGGGGAAGGGGTATCTTGATTAAAGATCACATGGGAATGTGGAGCTCAACACATCTAGATATTTAAAGACAAGTTCGTGTTTGCTCAAGGCTGACCCACAGCCTTACTCCTCTTCTGTCCACTGGCCACTAGCCACATGGCCGTTAACGCGGTTGGAGCCATTGCTCGAAGTGCTGAAAACTCCTTTTGTGCTGTTGGAAGTAACATCCTCCTCTTCAGAGCTGCTCTCGACATCGCTGCGGTCATCTTTTGATACCTAAACAATTCAAAAGAGATTGGGTAGTGGGAAGGGGAGGAGGGAAGTTGATAAATTAACAGGAAACAGCAGTAAAAAAGGTTGCGTCCACGTGATTAACCAGCCTCGGTCACTTACAATTACCTTCTATATTCCATCTGTAGTAACTTCAAAATTACTAGGAAGAGCCTGTCATCATGTACAGAAAGCAAGAAAGATGCTGAAAAAGGCAGTTGGGAGCTACGAGTTCCATTTTTCAAATGCCCTGTCCATCTGTGGAAGCACTGCACATTTTCGCTCTCACCAGATCAGAGGATGCTGTAGATCTTTGCCTGCTGTTGTCCTCAGAGAGCCTTATTCTAGATTGGTTAAAGGCTGCTTTTCCAAACAACAAATGGGTTTTAAATTGAAAAAATAAATCTTCTCACACCTTTATAATCAGCAAGTATGATGACAAAATGTATGTATATCACCTCTAGAGAACACACTCCAGGGAGTGCCTTTGATATTTTAAAAATTAACCAGCTATATTTATCACATTACTGTTTGCACAAAGCGCCTCCCATTTTCACAGCT
Source organism: Anser brachyrhynchus (assembly GCF_964034855.1). Taxonomy (NCBI): domain Eukaryota; kingdom Metazoa; phylum Chordata; class Aves; order Anseriformes; family Anatidae; genus Anser; species Anser brachyrhynchus. The sequence goes on along the minus strand of NC_137722.1, from coordinate 1,121,884 downwards.
TGTGATTCATACACGAGATCCCATTTACGAGCAAAAGTGTGTTTGGACAGCAAGCTGTAGAAAAGAGACAACTATCTAATCCAGCAAAAACCAGTTCAGGTACAGCAGGAGCATCTCAGCCACAGGAATCTAGATCTGCTCTACAGCGTTATGGTTTTAGTTAAAAGATGGGCTGCAAACCCAGCTGAATTCGGTTTGTACGTGGGATTTTGGACCTTTGGAAACCCCTCCAGGCATGGTTCTGGCCAGGAGTCGGCACATGTCGCTGTTAGCTGCTCTCAGAGTGCCACAGGAGGGCAGTGTACCGACACCGCACAGCCAAGCACACCAGAAGGTGAAGGGAAGGGATCACAAGCCCGGCCCTAACTGCAAATAAGCACCTTGGTCGCTGGCTGGGCGCCAGAGCCATAAACGCACCGGTGCCGAGCTGTGGCTGCGTGAATGGCACATGCTTTACATACCCCAAGGCAGGCTCTCCACACTTCTGGCTGCAACTAATAGCCCTCATTTACTTCACATGCAAGCACTTTGTGGCTAGCATGTTTCCAGGCACTTCGGGACTCGATCCTACTCTGCTTGCTCTGAGTCAGGCTTATGGCTTTCAAACAGTACCAGCCAGGAAGTTTTTCAGCTCCAAGGAAGACGTGGCGGAAAGCCAGGTCAAGTTAATGATCGCCAGGATTGGTTCTGACAGGCCTGTCGGACGTACTGGCTTCTGTGTGTTGCCAAAACTTCTGGTATCTTTCCCCACTCTCCTATATTGGAAGTTCAAAGGGTCACAGGAAGGAAGCAGAAATCCCTCTGTTTCTCCCCATTTTCTGGGGGGCTAGTGACTGCTGTAATCCTTTTCACAAAAAAAGGACTGCCTCTCTGCTGCCCTCTTTCACCCAGCAGATTGTTAACGAGCACTGAAGAGAGACATCGGAGTCTCTGTGGGCCTACGAAAGCAGAAAGGTCAAGGTCATGCAGCCATCTGACAGCAGAAGAACAAACCACCACAGGACACTACTTAGACCTCAGAGACCTTTGGAAAAATCTGCATTTTGGCGTACCGTCAAAGCCAGCACTGCACAAAACAGGGAGTCAAACATTTTAGGAGAAGGCACTACCCATCCAAAACCCCAAGACCATAGCTTTGCGTTCGTCTCAGCCTAGAAACAGACACAGATGTGTTTCAGTGTAGAAACGGAAGTACAGATCACACTTACATGCAAAGGATGAAACTGTCCAGCTCCAGTCTGGCACAGAGGAAAAGGAGTGAGAAAAGAATGAAGAAGACAAAGCTTAGAGTCCTTTCTCTGGCTGGGTCACCTGGACAGGAGAGAAGCAAGGAAAGGAAAAAAGGTGTAGACCTCAGCTGTAGGAACAGCTGCACAGACAGAAAACAAGCCTCGCAGTAGCAGCTGTTGTGAACAGATGAAAAAAATCATGTGCATGCTCTAAACCATGTCTTCCTCTGATGACGAGCGCCACAAACAGCTACGATATATTCTTCAAGGTTATGTTCCATGTGTAAGGGCAACTAAGAAATCACACAAAATAAAGCAGAGCTATGAAAGAAACTCAGATACATGATAAAAAAGGCATTTTGTGCTAGTAAATCAGTTGTTGCACTCTGGTAGATGGAAGGAAGCGGCTTCTCCTGATGGGTTGGCCAAGTGTCAAATTAGTTCCCACACTGGCTTTCCCTGTCTCGTGCCCCTTCACTTGAAGTGCACCTTTTGAGCTTGGCAACTTAGGTTGCAGCCAAAAATCAGCATTGTTTGCTCTTAGGGTACCATCTGCTGCTAACGAGTTGCTGTAGTTTCACCCTCACTCTCCCTAAGACACCAACACAATTAAAATTTGAATACTTACGACTGAAGCTAGACTGGACCCCGGTAACAGCCAGCACACTCCCCAGAATTTCTGATAACCCTTTCTCCTCTGCATGCTGCAGCTCAATGCCTGGCCATGCACTGGCAGCCAGAAGCCTTTGTCACTGCTAACAAGCGGAAGATGCACAGTCCTCATCGCAACCCAAGAACCAGCAGATGCTGGAAGGCTAGCAGCTAAAAACCAGCCCCTTCAAATTGTTCGAAAAAGAGCTTTCCAATGCCTTAAACTCCAAAAAAGGACTTAACAGATCTGTCATCACCATCACTATTACAACATCTCAATGTACTGGGTATTTTTTTCCTGTATGACCAGAGCAGAGAGGAAAGCATCCTCGCCTTTGTATATACCTGGCCTCTCAAGTCTGCAGAGCAATCAGGGTGAAAAAACAAACCAACCTGCTCTTCTACAAAACATTTCTGATGCAATTACACTGAGAACTAACACCAGCCCTCACCGAAGGGCTCAGTTCCTCAGGATTCTTTCACAGAGCTTATAGAAAGAGGGCCCAAAACAGTCACCAACAATCTTACCTTTCCCCGCATGAGGGCCTTGTAGGCGATGCGAATGATGAGATAGGACCAGATGATATGCAAGATCTGCAAGATTACCAAAAGGCCATTGAAGAGCCACCATGAAGGATAGGGACCAATCAACTCCCAGCTTTCAAAGAGGGTTGTGTTCAAAATCCTAAAAAGAGATCCAGAAACACATTACAGACCAGTTGTGCTGGTAACATGGCTTCCAGCTCTAAATTAAGATGACTGGCCAGCTGCACACCAGTCTGTACCATTTAAGCATCTGTTGCTTTGCTCCTGTCAGAGCAGCGATGCATCTAGTCTCTTGCCAGAGTTAAGAGACAGACTAAAGCTAATTAGAAACATTTGAATGGAGCAACAAACAGGAGAAGATGCGAACGTTCCGCAGTTTGGTTACACACACAGATCTGCTGCCAATTTCCTTCTCAACAGCATGAACGTTTGTAATAACTTTACAGGAAGTGATGTCAAGCTGCTCCAGTCATCAAAACAACTGTTAACACATTCCTACTCAGGCCGTCTTCGCCCATATTTAAAGATCACAGAAGAATTTTGGTCCCAGTAGGTCTGCCTCCCTGCGTGCTATTCCCTTCTCTCTTATTTTTACAGGTTCCTCCTGCCAAGCTGGAGGACTAGAAACTAGTTCACGGACAAAGCATTGTGCTTTCTTTCATTGCTGCTTTGCTGTTCTCATCGCTGGGAGTTACTGCCAGTACTTAAGTAATTTAATAAACATTTTTGACTTTATGAAGTAGAGATGTGTGGAGAGACCTTTAAAGATGCCACTAATTTCACAGAGCTTTGAACGCTTCGCAGGAAAATAAAAACAAGCCTTTCAAAGAAGAACCCAGGCCCCCCCAAAATACAGTTACAGAAACATCTACCTCCTAGCTGGCTTATCGATGACTTACATGGAACTCCTGAGGTCTGTTGATGTTTTACACTACTAATTAGGGAAGGGAATAGACATGAAGTGAAACAGCCTAAGGTTTGCAATGCCACTGCAAGCTTGCCAGATTTCTGCACAAAGCTGTGGAATTACGTTACAGCCAGTGGAAAATGTATTAAAGATTTACAGGACTGCTGAGCAATAGCATGATGCAAGAGCATCACCTTATGACAGACAACGGCAAGAAAAACAACAACAACTACCTCATCTGTCACTGGAAGGAGACAATGGAAAAAAAGGGATTAAAGGCCCTTCCTTATCCAGATTTCTTTGATGCGTTTTCCGGGAAACAAGCAGGAGCTTTAATTGCAACCCTGATACTAAAACATAAATGAAGGGCTGTTTCTGTCTGCCACTAACGCACGCCAGAAGAACAGCCATGCAGGCTGTCCATCGCTCAGGAAAGAAACATATGCAGTAAAATCAAAATAAATTGAGTGATAATCAGCTATAACCAAATTTTCAGTACACTCTTTCAACAGAAACAAGTGGCTAACACCAGAACCACCTCACCAAGCCTACTGGGGTAAAGGGAATCTCATTATACAACGATTAGCTATAAGCCATTTAGCCAGGGTTTTACCTCTCCAGAAACCTCAGACTTATTTTAGGCTCTACATAGTCACGACTCAAGGGTAGGACAAAAGTGCCATAAGAAATCAAAAGCGGCAATGATGACTAAGCCAGATACTCAGAAATTAATTTTACTTCAAGAGACCATGCCTCAGCTGTAACTATTTCCAAAACTTCTCAAGTCAAGAGAAGCAAACAACCCTTTGAGTCGTTCAGATACCAGCTGACTCTGCTCCAGCTAATGAGCATTGTCATCACTTTGCAGTAAGAGGAGAGGGGCCAGCTGTGCGTTAAGATTCTAGTCACTTTTCACACTCTCTCAACTGACTGTTGAGAGGTTTCTTCGTAGTTTTGATTGAAAGTACTGCTCCAAATGCTACTTGGGGTGTCTGCAACTTCAGGCTGCCTTGAGGGGACAGGCTGTACTGCTTTCAAGAAGTCTAGGTACAAAGGCTTTGCTTAAGGGCTTGGAAGGGCTTGGAAGAACAAGCAAGACCTTATACCTCAAGGTGCTTACCAAAAAGGATAAATGCCCAACCGTGTAACAATGAATACAACACCAAAGAGCATGAAGAAGGCATCACACAGACGCTGGTACTTGGCATAATTGGCTAGCTTTGCAGCCTAAAAAAGGAAAGAAATATGAGAGTGTTATTCCCTTCATGCAATCATGTAATTACCAGGCTGTAGAGCTCCAAAACCCTCAAGCCATCACATTTGTAAGGACTTAGGAACATTTAGGGATTATTCTCAGCAGTTATGAGGAAAAGCTGACAAGGCAGGATCAGCAACACAGGTTTTACGGCATATTTAATGCTGTTTTAGCAAGAACAGGAAAGTCAGCTTGCTCCCCTGAGACCACACTAGCGTTAGGTAAAGATCTGAAAGGAAACTCACCTCTAAGAGGAAATCGGATGCATCATGGAGACACAGCACCAGCGTTCCAACCCGCACCATATTATTCATGTAAGAGAACGTAATGAGTCCAATTGTAGCCAAGTGATGGACGAACATGATCAGGAAGTCCTGGAAACAGAAAAAAGAATTCAGACCCTTTGGCTGTCAAACAGATACAGATGTTTAGAGCAGAGCCACCAAACTGACTAACTGGGGTCAGAGGATTACTTCAGTTCAGTTCAGACTCGACTCCACTTTGTATGAAGCACAGCTCATCGCACAACATCTGTCACGATCGCTAGAGGTTCCAGAAAGGTCTCTCCCAGCACCTGTGCTTCTGTAAGGCTGTAGTTCTGCGTACAGAAGTACGGCACTCTTTGGCACATACTCGCAAGATCAAGATAAGTATGGCTGCAGAATCCTCTCAAAAGATTGATAGGACAACATATGGTCCTTGTTTTTGGCTCCTTTTGGTTTTGCAGTCATGTTGCTAGTCCTTTCAGCTCTTGGCACAAACCGTAAGCACGCTGTTGTTACTGTTGTCAGCATGTAAAAACCTGCCAGAGCATAGCAGGCATAGAACACAAGATAATCCAACAGCAAGAGCTAGGCCACTCCAGTTAAAAAGTTTTCACAATGCACGTACATTCAAGGCTCTGTTCCAGTTCAGTCCCCTGGGTACAACACTTACACTCCACCTCAGTGTACCTTATCATGAGGGATGTAATACACAGAGCACAAAACTAAATATTACGAACAGATTATATCAGAGATGCTGTTAATCACACTCTTTTTGCATCTACTCTGTATTTTGGAGCTGATATTCCAGTACAGGGAAAAAAAAATAATTCTCTTTTTGAACAGTTAATGCAAGAATTGGGATAATTTGTTACTTTGCAGTTTGTATAACAGACGCAATAAACCATGATTTATTTTGAACTGTTTTCCAACAGCAACAATAAGCCAAATCCTAGAACGCAACGGAATTAGATTCCAGCAATCATGACCAGTCATCATTCTGCTACATACACAGATGAAAAATTACTTTCAAAAAAAGAATGCATTATCGCTTTAGTGTTTGCCATTTTCTCATCCTGCTCAGCAAGGTAATGCTTAGAGCATTTTATTTTCCTTTCTTGCAAGCCTTCTAATTAAATCTTTCTTTTTTATCTCTCAATGATTTGCTGACTGCTTATTAGGAGGTATTGACTGATTCTGTTCTTTTCCCTGGAAGGTGAAAGGGACTCTCGAGGCTATACCAGGTTGCATAGCAGGCTTGCTCCTCCCTTTCCCCCAGGACTGTGTAGTGATTACAGAAGGAGGTAGGCTACACAGAGATGTGAATGAGGAAGAAAATTCAGTTATTACTATGCTTCAGCTCTACTGGCCAAGCACACTCACACTTTCTGTTAGTCTTGTCTATTTAGCAAAGTGGTTAGTGCAATTCTGGTTAATCTCACCTTCCGTTTAATGTCTGTAAACTGAGAAAACATGAGAGACCAATAGAAGGCCAGCTCCAAGATATAGTAATAATAAAGCCTGGATGTTAGAGGCTGGAAAACAAACAAACATAGCACAGTTAGAGGACAAAATACTTCAAAATTTACATTAAAATCCACTTCTTCCTTCCTTCCCATCCCACTCTGTTCCTTCAGAATGCTGAGGCATAAGTTAAAAGATCCAGCATTAAGGTTTAGTAAAAACAAGCTTAAGCAACAGCCATCTTACTATAGGCTTATTCACACAAGCAAACATTTGTGTTTGACAGCAGAATCTTACTCTTTTTGAATAAAGTTCAATGTTTACAAATCATACTGCAGCCTCTTGGATTAGGAAAACCAGGCACTGAACCAAACTGGTTGGCCTCTATACAATCATACTTGCTGCATAATTAAAATAACACTGTAAATAAGTTACTTTTAATAACCTCAGCAGCAAGTAAACACAAAATGAATATGAACTGAGTCTCTTCCATCTGAGGAAACACTGCTGTTAACAAACCTAACCAGGATCTGAAGACACAAAGGGCAAATGCCATCTTTGTACCTACAGAAATGGATGGCCATTCACTAAGGAGAAAGCTTACCAGGTTGCAGCCTGTGCAGCATGCACAGAATGAGAAGCAGACGCATCTAATGAGTTTCAATTTGCTGTCATCAACAAAAACAAGAACTGAAATTGCAAAGATTTGGACCCAGTAGGTGTTTACATCCTACCTGAAAAGGATAGTTGTACCAGCACTGTCGTGTGTCCCAAAACCAGGGTGCCTTAAAGGAAAAAGACAAGTTGTTATTCTGCATTGTTTTGTTGTTGTTATTGTTTTTTAATTTGCTACCATCTAAGGCAATTGACCACTACAATTCTGTTTCACATAAATTGTATCTCCATCCTACCATCCAAGCTAAGTTTATTGTAAGACGTCATAACGATTTAAAATATTCTTTGGGCACCCAAAGGCACACTATAATGCAATGGAAATACAAAGAATAAGCATACAGCGCTAATAATAATGACCCAAAGAGATGAATCTGTATCCCTGCAGGAAGGAAAGAGATTAGCAAGACAATAAGCAGCTCTGCACACCAAGAAAGCAGGGCTGTGCTGTTCTGGTGTAACACAACAAATAGGTTTCTAATATTTCCATAATGACAGATTTGTTTAGAACCAGGATGTCAAATAAGGGAACACAAAGATGACTATCACCACTAAACTCCCCTTGTTTTAAGCTAGGCGCAAGCACAGAAGGCACGCTGGTAATCAAACCCCTTAATTTCAGCAGGACAGCCAAAATCCAGTAGCACATCACACAGAAGAGTAAGGCGGAAGGGGTGTGAAAGATCTACTCACCGTCCAGAGAAACCTGATTCCATAAAAAAATATACTTAAATAAAATGTAAATCTCCACCTGGAAAAGGAAGCAGAAAATGAAATGTATGAAATAGAAATAGCTTCTGGTTAACATTTGTAACAAAAATCGGAACAAACTGTGAAAAAAACAATTCTGACACCTAAAAAGCATTCACCCACCAATCGGTAATCCTCCACTTGTAAATATTTTGTGCAAGGATAAACCTATTTAAGAGTTTTCAAACCAGACTAGTTTGCATCAACAGCCAAGTCCAGAGTGAACATGCATCTTTCATATCAAATCAAGATAACAACAAGAAAAGTCATTGTTATCCAGAAGGTATCCTAATAAATGTATTTGTCCCTCTTACCTTGTGGCTTTAAGTAGACAAAACCATACTGGGGGGAAGAATTAATATGAAGAAAGTTACTGGAAAGGAAAGAAACCAGCACAGGAGAAATAAGTCAGGAAAAAACGTTCAGCTGCTACTACACTAACAGGGGTAACTATAAGCATTCAGAAGGAAACAAAGAACAAAAGAATGAATTGAAATGAAAAGAACAGGAATCCAAGAAGTGTCTATAACATAGTACACACCATTGTGCAAGCCATAAGGTCACTCTATTTGGGAAAAATGCTGGTCTACAACGTAAGTGTGCAGACAGCAGACTTGTCTTTGGTATAATTACTGGAGTTGTGCACATGCATATATGCACACACACCCCCGAAGTGTTACTATCTGCATTATGGACCTGGTGGGCTATGAAAAGCTGCTTATCACAGGCAGGAATGACTCCTGTACAGGTGGCCTGGGCTGTGGTGCACATATACAAAGTATTTGAGAATAACCAATCCTAAAAAGCCCTCCTAATCTCTTCCAATTGCCTATACGAGTATCTGTCTTCCACCAGCCAACCCCAAGACACTAGTTTAAGTTAGCAGCTGACAATTTCAGTTAGAAAAGAGAACATACAGCTGGAGCTTTAAGATGAAGGCACATCTTGGCCTCTGCACAAACATACATGCTCTCACAAAATTTAGTGAGGGTGGTGGGTTTGTCCTGGTTCCTCCGATGACGAAACCAGCGCTGGATCTTTCGAACATCCCAGTCTAGCTGCTTTGACAAGCCTTCTAACCTTTTTCCATCTGGAGACTGAAGGAAAATGAAACAAGTGTCATTTCTCCTACTTCTCAATCTGCGTGCAGTCTGAAAACCCTTCTGTACTATGACAGAAACGATGCACAGACAAAAAAAAACACACTACGAAGGCACTACATACAGACTATTACAGTTTAGAAGCAAGAACCTGTTGCCACAAATTTTCATTCAAGTTTAACCATCAAAAGCCACTAATGACTTAGTTATTCAGAACACTTCTGGTTTAGCATTTCCTCATCTATTTCGTCACTTGACAGCACGTTACTACACAGAATGCAATTGTTCTGTTTCTTAATTTGGGAGGAGGAGCAACTTTTAAAATGTCCTGCCCTACCTGTTAAAACTTGCACATCAACTCGACCTGTCCAGAATTCAGACAGATCAAAGCTGAACACATTTAAGGGTTGTTACTCACTGTGGAGTTTGGGAAAATTTAAAGTAAGAATTTGGGTTTAACACATCAGATACTAATATATTCCAAAAGGGCATGATGGAGATGGCATTATTTCCATTGTCACTTTTAAATTTATGAATAAAATTACACTTGACAACTGAAATAACTGCACAATGAAGAATGCATCACTCTTCTCCGACTGGAAGCTCTACCGGCAGTTTGTTTGTTTGAATAATGACATAAATGGATTTATAAGAGCAAAGTGAACAAAACCTGATAACTACCTCTAAAATGGCCCAGTGGTGAGATAAGCCACGTTAGTTTCAGACCAGTGTCCTTTTAACAAGCTCTGCCAGGGAGCTCTTACAACTGAAAGATGATAAACACATTTTACCACCCGAGTTACATACAAACCCCAAAAGCTATGCAGAATGCTCATTTAATAAAGAGTCACCAGACTGTTGAACTGAAAAGCAGAATAATGTCATCTGATGTTCAGTACTGAAACCACAACTTTCTTGTAATTCCATCGCTGCCAGACCTCTTGCCTCTGTACTAGGCTCAGGTTCGGGCTGCCTGACACTTGTGCACTGGAAGCGAACCTGCCTCAAAGAAGAACGGACAGAGCTCCCGTTTCAGAACAGCAATGACATCTTCCCCCTGCATCAGTGCCACCCTACATTCCGATCCTCCAGATCTTAACAGCACACAAGCGTACTGGTACAGTTAAATGCAGCTCTGTTTTCATAAGCTAGATAAATTTTGCACAGCATGCATCCCCATGGGTTTCCTGAACATTAATTTCAAGGACATCCCCTACATAAAAGTCCTCCCCACAAATGGCATCAAATTATAGGGGCCTTTCAGTTCACATGTCATTCCAAATACTTCAGAACTTTAATGTTCCCATGAGGCAAGTTTTGCTAAGGTTTTTATAGAATTTCCCTTCCATTCACTGAGTGCTTTATCTGCTGCACTCGAAATGAAGTTCAGCATCACCAAATGAGAACATAAAACCTTCCATTTTACTATCTTTAATGAAAATCTATCACACCATCTGGGTTGATTTAACTGTCAATATTCAATAGAGTACAGACAGCGCGCAATTCCGTCGTTCCAAAGTGAAAGAGCACTGTCAGCTCAAGTGAGAGAAAAGACATGAAGCTGATAACAACAGGAATACCTACTGTCAACATTGAACAGCCTGCCATTTGTCAGGGCACGCTTCCATTGACCGAATGGCTTTACTTGTGGAAGCGACTTCCACTGTGACAGCTGTTGAGCAATCGCACAGAGGAGGCAAAAGGAAGATGAAGGCATTCACACCGCTGGCCACCAGACCTCAAGGGAGCAGTGCTTTTCCAATGGAAAGTGAACGATGCTAGGAAATTGCTTGTTCAACCAACGGTTGCCACCCATTCCCTTCGTTACAATTTGGACAAAGGGAACTAAAGGAAGAAACCTCTTATCTTTTTAAAAGGCAACAACTTTGATTCAAAAAAGATTCCCCTATGTGCAAAAGCTCAGGTCAGCCATAAAGAGAATTTACGTTCCTACGAGAAGATCTCAGAGGCAAAATAAAATAAGGAAGAGCACACTTGTACATGCACAGTGTGAAACGCACTCTTCACGCTAGAGAAGTGGAAGACAAAAAATACCAACATTCATTCCTACAGGCCTCCGTTTCTAGCAGAATTTGCAGTGTGACTCACCTTAGTGATGGATGTAAACACTTTCTCTAAAATTGCATTAGGCTGGGCTCTGTGAGGTCCACTGTCTTGAATGCCAAGGTTTATGGCACAGGGCTTGGCAATAAATCTGAAAGAGTTGCAAACAAAGAGCCACATTAAAACAAGGCATTAGTTTCCCTCCTCTGCCCAAATCACAACAACCCCAACTCGTCACAAATTGCAAAACCTATTCAAAAACCTTTTGAAGATCTTCACTCATGTTGCTCAAAGAAACTTCACAGGTAAAGAAACGTTTTTTATTAGTCCAACTGGTAATTGTAGACATGCAGTACGCACATCTAAAATGAAAAGTTAAACCTTAATGCCCTTGGCTTGCAGGATCAGGATATGTTAGCTCAGAAATAAATAATAGACACTGATGGGAGATCTCTGCAAACAACTGCTAGAGCCCCCGAAGCACCACGAACAAAACGCCTTATTTCCAGACTGCTTCTTGGTGTCGCATGGCTCAGAAAAAAAAGGGAAGTTCAAGTGACACGGTTCCTAAAAGACACAGACGCAGTACTATTTTTCCCCAAGAGGATAAAAAAAAAAAAAGTGTCTTATTTCCTTAGGAAGAATAGGGAAGATGTACGAAGTTTCTCAGTCCGAGAGCCGAGATCTCAACATCTCAGTCCTGCACGCACCATGTTTTCCCAAAGTTGATCAAGCACTTTGTGAATTTTATAGCACAGACACTCCAAAAACTAAAATGAATATATATGTCTTCAAAACTAAGTAGGTTTTGCTGTACCTTTGTGTCAAGTTGGCCAAGGGATACTATGGAAAATGCACGTGTTACCTGAAAATGTAAATTGTATTCCCTCCTGTCGGTGGGGCAAGAGCTTTCAAGGTACAGCAAATTCAAGAAAAACATCAATTAATTTGAGAGCACGTAAAAAAACTGTTTCTCAAAAACAATTTTGAAAAGGACCCAACATTTGCATCATTAAATCTACTTTGCCTCAAAACAGAGATTGATTCAGAGACAACTTTATTACACATATGTATTTCCATTTAGAAGACTTGGAGTGCCATTAAGCAGAAAACGCTGCTTTTTCCAACCATTAAATCTGTTGCCATTTCTCCTTGTGCTTAAAAGAAGAGATTAAAACTCAGCAGGATCATTACCCTAAGTGTTCCAACCGCAACCTTCCTTGGGAGTACACTGTTAATATTCCAGTAACAAATAGCTACGACTGGATCTAAGAACAGACGCAGGTTCTAGGGCTTTCCCCTTGAGAAATTGTGGATCAGCTCATGAGTAATCCTAAAGGAACTCCTCTGCTTTCAGAAAACTCTAAACAAGTACCAGGCACTGTAGCACCAGGTTTCACTGTCCTGCCCTGTTTCTTCACATGTCCTGTTCGTTTCAACAGTCGCAGCTAAAGAAAAAAAAAAAAAACACACACACAAAAAAAAGGAAAGGGTGATTTCCTTTCAGCTTGGCTCTTCCCTGCTCTAAAGGCTCACTGCTTCCTCTACAATCTAGACCACCAGCCAGCAATCATCTTAGGATGTTATAAAACACTTGGCTGGACCTTCATAAAAGCGCACATCTCCATACTTTGCTTTCCTGCAGGATACACCATGACAACAGCGAAGGAGCACACGTGTGCAGTCGCAGTATGCCAGATCAATACCTTTATTCCATTTGCTGGAACACAGTGTTTGCAGCTCCATAAAGAAAAAAAAAAAATCCCAAGCTGGTCTGAAGATACTCGGGCTGGGAAAAGTTTCCTCGTATGTCAGAGAAAACCTGGAAATCTGCAAATCTGCACATTCAATACATTTATTATTCAGGAGACTCTGCTTAAGAGCCAAGAGGAGAATGAATGGTTAAGAAAGCTCACATGATGCACAGAATGTGGCTTTATCTTAGAATTCAAATCCTGAAGCATCAAAGAAAGAAGAAAGAACATCTCCTTAGATAAAGGTACAGAAATGAGTGGAAATAATTCACTTTAGAACCTAACACTTACCAAAAAAAAACCAACAACCAACCAACCAATCAACAACTCTGCAGAAAAGTATTCCCGCGTTGTAAGCTTCCTTCACTAGAAGGCCTTGGGAAAAAATACAGATGTTTCCAGAAATCAGGAAAAAAAAAATCATCAAAAGTAGGCTACAGGCTACAGACACTGCACAGGACTCAAGGAACTCAGTCACGCATGCAGGTGAGCACAGAGCAGAACAAAACCCCCACCAGCATTTCTAGGTGCACGGAAGCAAGCAGACATCAATGCAAGCGCACAGGACATGCCACACTAAGGGAGGGCGTCCCAGCCCCAGAAACAGGAAGGAAAAACGATGGCAGCAAGGGATTTCGTTACTTTTAGGGAAGTCTAGCCCAACGCTGTAACGTTGCTTCTCTAACTCTGCAAGTAATGGCTCCGTGCAGTGGAATTGCAAATCCCACTGTCCGTCTGTCCGTCTGCAGGGCTTCCTGAGCAGCCACGCGAGGTGTTTTTACCTGGCCGCGACGCGTCTGGCTCACGCTCGGGAGTCCATGCCACTGCCCAGCTGCCTCGGCCAGTTACCACCTTGCAGGTGGAATACGAAGCGAACAATCCACCCTGCTGCCAGTCAGAAATACAACCAGGTGATGTGCCTTTAGGGCTGAGCTAAGGCGACTGTGGTGTTTTACAGTGTTGGCCCCAAAACAGATTTCCAGATGTGCAATTTTTGCAGCGTATCTCATAGGAAAAAAAAAAACAAACAACAACTGCACAGCAATAGCAGTTAAGCACCAAAAAACACTGCCCAAAACATAGAATTCCCATTCTTTCCGGAATTCCCATTCTTTCCAGAATTCCCATTCTTGGGGATATTTGAAACTGAACAGCACCACGAGCAACCTGACCTGACTAGAACATTGGTCGTGCTTTGAGGAAAGGACTGAAAAGGTGACCAAGAGGTCCCTTCCAATCTAAATTACTTTATGATACCATAGAAATACTCACTGCAGCAACTATTCCCAAGGTCGAGATCCTGCCACACCCTCGCTGCAAGGAGTTATCATCATTTCACTACTTTTATTAGGGTTTTCTGAACGTGTACCTGCGCACTGATGTAAGCCATGCCTACCAACCTATCTGTTTCACCCTGGTTATTAAGACAAACTGGTTTTGACACCAACACCAGTTTTCTAGCACGCAGACTCACGTATAACAAGCACTTCTCGCGCATGTCGTACTTGACAAATCCAGCCTCAGAATCCTCCTTTATGGAACAGTTTGGTTTGTCTGGTAAATCCCTACTACAGTTCTGAAAAGGAAGAACAATCCCCTAAATAATAAGATTTATGAAGTAGGCACATCCTGCAGCTAATGCGCTCAAGAGTTCATCTCTTTATAGTCTCTCAGTTTCACTGTGTTAAGATTAAACCTCACTTAAACTGTACCAAATTTTCCAGACAGCACTGACAAAGCAACATCTAAAACCAGTTTATTTTTTCCCCTACCAGAACGAGCACAAGCAGCATATCCTTCCTCAGATGCAGAGAGTAACAAGAATACCTATAAGTGAAAAGGAATTCTGGTGTAAACACAAACACCTTGTACGATCACCAGGCTTTGTGTTTTCCCAGATACCTGGGAACTATTTTACGCCTGCAGTGGGACAAGATGCATAGGAAGAAACCACAGCAAACATAACAGAGAAAAAAAGAAAAAAAACAAGCCACACAAATCTGTAAGCAGAAGTACTTCTTTATCTTGCCTGACCAAAAATCCACCTTCAGCCAAGTCAGGACCTTACCTCACCCTGCAAGTCTTGGCTCATCCCTACAGTCAGGTTTTTAGCACACACTATTCCCAAGTCGAGCCAGCCCAATGAGCATTTTGCCATCATCGTGATGCAAAGGCTAATTTACAGGAGCATTTGCCAACAGAGAAACGTGTGCCAGTGTAACAAGTGTCAGTGTAGCAAAAGCACTTCCTCACACTGACGATCTACAGCAAACAGACAAAGAGAAATGAAGAGAGGAGCTAAAACAAAAGAGATACAGACATTTATAATTCAAGTTCTGAGCCATCAAGTCCGACTGCCAATTGTGTGTCAAGGAAACCATTTGACTTAATCATCCCCAAGGCCAGAATTGGGGTATCTGCACAAGGCGATTTTATTAGACAAAACTGAAGTTTCAACACCTTCAAGGTGGCAGGAGAAAGAAGAAAGCATTTCTTGAAAAATGTGGCCTTTATAAATAAACATGCTAGAAACAACCTTGCATTTTGCTTCACAATCTACTTTCACTGGGATACCACCACGGAGACACACTACAGCGTTGACACTGTTAAAGGAAAGGAACAAACCCTCTCAGGAAGCAGCCTGTGGTCTCTAGGTTCTATTGTGCAGGAGGAGCACTTAATTGTTCATTTGAGTCCTCCCTAAACCAACACCGCAAACGGAATTTCACGTACCGGGGCACAGTGCAGACATTATCAGGATAAAATAATTGTTACCAGGAGGACTGTGTTATTAGGTACAGTGGGATGCACTGTAGCTCTCTGTATGTCTCTTAATCCAGAAAAAAGAAACTTTTGCACTTCTTCCCCAAGCTAAGACACCTGGACTGAGCTAGGGAAGCGAGGAGACCTCCCTACAATACTCCTTCCAGGGGTAGCATCCTGCCTCCCAACTTCTTGCCTTGTCTGCTGGCAACTGCATACATCTGGCCAAGAGGAGCAGCAAGGTGCAAAGCTAAGATGAGGTTTTGGCACTGCCACGTATCTGGGTGTTCCTGGGTCCTCTGCACTGGTTTGAGCTGAGCATAGCTTTCTGAAGTACTTTGAAAGATAAGATGGGAAGGGAAGGAAAAATGCTCAAAAGAATGCGCAAAAAGGATGCTCAAACTTCTCTCCTACTCTGCTTACCTGCTTCACATTTTTCTCTACACTTCTCCTGTCTTTTTACTTAGTCCCAGTTCCCTCCTGTTGTTTAATTTCTGAAAGCTCAAAAAAAAAGGTACACTTTTTACAGAAAACTTGAAAAAAAACACCAACTCAATCCCTGATTGCTTTAATCCTACAGGCCTTTCCACACTCAGAAATACTTCCGCTCTTTTCTTGCAGAAATTTAAGACGAAATCAACCTTTAAAGAACTATCTGAACAGGTACCCAAGGTGTTTTAGTTGGCTTCACCTAACGGTTCTCTTAAGCAAGCTGCTTTCCTAATTAGTGTCTGTCACCCACAGAGCCTGCCCTGCGTACGGCTATAGGAGATATCCATCATGCAAAGGATAAACTCCTGCCTCAGGGGAGAGTTAATACACGCTTATGGATATTCAAACAAATGGGAAACGCTGCGTTACACCTGCTTATGGGCAGATATGCTGATCCGCACGCGCTTCCGTCACGCGGGGGGATCCACAGCTTGTTTAATGATACACCAGGCCATGTGAACGAGCCCTATTTCCTCATCCAGGAACTGGGACGGAAAGTACACCGTGGGCAGAGCCCAGCAACGCCAGCAAGCCAAGCTGGACACGAGCATTAAGAAATAAAACCACCTCCTGGGGCTCTCCTCCTCGCCTTACCTCAGCGTCCAGCACCTGAGGAGCCTCTCGGGGCCCAAAGCCACGGGAGAGGGGAGCTTGGGGGGGGGGTCCTGCGCACCCTGACAGCCCCAGGGATGGGTTTTGCCGTTCCCTTTCCACTCAAGGAGATAAAAAAGAAAGCGGGGGGGAGGCTGGAGGCCTCGGAGCTGCCTGAGGGGCGAGGGGGGGCCCCGAGCCCGGCTGTCCCAGGGCCCTGATCCCGGCTGCCCCCGGGGCCCGTTGCTAAAGGACCCCAGCGGCCTCGCCCCGAGGCAGGAGCTGAAGTCCTGAGGGGAGGACCGGGGGTGGGGGGGGGGACCGGGGCTCACCTCTCGAAGAGCAACCGCACGGCGAAGATACCGAGCGCCAACGGGAAGGCGGACAGGACGTGGCCGGCCCGCGGGTACTGCAGCCCGCTGCCCGGAGGGCCCGCTTCCCCGGCCAGGTCCGCCCACGTCACGTTGTGGGGCAGCCAGAACCGCTCGTTCCAGAACCAGGCCCGCAGCGCCGCCGCCGCGGCCGCCGCCATTTTCCGCCGCCGCCTCCCTCCCTCCCGTCACCTCCCCCCGCCCCCCGCCGCTGCCGCCGCCGCCGCCGCAGCCGCCACGGCCAGGGGGCGGGGCCTCTCCCCAAGCCCCGCCCCCCTCAAACATGGCGCGTGCGCGGGCCCGGGGCCGCCCCGCCCCGCCCCCGCCGCGGACCGTTAGGCGCCCGCCGCGGCTCGCTGAGGAGAATGGGCGGGAACGGCCCCGCGCCCCGAGGTGGCGCTGGGAGAAAAGCCCTCGGGAGAAGCCCTGAAGCACGGGCTCCTCTCAGAGGGGCTCGGTCTCTGCCTCGGGAAGGTGTTGGGTGAGGCAGGACCCGAGGCAGCCTCTGTGGGATCAAATGGCGGTGGATAACCCACCCCCCGATAACCCAGCCTTCCATAAAATCCACTCCATCAACCCCCTCCCGCCGATAAATCCCCCTTCCATGAATCCCCACTCGACAAAAGCCCCCTTCGATAAAGCCCCCCCAGCTAACCCCACACACACCTCAATAAACCCCTTGGGCAGCATTCCTCACACAGGCTTACAGCCCGCTTTACTCACCTCAAAATCGGGCTCCAAGGCAGGACGGTGCAATTTCTCACATGAAGAGTTTATGGTAAGGTACCACGGATTAGTTTTACTAATAACACCCATGTCTTTAAACATTTAAGGACAAAACGCAGAGAGGTATGCTTGTTACCAAAGTTTAAGACAGTCGTAATAGTTTTCAAAACATTCAGAAAATTTCTCATGTTTTCAGCTTGACAGCCTTGGGGCGAGGGTTACCAAGTAATGCAACCTAGCCTTTAGGTCAGCTTTTTAATTAGGTTCTCAAATTCTCCACGAAGGCGGACAGCATCAGCTTCCTTCCCCATCGCAGCAAATGATCCATCTTTCATATAATAGCCTTTTTGGCATCCGTCCAGTCGAGAGCAAATTAAATGGCCCATTAAGCACTCAAATGCTATGATAATTAATAGATTCAAGGACAGGCTAGTTCATAATATGTTCACTTTTTTCCAATGGAACAACTTTATTTAAACGTACCAGTAGCACTAATTTCTCCATGAACATGTTTAGCCTGGCTGAGCGAGCAGTAAGCATCCTTATAGCTCAAGGACTCACAGATGCCTCAGATTTAACTAGAATTAGCGATGTACAACAGTAAAGTCTCTGGGAACTGCAGCCAGTGTACCTTTAGTATCACGTAACTGGGGATGCATTGTAAAATTCAATTGTGTCTCCTAAGAAACAAATAATGGGCATATCCAATAAATCTGAGCCCATGACAAATAGCTTCCAGCCAGAAAGATCTCCAATTGCTTAGTAATTTCAGGAGGCAATCTGATACCAAGTGGATTTCGTTAGAAAAAGATAAGGACTTAGAGGTTAAAGAAAGCCATATGTACTTTTACAGCCGCTTTCCTAGTTTTGCAATACCCCTCTATCTGTTCAAATCAAGGCTCAGCTTTCCCTTAAGAAGTGCCAGCCAGCAGGTTGTACACCTCAGGATGTGTAGCTACTAACACCTAGCTAGATAGAAGTTTTTTCCCCTCTCTCCCCCTCATTCCCCATGCCATAAACCACCACACACTGTCTTATGCTACTGCAGGTCACTTATGCATTTTTTCTAGATCTTAACCCCATCTATCCCAACCACAACCACCCCAGGCTTGAGATAAGACAACTGCAATACAAATAAGCTTCTAGGAAGGAAAAAACAAAAATTATTCTCAATTATCTTCAGCTACTATGCCTGAGAAACAGATGAAACCAGAAATGGAAATGTAAAATACCTGCATGTCCTTATTTCTTTTGCCCATCGTGTTCTAATCTCTCTTCCAGCCTTGCATCTGAGAGAGCAGTCTGCCCATCTGACATTCCACAAAAAAGTGGACCCACAGTGTCACCTAGTGGCACCAGAAAAATCACCCTCTGGTCTCCAGCTTCAAGTAAGAACACCAGTACTTTACCTATCATTCCCGCAGGTCCTTTTAAAATACTGCTTCTTTGCAAAATGAGCATGAATCCAGTCTTCAGACCTAATTTTTTATGTAAATGACCAAACTTTATTGAAGTTAGCAGGACTGTTAAGAAAGCAGGATATTTTACACCTCAAATATAGTTAGAGCTAATTCTCATGAGTACAGTACAAATAAAAGCGAATATAAAAGGACATCCTCCTTCCACCAGATTCCATTATTTGTAAAATAAATGCAGTCAAGTTTAAAAACATACTAAGCTTCAATGCTAGCAATCAGAAATTTTCACTGTTCATATGGTTTTATTCCAAAGATTTCATAATGCAGCAGAATTTCACAGCCACAATGAAAAGATTTATGGCAGTTTGATACAAGTAAATTTTCAGAATTGTCAAAAGGCCTTAAAATGTTATCTGCAGTTTTAAATGAATTATGATGAACGCTAAGAAAAAAAAGTCAAAACACACACTTCAGATGCATATGAAATGCAAAAATAATGCCCTGCAGGCTCCTGCAAAAATGTTGACTTGCCCTCAAAGAGTCAGTCAGCGCAGCTTCTGGATCAGCACTAAAATACATTTGTTCCAGCAGTGGGCACACCATTCCAGTTGCACAGAGAAAAATGGAGTAGTAGGTCTTGATCATTGGCAGTTTTGAGAAAGAAAGTCACGTTGCACTCAGTTCAAAATGCTTTAGTTGATGGATTCCGAGCAAAACCAAATGCTTTTGTTATCATAAAAAAACAGCTGTGCCCTTTACATGTATTAAAGTGCATTTAGTTACCAGTTTTAAAGCAGGTCAGAAAGTCCCTTTGAAATTGGTCCCTAAGCACTGCAGTCGCATTTGTAGTGGTAAAAGTAGTGTATTACAAAAAGCCTGCTCCACACCACCACTGAGAGCGCAGGGGCAGTCTGTAAGTCGTTAGCAAAACAGGTACCAGAGCTCAAAAAGGATAAGACAATAGGAGTACAGAAGAGCTCTGTTCCCATCCTGTGGACAGCCACTACCTGTTGATGCCATCCCACAGCCACAGATTCTCATTTCCATGCCCCTAAGTATCCTCTTTGCAGGCTCCCACAGTACTTTTCTGCTTGAGATAATTTGTACATCTGATTCCCTTAATGTCGATGTGCAGTATAGCATCACTTGCATGGAGGGCAGCTGTTTGTTAAAGCTAAAAACACCAATTTAAAGAGGCCCAGCACCTTGCAGCAAGTTTTTATGTAAAAGGCCAATTTATTCTTCATCATCATCATCTTCATAGTAACGGTTCCTTTTGATCTGTTCTTCCACAGAGAGGTCTTCCATATCTTCACCCTCCCAGAAACCAACGTCTTGGGATTTGCGATTCTGGTTCGGAGATGATTCCTTAGCTGTCAAGACACTGGAAAAGCTGGAATGTTTAGGAGAATTGGGTTCAAGGAATTCTTCATTTGGGGTTTGCTTCTCTTCCATACCGTGTTCTTCCTCATCTGTCTCTTCATTTGCCTGGCCATTTTCCACGAAGTTACGCTCTGCTGTTTTGATAACAGGCAATTCCTGCTCTTCCTCTGTATTTTTCTCTTCAGCATTCTGGATGTTCCTATTCTCCACCTTCTTTTCCTTTTGCTTTTTGTCCGCCACCTCTCTCTCTAGTTCCTCACCTCTTTTCAACGTGTCTCTCTCTGCCTTAGGAGAAGCTGAATTGTCTGTTTTATGGCCTTTAACAGATACTGTTCTAAACGAGGCTGCTACCGTAAAGGGACGACTTCTCTCCTTCAGCGAGGAAGATCTTCTCAACTTTTTGAGATCCAGATCCACATCTTCTAGCACATCTGGCTTGGAAATCTCTTCTTCTGGGGGCCACTTGGGTTTGAATACTTTGATGCCCTCATCCAGGGCACTCCCTTGAATACTTTGGTCAGACGGAGGTGGCCAGGCAATCCTGAGCTTTTTTGTTTCTGCTGGTCTCTCTTCTCTTTCAGGCAAAGCTGAGGCTTTGGCTTCCATACTTGCTGCCAGGACTCCTACTTTTGCAATTGGGGCATCCTCTACTCCTGGGTTTTGAGGACTGTCTGTTGCATTTACACCATGGAGAGTTTTCTCCGGGGATTCTTCACATTCAGTTTTGCTTGCCCATAATTCCTTGTGCTGTTTGTGTCCAAAGCCTTCATCATAATTGCCTTTGGCTTTGAAGAGCTGATTGAAGTGAGGCTTGCAGTAAATATTCCCACGCAGAGAAGCGTATGTCCCAAGACTGCTCAGAAAGACACAAAGTCAAATGTTAGCGTTCAGCCACTGCGGTGGGTGTATATTTCAGTTATGGTGCTGAACAGATTCAATTTCTTCCAACATGCTCAGAAAAGACGTTCTTACAGCTCTCATAGGTTGGTACAACCCTTTTTTCAGGAGCGGGACATTATGTCTTTCCCCCCAGCAAGTGACATTACGAGTAAAAAAAAATAGACTGCATCAAGTGCAGAGGCCGCTGGCAGAACTAGGACTGCACTACCACTCTCATGCTCCTGTTCAATTCTCCGCGCTGTAGTTGCCTTCACCTCAGCTAAGCCTGGACAACAACTTACTCAGCTTCTGAGAAGAGGAAAGCCCCACTTCCTAGAAGGCAGCCAAGCGGAGCAGTGTGTTTACCTGAGTTTACTGTTGCAATAGGAACAGCGGAAACAGCTGATGTGGAACACCTGCTGGTTGGCAAAGAGCCTTTCCATCGGGTACACAGTCTTCTGACACCCAACGCAGGTTTCCTTCGCTGGCAACTGAAACTTCTACGGGAAGAAGAGAAAGCTCGTTAGCTGGAAAATGAATCAACTGCTAGACTTGGCTTGGGTTCATGCGCAGCTTCCAGAGGGCTCAGAAAAGCTGCAGCATTTCTGCAGCTCAGTGCTAGAGTGGGTTCTGGGGGGCAATGCGTGAGTCAGGTATGGCAAGCCCACAGGGGTTGGTGTGGTTTGACAGCCAAGATTTTGCCCCGTTGCAAGCAGAGCAGTGGCTGAGAAGGAACAGTAAAAAATACTAGAACTCAGTTATAACTTTAAGCCAGTTCCCAGAAATCTGCCTGATCTATTTCTCCAACCTCATTTTTTCTTTATAGGAAAATGATGAAGAAATATTAGGGTAGATTACAGTCAGTATAAGATTTACCAAAATTAGGAAAGTTATCATAAAAAAATCTGAAATGACTTCAAAATAAATAGGTAGAGGGTGAAGAAAGAAAAGGAGCGGAACAGGCTGCCTCAGCAGTTTGAAATCCATTTTTGCTAAATGCTCTCTCCTTTTAGTGACGAGAAAATAGTCTCAGCACAGATGCAGACAGCAGGAAACGCTTCTGACTTCATTTGTAAGTAATTCCAGTTCTATAGCAAGGAAACCATACTCGGGTTTCAGCACAAACAGCCCTTAAACTCACCCAAGACTTAAAGTTGAGCAGGGCTTTGAGGTTAAACAGCTAAAAATGTTTATGTACTCACTAAGAGAATTTCCTGAGAATTTAGTGCAAGGGTAAACTTAAACGCTAAGGAGTCAAGTGTCGCTGCTGGGCTGTATGGGAACGGTTTCAGACTTTGTGTTCTGAAAGCATCAAGAAAACAAGTATGTTGTCCATGAAAAAGGTCACTTGATGCCATGCACTTCTTGGAAACTATTATGGTTGGCCAGCAGGAAAGACACCTTTAAAAAAAAAACAATTTGCAAATGAAAAATTGGCATTCTCAGGCTGCCCCTTGATTGTTACTGTTTTAGCATCAGGGTGGAAGTGCCTAGGCTCCATATCCATGGGTTTGCATAGACACTGATATCGTAGCTTGCCTTTGACAAAGAATTACCTGCTACAAACTTAGTAAAAACCTTTGAGGAAAACATGGCTAAAGAGAAAAAAAACAGGAAGGTCACAGGAAAACATTATTACAGCAATTTATTTATACCAGACAAGAAACAATGGTTAGGCAATGAAAGTTACAATATGCAAGGGACAGATTGCTGAAGACAGAGCCAGCTGAAGTCAGTTTGTCACAGCCATAAAATTTGCTGCCAATTTAATTCCAGTTCAACAGGTATGTCAATTTTTTAAGGCACTGCTTTAAGTAAGAGCAGATTAAAGTTCTAATTATGATGACAGCTTGACCAAAAAGAATTCAGAGCTCCTTTTGAAAAGAGACACAATCTCTAGGTGCCGCCAGAACTGCGTACAAACTCTGAATTTTGAGTTGCTAAATGAAATCTCAAAAATGGAGAGCATTTACCAATTCAAACAAAAATCTGGTCATCCACATTTGCCACAGGAAGCAAGGCAGCAACAATTTGTTTGTCCATCAAAAAGACTCTCCCCCGTAGCTCAGTTTTGCTTGCAACATTACATTACAGCGCCGGCATGTGCTTCTGCAATGCACGTCCCCATCTAAGAAGAGGAACTTACTTGTGTATCAATGAGCCCTGTGCCTGATGAGAGGTGTTTTGGGGTGTGAAGAGAAAGAAATTCCTTTCCAGGCATACTACAAATAGGAGCTACAGGAGGAAGGTGAGGTCCAGTAAATATAAAAAACTTGAGAGAAAGCTGAGAGTTGAGCTCACATTAGGAGGGAAGCAGAAGGCAGGAGTAGAGATTAGGAACCAAGAACAGGAAACAGAAGCTGGAAGAGACAAATAGGAACCTGACATGAATAAACAGCATCTGGGTTTCTATCTGAGCAGTGCAGCATCAAGAGCAGTAACAAGGTAGAGGACTAAAACCGTTATACTAATAGAAAGAGATTGTAGAGGACCAAAACACGTAGCTTGCACATATCTTGTGTGCTTTAACAGAACGAGATTACAAAACCGTCACAGACAGCAGACTAATTTTGCATACTGGCATTTATACTCCAGAACACTAGGAACCCGCAGCTCACTGGGCTCAGTGAGGTCAGCGCTGTTCCTCTCAAAGATGGGGAAAACAACAAAAGCCCAGTTGTTTCCTCAAGAGCGAGCCAGGAAGTCTGTGGCAGCCCAGGGAACAGGCATCCTACCTCCAGACAGCACACGTGACAGGCACGTACAGCATGATCAAAATGTTCAGAACTGCTGTTTGGGTGGCTCATAAGATCAGCAAATACATTCCTATCAAAGAAGTTCTCTATCTGCCTTATAGTCCTTGCTAACGAAAATTTTACATTAAAGACTTGTTGTTAGGAACTCCAGACTTGATCTTTGGAGGGTCACTCACCACTCACCCTTATTATTAAGTTCCTACCAACTGCAGTTGCTCGGGGAACAGCTGGAAGAGGAGGGTGGAGAGTCAGGTCCCAGCCTTCTGAAGGCTCTGGGCTTCAGGATCAGGACCTCAAGGCCGCTCTGTAGGAGCTCTGACTTGACAAGAGGCACAGACAAACCCTGGCAGGATCCGAATCCTGACTTCCCTGCTCAACCCCCTTTTCCCACACTGAAGAAAAAAACTGCCCCTACTGCAGGGCCACACCACTTCAGCAGGGGCAAGGGAGCTCCCAGCAAGCAACTCCAACTTCACCTCTGAAGAAAAACTGACAGTTTGGAGGTGCTTCTCCAACCAGAACTCAAGTTCCCTCATGAACAGCCACATCAGATATTGACAGCTACTGCCAGACCCTTTGTTACATTAAGGCTTTGTAGTATTAAATAGAGAAGAAAGTTGGTTTTAACCATTGCCAGTGTTGCAGAATAAATAGCTCCTTTACCTTCACTGCTTTTGGCAGAGATGCATCTGCCTGGCCAAGTGATTTGGAACCAAGGTTTTGCTGTTTTGTGCCGACAGGTTTCTGAACTTCTGTCTCGCTCTCCAGGTTTTGTCCAACTAAGGGAGCAGAGCAGGAAGAAAAGAATTATAATGACTGTAAACCCATGGCAAGTTTATGCTGATAAAACCAAACAGCAATCCTACCAACTAAGGGCTGAAACTTTCATTTGCTGCTAAACCATTAGATCTAGATCAAGCAAATTTATTTAAAAACGATCAATCTATTCCTCCCACGTACCAGAAAACCTAAGTTGATACATAAAGAAGACTAATACATGGACAACATCTAACTCCAAGGAAGGACTCGTCATTTCTGCAAAGTGCTCGTGCGTGGACTTGAATTCGGGTGTAAAGCTAATGCAGCACAAGAACATGCTCGAGTACTTTACTGAATAGGAACTTGTCTACCTCCGGTCAACATCAAAGATATTTGGTGACCATCCTGCATTAATTAGCATATCCAGCCTACTGACGGGTCTGGGAGTTGCCAGAGCTATTAGTTTAAGTCTAGCTGGGGAGGCAGCTACACCTAAATATGTTCAGTCAGAGCAAACAAGTTACAGATGTCTTAGAACTACAATTGCAAGTGAACTTCTAAGCCTGAAAGAAATTTTTATGCAGCTGAGCTAAGCACAGGACACACTTTTAGTGTGAGACAGGCTTTTATAGGGTCAAATTCATCATTTGAAAGAGTGATCTCAAGTATCCTACACACTACTGGGCAGAGTTGGTGCTTTTCCTCATCCATGCGCTCTACTCTTGGTGAGGTGGGAAGACGAGTGCTTACCATTGCCATCCTCTGAAAGGCTGGAGTGGAAAGACGAGCTGTTTTCACCCACGGAAACCTGCAAGAAAATATTAGGCAATGAATACCGTGACCTTCAGAAGGCTGAATAACAACATCCCAAGTAACACGCAGACAATTCGACAGTGTAAGCACCATGACAGGAAGAGACCAGCCACACTAAGGTGCACGTGAAGCTACTTTTGTTTTGTAAGGCACACGACAGCGGCCAGCTGACTGCCAGTGGTGTTCCGTCCTTGCTACAAGGCAGCCACCCTCACACACTTACAGCTGCTGCAACATGCGGATCACCTGCTGCAGTATTCACACAAACATTGGGGTTTTGTTTCCCCAGGCACCTGCAGCTTGTACATCTTTCTCTGTTAGTTATTAAAAAGCCCTGTTGATTTTGTTGAGGTACCTCCTAGGTTTTCTTACTGAGAAATCCCTTGCCATCAAGCAAGACACATTTAGTGCAAACCTCATGGCTCCCTCCAACATTTGACGTATCTATGACTTTTAAGCATTCAGCAAAACAGTGCTTTTGGAAAAAAAAAACTTCAAAATGCATTTTTTTTTTTTTATAAGAGTTGGTTATAAACCGGTTTCAGATACCAAGCTTTTTATAAATAAAGCTCTTGATGTAGAGTTGTTAAACTTGGCACTATTGCTATGACATCGAATAGTTATAAGTAGGTGAGAAACTGAAACACTGTAACAAGATTAAATGTAGATCATCGTTAATTCACTTTAATGATTGAACAGTCCATTGCACGCAACTGTTTGCAAATTAATGAGTTAATGGATGAAGCAATTGATATAAATTAACATACGTTCTACTGAACAAATCACTACCACTAGTATACTGGGAAGTGCATCGGTGTTTTCTGTGGCTGAGTCACACATGTCTGGTTACTAAATCTTTCATGGATTCAGTATAAAAATGATAGAGGTTAGCAAGTTTCTTTTGCTGCCTTTTCACCAGAAGACTCCTGTCTCTGGCATTTTTTAATAGGAGTTTTAATTAGACTTCCCAACTTGATGATGTCATTTCAAATGAACAATCCTCCCTCTCAAACAATGTTCTGTTCAGGCTCTTTATCGCACCTGGAATCCTCAACAAGCAACTTCGCAATTACTGCTGAATACAAGAGATTTTATTCAAATCTTCCATCCAACAGCAGGGAAGTATTCGGATTTCACAAGTGCTCTTTTAATTAACTCACCTTTTAGCAAAAGCAGTCTCGACCAGTTAAACATGAAGCTGCTCAGCTGTCAGCGAGGAACAGCTGAAAGCAACCGTTTGGCCCCCTGCCCAAGGAAGGCTGGAAAGCTCTAAAAGCCCTCCTGGCATTAGGCTGCCACGTGTTCAGCATGGCTTGAATACACAGTACCCCAATTATTATTCAGCCACTTTTATCCTGTCTGCTACCCCCAGTTTAGTATACAAATGCTTGAGCATGCTTTATTATCTCTGTATTCACGGAGTAATTTAGCCTCTATTTGCAGCTGAAGCTCAAAAACAGGAGCAAACCCAAACTGTAGTTCACAGTTACCTTAACCAAAATTTAGTCACTAAATGCAGAAGAAATGGTGACAAAGTCCCTTTACGTGTGTCACACAAAGCTTTTCATACTTTCATTTATTTAAAAAACAATCAAATACCTAGTTGTGAATCATTATTTTTATGGTTGGCAACATGACACAGAAAAATTTTGGTGACTTCACTGTAATCAAATGTTAAGGGCAGAGTCAAAATGGAAGACAACCTAAAACCAGAGATTTCAACTCTAGTCAGCTGCTGAAGCCCCTAAAAAAGAATACATAAGCATGATATTCAAGGATTCTGCCACACTACAGACACGTCATCATCGAGAAGACAGGGGAAAACTCCAGGAAAATTGGTAAGATTTGTCTCTAGTTACTCTACAACTGCTTAAGAAGTCTTTCACTGAGACCTGCTATCTTATAATTCATATAATATAATCTGGACAAAAACGAAAAAGGAATTCTGCAGTGTGTAAATAGTACCTGCTGCTCAGGTTCAATTTCTAGATGGCATGGGGAACAAGTATCTCAGATGACCCTCTTCAACTTGTTCCACTTACAGTGAAGTCCTTGACCTTCACCAGCATGAGCATCTTACCTTCTCCCCATCCTGATAGGAAATGGAGTCCTCAAAACTTGGTGGCATATTCTCCTTCTGCTCAGATTTGTAATTCTTGAGTTCACTTTCACTGGCTTGAATCTCATTCTATAGAATAAAGCACTTGAAAGTTGACAGGTTCTTTTCTCCTAGGAAAGCACTTCCTATATTTCTTTCCTTTTTTTTTTTTTTTTTGGAAAACTGATTTCCTAGCATATACATTGATAACTAAAGGAAGGAACATAAAAATCTATACACACTTGCTAAGTGATGCATTTTAATGAGGAAGAAAGATGGGGCTGTAGAATTTTACTCTATGAAGGTAATGGCAGCCCTTTTCCTTGCTTCCACATTTCCATTTGAAATCAGCTCTTTTGTTTTCCCCTGCTCACTCCACATTTTCCCTTCCTAGATATGTTAATTTTTCACTTGAAGTGCTAAATATTTCAAGACAAGCATCATCTAAAGCACCGTGTAATTAATATAATTCAACATAAAAGCAAATCCTACCCTTGTTTCTGTACTAGTCAAAAAATACTGTTATTTACCAAGATCTCTGTACTTTATGAACTGTCTTAAGATTTACACAAAAGAATCTTTCAGACTTTAAAAAACAAATCCAGTGAAGTCTTGTGTTTCATTGCCACAGGATTCAAGATAATTGGAGAAAGACTCGTGCCATTCACAAGGCATTTTCTCTCTAACATGAAAGAGAAATAGCCAACTGCCAGCACCAGCAGCGTACTGGATTCTGTAAACCAATCGTGTCTAATAGGTATGTAATTAAGTGTTGCTGTTTTAATACATAGATCTCTAAATATGTTTTTCCTCATCTCTGTCCCCTTTCTGTATTGCTTGCAATGCTATAGAAATAAATTGCTTCTCACCCTCACTCTAACCAACTGTAAAAACAACTACCAGTTTTAATCCAGATCTAATTAGTCTACAATGCCCTCAAAACAGTTGCTCCCAAGACAGATTATGTCCTTTCTTTGCAGCACTTTTTCAGAGGAGGGAAGTACAAATAGCACACTACCATATCAAAGACCCATAGTTCCCTTGGCAGCACAGAAGGAAAACATCCAAGAGTTACGGTTTACTGGAAGTACTGCAAACAGCCTCGTCAGCATCTTACCTGCTGCCCTAATTGATAGGGCAAGCCAAAAATCAAGAGATTCTGCCAAATGGGACCTAAGAGCATGACACTGGACCGACTCTCAAACTGATAGCACTGGAGATTTGCAAATTATGGTCTCAAGAAACATCTATGGTAAATCTCTTGACATTAGGACATAATTTAGTGGATCAGCTACCACTCCAAGCCACAAACTGGAAAAGATGATCTAGCAAACTGAATGCAGGTGAGAAACAGGACTTGGAAATCAGCAGTTTGCAGTTAATGACATTTGTTGCACTGGATGCAATTACTTTCCACTCCTTCCATGAAGTTTACTTGACTTTCCTCCCAAGGGCTGGAGAATTAAGCCCATGCTGCACATGAAATTCAAAAATCATTTCAGCTGGGTAGAGATTTTAGCATCATTATAAAGACATGTGCATGCATTCTTCTAAACCCTAGGAACAACATTTTTGGCTTTTACTTCCAGTGCAAGTTTCCTAACTTAAAAAAGGTCTCTCCCATTACAATTTATTAGTATGGTTAACAAAAGGCATACTTAAACAGTAAAAGTTCCCATCATTAAGCAAAAGCATGAGACAGTTCCAGCAAATGTAGTTAAGCACATTTAACTTTCTTTTATTAAAAGCTTAGATTCTTGCAGTCTCTTCAGCTGCAGTAGTTTACTATGATTCAATTCGTTGCTCACTTCCTGTTCAAATATCTGCACAACCGACGTAGGTTAACTCACTGCAAGGCCAGCTGGAATGAGATAATGGGTGAGAAGACCTGAAGGAAGGTGAAAACAAAAGGGAGAACAACTGCCTGGTGATCTCAAGGCTGCAGGCCAAGAAATCTAGGTTCTGTGCACTGCAGGACACTGAAAGTTGCTCCTATTACTGTGCCTCAGCTTCCCCTAGCTTACAGCGAATGCACATTACAGATTATTTTTTTTAAATAAAAAAAAAACCACAGCTACAGACAGGCAGAAAGAAAAAGTTCAGCTGTGTTTCAGAGGCACCTCAGTCAGGGTACCAGCAATTAATTCCCTTGAAAACTTTCAAGATCATTGCAGCAAGATGCAAGTATTTATTTCTCCCTGCAGTCTGTAGAGGCTCTTCATCAGAAATGAATCCTACAAGCACGGAGGTCTTTTCAAAACAAGATGGCATTATCTTCAAATGGCCTGGTTGCCCTAAGATCTTCTTTCTAGCCTCAGGCTGGGGCAAAAAATCACTTCTGCACAAGCCAAAGCTGAACAGACTTACCGTGGTAACAAGGCCTGTGGAACTGCCCTGCTTGGACACAGCTGCCTGATATTTCGCCAGCCTATCCTTTATCGATGTTTCTGATAAGCGGGGCATCTCCAGGCTTTTCTTGGGCTCTGCCCTATCTGGGCTGAGTGCAGGACTGGTATCTACAAGATGCCCTGGAAAAGAATTACATGAATAAAGAGTAACTTTTGTGAACACCAACAGACTTGTGTGCAAAAACGTTTATTAATCCATCCCTTCACCAGTCCCAAGAGCACAGAAATTCCAGGTCTCAGGAACATAGAAATGCTTCAGAGGCTTACGTTCTACATCTCATAATTTATCCAGCTGGTTTCAGAAACAATACATCCACCTGTCAAATTCCAGCCAGGGGAATCAGAAGCAAGCAGTATGAACCCTGAAGATTATTTTAGTGTTACTGTCAAATGACAGCAGCTGCTACAGTGGCTAAATGGAAACGAGGTTCATTCCTGTAGTGGAACAGTTATCAAAGTCTTTTGTGGAGGACATGAGAAGTGAAAAAGGAAGTTTCACCTGCCACTTCCACCTTCTCTGTGAAAATAAGTTATCACATGACACGCTGAAGATGAGGACCACAACAGCAAACATGAAATAATTCAGTTTAGCCTCACTCATCTTGGCAAGATCTTTTGTAGCATCTGGACAAGGTGTAGGAGGGACAAGAATTAAAGCAACAGGAAAGACGATGTATTGTCTTGTCTGTTCTCCACTTAGTTTCTAAAATAGATCAACTATTAAAAAGTAGTCATAGGATTGTCCTAGAATTAAGACACAGGAAAAAACGTGTTCCATTCCTTAACTTGCTAGTTATCCCCATGCCTCGGTTTCCTGTGCTTAAGGAGTTAAGGGTTTAACATTCACAGCAAGACTCAGTTCATTAAATGCGATGATCGCGTGGACCTTACAGATGGAAGATGGCTGCACTTCTATTTCTGAAAGGCAAAAATTATTTCCATTGTGTTGTATAAAGTAGTTTTTAATTTTATAAGCTGGAGAAAAAGCCAATCGGGTATTACTGACCTGATGTACTGTGGCTCCTCTCTCCTTGGCCAACATCAAGGTCTTCCGAAGAGAAGCTGTTTTCAGAAATCCTCCTACTGACTGCTGTCTTCCTCTGGTCTCTAGGGACCTGGCAGAGACAAAACCCACCTATCAGCTGCCTGGACAAACAAAGATTGTTGCATTTAATCCTTTAAGATGCACAGGTGTCACTAGCAAATCTGCTTTACTAGAATAAACAACTCTAGCAGGTGACATCTTATTTAACCAATATAAAGTTTGAATACAGAATACATGACCCTCCGTCACCTGGAAAACATTTTTGTGAAGAGGTTTGTGGGTGCCCTTTGACAAGCTATATTTGTTGAAAAATCAGAACCACACACCAGATTTTTAGGCATTTATGGCTGCAAGTACAAAACTTCAGTCTAGATTTTTGCAGCTCATACAATTTCTTTTGAAGTCAATGTTCAAGGTAATTTTATGAAGATTTAAAATCAGAAAGAAGTACGAAAGGAGTATGCTATCAAAAATTTGCACTGAATTTCAGGAACAGAAAGGAGAAAAAAATACTATTGTAATAAAAGTTATCTAGATCTACTTGTTTTGGTTTGGATAGCTCATGCATTTGGTACCAAATAATTCCCTGATTAGGTCTGATAAGGCTGAAGCTTAAGCAGCAGAGTGCTAGAGATAAATATTCTCAGATATCCAGGATAATCACTACTTGCGAGGCTGGACAGTTTTGTAGCTACCACAGAAGTGCTCTGGCTGGCTCAATCAGATTTAATACATGTGTGTTGAGACCGACTCCCCAAAATCTAGTGCTCAATAAAAGAAATTGTGAAAAAGCAGCTTTGCCAAATGCTCGTGAAATGCAGATTTTAATTGGACTTCATCAAGATATTTTGACTTGCAGCCACGGAAGACATCCTAGAAAATAAAGCGATAGATCTTTGTTCGCTCCCTCCCGCGGAAGAGTTAAATCACAGAGCCAGTTGGAAATTGTAATTGAGGCTAACGCAAGGAAAAAGGCAGGTTTGGCAAGATGCTCCAACCACACATCCCTGCCTCCCCACCCCCTTCCAACAAGTTTCTTATTTGCTGGTCACCAAACTGAAGGAAATTCCAAAGTTTTATTTTAACAGAACCGCGCTGTAAGATAATCACTGTGAAAAATCAGGCTGCTTTGGCATACAGAACAGCAACTTTACCAGGAAAGGAAAACGCAGCTGGAAAGCCTCTATTTCCATTAGCATGGGAAATATTTTTTATTTCTGTGGTTTAAGACTTTGGTAACTTTTCTTACTGGAAAACAGCTTAGCTATGACAAGTCTTTTCCTTCCATTATTGAGTGTGTTGATAGGTTCAGTTTGGGAGTGTCTGCACGCTTGTAAGAACTTGCAGATTCCTCATTCTGTGCAAACTACCCTTAGATGATTCTTATTAAGCCTATGTCCGCTTTCATGTCACCTCGAGTCTGAAGTTCTTACAACTCAGAAATTTGTCATTAAAGGGTCTAGCTTTTGACTAGTATATGGGAAAGATCATTATTGGCAGCATATATCTGAAGACAACATCCTGTGAGGACACAGGAGAAAAAATGTTTCTTAGGCCGTTTGAAACCCCAAACTACTTCATCACTGCCCTACTGAATTCAAAGAAGCTGGGTTTCTTTTTTTTTTTTTCTAATCTTTTTCTAACATGGCACCACATACATTTTCTTGCACATAGCAAGACTGACATCTACAAAAGGAACAAAAAAGCTTGCAGTACAGACACATGAGAAGTTTAACTGGTCAGCAGCATGCATAAGGGAGAATTCACTACTAGGGAACAAAGGTCAAGAAATTTAGATTCCGTGTCTGGCATTCCAAGACTCCAGAAACTATCAGCATCTTTCTGGAGAAAAAAGGCAGCTAGAAACCCAGACTGGAAACTTGTTCAAGTTGCCCCCTCTCATTCTCCTTTCTTTCAGAATCTCATTTCAATTTATTTTCATTGTGGTTTTCCTTCAGTAATATGCAGAACTGCCCTCATGTTGAGAGGGTAAAGAAAGCTCTATTATTACTGAAATTAATTATTAAACAAATTAAACCTCTACATAGGAAGTGGCAAAGGGCCTGCATGCTGCCAAACAATTTTGACAAGGATTCATCAGTCTGTTGCCACCAGCAGAAGTTCTGGATCAGCTGTTAGCATCTCATCTAGGCACATAAAATCAACTTTTTCTTCCAAGCAATAAAAATTCAGATTTCACCAGCACTTAAGGATTCCTCAGAAAGAGCCTTGTCTGTGACTGTATTACCTTCATCTAACTTGAAGGCTGCATGAGTTCTGACTTGAGAACGAGCAGCTTTCCCCCCATTTTATCACCATGCTGCAGAATCCAGTGCAGCAGGAAGTGTTCAATTATCAGAGGCAGCCATCTCACGACCAGCTAGGCAGACTGAGTTATTGTCAGCTGAATCACCTCCAGTCCTGCCCGCTCCTCCCCTGTCCCCTCCGATACCTAGGGAGGTTACAGCATCACCTGAAGAACTTTTCTGAATAACACGGTTAGCCTGTCTTGAGATTAAAAATCCCAAACACCAACATACAAAAGCTTTAGGTAGAGTTCAGAGATATTTCTGTGCAAGACTTAGTACTAAAACCTGCAAATACCAAGCCACAGCTGTGTAGATTTTATATCAACAGTCTTACATTGTGGAAGAAAAAAAAAAGCACAGAGTACTAGGAAAAAATATTTACCGAAGATGAGGGACTTTCTCCATTAGCACCAATAGACTGACCACAAGTAATTAGGACGATTAGGGTTCACGGGAGGTAACACCTTTAGCCTGAAGGAATCCCCAACTCCCAGCCTTACGCTTATGGCACTCAGTTCTCTTTTCAGTCCTGGCTGGGCCACTATTCCAGTGCCACAGCTTCTGCTCCTTGCAAAATGAAATAAAATATTCCTCGTGTCTGGAAAGCCCCAAGGTTCTAAGACAAAAGAGGCGAGCGCAGAGGTACCACAAACAGAGTTAACAGCATTTCGCCTAGGGCACAAGGAGTTGTTGGGCAAAAGACCAAATAAAAGTTACACCTATTTCATTATAAATAACTGTGTCAAATGTGACCCTGTACATTGGGCTAGATCCACAAGACACAGTAAGTTTTTGCCTTAAAGGAAAAAGCACAAAGCAACTTAGAGACAGCTTTTTAAAGAAGTATTGTAGATCTGCTTGTTCTTTCCTTTCCTCTGATTAACCTTGTGTATGTTTTTGCTATCACTTACTGGAAGAATTCTTTGAAATTGATAAAAGACCTCATGTTCAGCCTTTGCTTAGTGCTGAACCAATCTAGACTGATATTCCTGCTTTTGGTTCAGACCATTGTCCCAAGAAGCATTTTTATTGCATCTTCATGGAAGAAAAATAGCTGGCTTCTATTTAAATTGCAGAAGATGGAGCAAGATCTGAACAAACAGATGAAGAAACTAAGAGGGTTTTGCTTATAGTTCTGACCATCAGAATAGGTTTGTTTAGAGTGTGAGATGGGGTCAGGAAATCCAGGCTCTAATCTGGATTCTTGCCATGGACTTACCCAGCAACCAGGCAAGTTATTTTATCTTTACTGCCATGACGTTATAGCAGTGTTGCTGCTTAGCTTATACAGATGTTTTCTCAGGAAAGCTCTGGCAGTGCTTATACCACAAGGCTGAAGTAAATACTAAGGAGAATTACCGTCTCTCAGGTGAAGCCTTGCTTGCGCTTAAATCAGGGGTTTATCATCGGACAGAGTTCAGGAAAAGCATAAATGGAAGATGCAATTGCAAAGCTTGCAGTTAAACTTGTACCACATCACTTCCTACCTTATTGAAGAAGGTCTGTGTTGCCACAGTGCCTAACGACCTTCACTGTACAGGACTAGGTGACATCATCCTCCAATCCTCAGATAAAATCCCACAACCAGAAACCT
The DNA here is from genome assembly GCF_964034855.1 of Anser brachyrhynchus. NCBI lineage: Eukaryota > Metazoa > Chordata > Aves > Anseriformes > Anatidae > Anser > Anser brachyrhynchus. The sequence goes on along the minus strand of NC_137722.1, from coordinate 1,086,824 downwards.
TACAGTGGGGTGTTCTAATCACAAAGACACCCCCCCCAACACAAACTTCAGAGCGCTTCATGCCTTTTCCCTTCCAAAATTAAAAAGTAACCAGATTAACTTGGAATAGGAACAGAATTTGAACCTAACCTGAATAGTTTCATATTTAGCGCATGATATTTACTGTCTTCAGTTGGTTTTCAACCACATTCGAATGACTAAGCTTCACAGAAATTTCAGTTCCAGATTCAATCAGCTCCAAAACAATTTATTCCCCAGGCTATGATAAAGTTACTTCAAGTCCAGCTGCAAAATGGTACTTTCCTGCAGAATCCTGGCTGACTAATCCTACAGCAAGAGTTCAGAGAAGTGCTATCAAGTGATCACCCTCTTCAGCCCAACCTTTCGATAGCTGTGATAGTATGGGCAGTTCTTACATAAGGACAAAGACTACAAAATCTAAGTTGCAAAATTACTATACACAGACCTAAAATTCACTTTAACACAGAGCTGCTCCCCTGAAGCCCTTAGCTGATAGATATTTTTAAAAATTTTGTACTAAATATATTTGTTTTACTCGGTACTGCAAGAAAACCACCCGCAGTAAAACAAAGCCAGAAGTAAAGGAAAATATGAGAAAACTGGAAAATCCACCAGCATCAAGGCCTCAGGACTATGTTGCAAGTCACTGGCATATGCAACTCATTTTCTAGTTAAGCAATTCTCCCCCGGGACACGCAGTCTGCAGTCCACATGCAGGATCAGATTTCATGAGCAGTTGTAGGAAAATGCAAGCCCTGTGCATTTGCAAGTCAAAACTAGTGAAGGCAGGAGCTCATCTGGCTATCTTTGCTTATTTTTTCCTGGTGAGGAGTTTTTGATAAGAAACATTTGTTAAGAGACAAGGATGAGAGAACAGCAAGGAAAAGATGGGAGCATTTCACAGTACTTTTAGATAGACACATTTATACACACCTATACGCCTGTACGTGTGACACACATCCAGACACGTATAAAGCTCCTAACTCTGGCAAGTATTTCCATCTCAGCTGCCCGAGACCGCTGAGCTCATTTCAAACAGTTACTTTCTCTTTTATATATAAACTATTTATGTTTTGCACAATTTGTTTACATAATTCACCTTAATCCTCAGGAGATAAACACTCCCTGGTTGTTTAAAAGAAGAAAAACAGTAAATTCCAGACTTGTTTTTCCCCATCTTAAACTGTAAACCTCTATCAAAAGCAAATTCATCTTACGTCTGCAATAAGCAGTCACAAATACTGACAAATCCAAGCTCTCTACAGGTTTTGTGTAGCTCGAATAAGTTAGTAACAGCAGCTACGCTATGTTTCACCTAAAACAATGAATACAATTACTTGCAGAGTCAATAGCTCTGAGCCACTCCCTCCAGGGACTTTTCCTGGTGCCCGGGAGGCAGCCGAGTTTTAGTTTCTCTTAGGATTTGGAAGGACAGATCCTTACCTTGGTCTGAGCCGCTTCACCTTTTTCAAACATCATCTTCAGCTTGTTCAGCGGAACGCTGTACTTCTCTATCTTCCCCGAGGAGTCGGTGTTTTCACTAGCTTCAGGCTTTTCCGCTTCTCTGGGCTCTCTCAGACAGTTTTCCATTTTACCACTCTCCACTGAGTGGCTTTTAGACTTTTCGCTGTCAACGCCGGGACCCGGCAGCTGGCCAGCGGTGCCAGAAGAGGCCTGGGCGGGAGATGCGGTGCCGGCTGCTGGGCTTTGCTCCGGGTCTGAGCAAGAAGCAGGGCTGGTCCCGACTCCAAGCCCGGAGCTTGCGACCTTGTGCCCAACCTCAGCACAGCTGCTTCGGAGCGTTTCCTTCCGAGACTCCGTTCCCAGCACTGGATTCTCCCACTTCTTCTTCAGCACGCTCAGATTCCCCCTTTTAAAATGAGGGGGAAGATTTTCTGTGCTCTGCAAAGAACAAGAAGTTAATTCCAGTTATATGCCTGATGAAGCACTAAAACACTTCCTTTCTATGCGAAAGGAAGTTAAAGGCTCAGCACTGAGCTCTGCTCTCGGCTTTTTCAGACAGCTGTGAATAGTTACAACTGTGCCACATGGAGAAAGCATCCAGGATAGGAAAGGAAGGAGGGGGGAGAAAAGTCAGGAGCTAAAGCAGGAAGTGAGCAAACAGGATGGCCTTATAAGGAAAAAGGGAGTCAAGGTCTAATGACTTAAATGACACAAAAGGCTTCAATCCACACATGGAGGAAAAGGCACCCAAATCCACGCTGCAAGGGTCTCTAGTCCTGGAACAAGCAAGCAACAGAAAACACAGCCACATGAGAGATGGGTGCTGTGCCAGGCATTGCAGTGTCTTCCAGCTGGTTCAGAAGACAGTAACTAGAAGGTCTTCCAAAAAGCTACTGATTAGCTCGCAGAAACCACTGCTTTGTTGGTCTTTTGCATTTCTGCTATCAGTTAACCAAAGCCTTTTACTTACAAGAGATCCCTCTTCAGTATTTTATACCACTCAGTGTAAGGCTTAAGCTAAGTACTGACAAGAAATTTCTTCTTGCTCCCGTTCACGAACACCAGACTGCTTGCTGGAACTCTTCTGTATCGCTCGACACATCCACACAGCCCCCAAGTGCTGCCTCACCATCGTGAGTTAGATGGTACTATGTGGAGCAGTAATACTGCTCCCATCCAAATGCTTTCCAGACTAGTTTTACTTACACGTAGTCACCTCTCCCCACAGTAACAGACCAGCCCACCTTTGATTCATTCAAATCCAATACCTGCCAGCATTGCATTTTTGCTGTCTCTCCCTTACGGAGAGTGCTCTGTAACAAACTCATTGCAAGTGGAACAGGTCTGCAAGGCTTACAGGAATTAATCGGGATTAGCGGCTATATTAGGATTTAAGTCTCTCACCCTATTACTCTTCTGGTCACATTTTGAACACTGCTTTGCAAATTAACTTGAATCCACCTAGGCTTCAAAAAGATCAGCTTGCTTGCTGACTGTATTTAGAAGAAAGTACTAAAGTTGTAAGGCAAATGTTGTAATAGACATACTCAAAAGCGCACAGCAGGTTTCCACCTCTGCATGTGCGACATATTGCTATGACGTCCTGGCATTCTTTATAACACAAGTCATTCTTGCTTGGGACTCGCCTGTCCCTGATCATAAAAGCAGTGAAGAAAACTTAAGACTGGAGAGTAACTTTTAGAACACTTATTTTATCACACTTGTATTCCAAACAGAAGAATGACTCCTCAAGCATTAAAGAGCTCAAAAAAGTATGCTCTAGCAAAGACTTTCCTATATATCCTGTAAATGTTGTTGGTCTTTCAAAAGGAAAATTAAAGGATCTGCTTATAAAAACAGACCTAAGTCTTACTGCCTGGCCTTCCACCAGGGTGACCCCAGAACAGTGAGTGCAATGTAGTTCACAGGGGATGCAAGGATCTAAACAGAGCCAAAAAGGATGGCTTTCCCTCATTCGGGGACATTTTGAACTTTGCAAATCACTTCCCAGAAGATCCCCCTTAACAGATTCTATAGTTATCAAAGAGGTGCGTGTTAGATTTCAGAGAGGCTGGCAGTTTCTTTTAAGCAGACTTTTTAAATTTAGTTAAGAAAGGAAGAGGTACCACATAACTGCCTACAGCTAAGAACAAAGAGGTTGTGGTTAGAAATGAAGACTGACAGCCAACTCGTTCTGCCTTTTGCTTAAGAGTGAATTGGTGATTCAATATATAGCTTTGGGCAAGTCACTTGATTTTCTTTCCTTTCATTCACACTGGGAAAGGGAAGGGGAATGGGTCAAAGACAGCCACTGTGTCTAAGCTAAGTTTTCTGTAGGACACATAGCAACAGCTTTGATATTCCCAAAATAAACTATCACAGCAACGTTTCATGTAGGTGATCCATTTTTCATGCAGAGTGTTGCTTATTGCCTAGGAAACAAATACTTACACTTCTTTTTTTCTCAGCAGTGGCTTCCTCAGCTGCCTTCTGATACCTTTGAGAAAGAGGACGGAGAAAAAACACACACAGTTTTTAACTAGGACACGGAATGCTCATGAAGACAGCTGAGATTTCATTTCCACCTAGGATTCTGTGCACTTACCAGACCTATCAAATAAAACCAAAGGCTGGAAAAATAGTAGCAAATACTATCTGAACAATGCACAGTGGTAGTCACATTTTACATTCAGCTCACAATAACAACCTGCGTTGATAATTTTCATTAGCTAAGCACTCTCATTCTCAAATATAGACAGTTTACCTTGGAATAGCTGTATTGTTTCTCCCACCCAGCTGTCTGCTGTGCCCCTTTGCAGGAATAACTCAGCTATTTATACAGCAGCTGCTGAACCGTAACAAATTACAGCTTGGCATACGCAGAGAATCTACATAAGTGCCAGTTTATCTTACTATGCTGGGTTGTAAACTGCACCAATTCAGCAGTTGCTTCAGGAGCAGCTGAACTATCCCAGCAGTGGAAACAGCAATCACAGTCCTCTGAAGATAAGCCTCCCTGGATCATGAATCAAAGTCCTTTAAGAAGCTATAGAAAACTCCCAGCAATCTGCACGCTACACACAGCAATCTGCGCTCCACTCCACAGCTAGGAGCACACAGACCACACCGATCAGCCCAAGGTGACTGCAGTTTGCTTTTGAAATGCCCAAATTAATCAGATAAGACAAATTTTGCCATTTGTAACTAGAGCTCTGCTTTTTTTGAAGAGCAGAATCATGACTCAACATGTTTCTGTCTTTCTTATCTGTGGAATTCTACTTTTGATACGACTGTGAATATGTTACAGGCCATAAACAAGGCACTAATGTTATAATAGTCGTCAGCTTCAGACC